>NC_142044.1:62268151-62633151 GCF_982192425.1 Myodes glareolus
CTTCAAGGCTACTGATTGAACGAGTTCCTATAGCACCTCCCCCTTTTGTCTAAAATAAAGAGTTCTAAGCCTAATGTAAAACTATATACAATAAGAACAAATATCAAGTATAAAAAATAGAATTAGAATTAGAAATATCAAGCAAGAAACATATGCTAAATGTTTCAATAGTTATTCTATCCTAAGGAATCTAAGTCTTATATTAGAAATGGCTTGGTAAGTCTTGAGAGGAAAGTAACTATCACTATCTAGTCTTCAATCCCATCTAAGACTTGAGAAGGGAAATTATATTGCTTGAGTAAACAGGAAGTGCAATCAAGAAGCTTCCAACATGTTCAATAAATGACAGAGACAACTGGCCACCCAAAGTCTTATTTGCAACGTTGGAACAACCAACTTTGGCTAAGGCCTAGAGTAACTGACAGACCATTTTCAGAGGCAGGAAAAGTTTCAAAACTGTCTTACACTATCTTGGCAAGGTTTAGCAGTCTTTTTTCTTGTGTTCTGCTTGTCCAGTCCTGACATCATGCATTTTGTCAGTGGTTGAGGCATGGGCAGTTCTTTGCCCAAAGGCCGGTTTTGCCAAGAAGAAAACAAGCTCAAAGTGGAGTGTCTTTAGTGTTCAACATTCTCTCAGGAATAGACCAGTGTTGCCAGAAGCAATTGTGTCTCACGTCAACAGAACCCTAAGATATTTAAATGTCATATTCTACAGTTCTTTGAAGTGGTTGAAGATCACCTATATATGTAGAACACAATTACTACGTATCTAAAGAACCTGATTAGTCTAACTATAACTATGACGAACATGGATGACTATTGACCTATTAATTCTTAATACCTATATAGCTTAAAGACTAAGACTTCATATTAGAATGTTAAACAACCTTTAACCAACTGTGTAGCAAATGAGGTCAATGACCTCAAAATGTAAACAATGTATAAGTAGCTTGGTCAGAGGTAGAAATGTAAAGTACAATATGATAAATATATCCTAAAACTATCTTAAATAATATCTTAATATCTTAAGCGGTGGTAGAAGCATGCATGCACACAATATGACAAAATAACTTTGCACAGGTATACAAACATTGTAGACAGAAATAGGAGCATATTCAATATAACAAATATAATTTGAATTTGTATAAATATACAAGAATCTATACCAATGTAAATTGTCTATAAATAATAGCTCACAAGTATTTACTCTTTTACTCATTATTATTATTAGTGTGAGTAAGCTCACAGTAATCTACCTATTATCTCACACCCCCCCCCGTTTTTTAAAGAGAGCCTAGAGCCTACATAATTTTTACCCCAACTGTATACCAGTTATAATCAACCCCTAACTGATGTACCTAACCCTGAGGATAAACTTTGTTGGGAGAGAGGACATTGTCTTCTAGAATTACTTTCAGCTGTCATGGGGGTGATGTTATTTCTATGTGATCCTATAAAACATAAAATGATGGTGGTTAAGTTTTAAGATTACTGTCTGGCATAATTGTAAATAGTCCCTGAGTAGTTGGTAGGCAGTATCTTATCTTTTTTTTTTTCAGACAGGGTTTCTCTGTGTTGCTTTGGAGCCTGTCCTGGAACTCGCTCTGTAGACCAGGCTGGCCTTGAACTTACAGAGATCCTCCTTCCTCTGCCTCCTGAGTGTTGGAATTAAAGGGGTGAATCACCACTGCCCAGCTGGTAGGCAGTATCTTAAAGGCTATTGGCTTAAGGAATTTCCACAGCAACAGGTGAAAATGTTTTACATTTCTTATGGAAGAACTTTCCATTGATATATTTTCTTACAGATTTATTTATTTATTATGTATACAATGTTTTGCCTGCATGTATGTCTGCACAGCAGAAGAGGGCACTAGATTTCATTATTGGTTGTTGTGAACTGTCATATGGTTGCTGGGAACTGAACTCAGGATCCTGGAAGAGCAACTAGTGCTTTTAACCTCTGAGCCATCTCTCCAGCCTCACTGATACCTTTTAATGGTTGAACGTTATTGTAGGTTGGCACAAATTTTTCTTTATTCTGTTCTTGTAAAGGTATAGTAAGAAAGCAGTCTGTTAAAATCAGTCACTATAATAGGCCATCCCTTAGGTAATAAAGAAGACAAGGGAAGTCCATGCTGTAAAGAGCCTATTGGTTGAACTACCTTGCTTATGGCTCTTAGGTATGTTACCATCCTCCATTTTCTAGATTTATTTTTAATGACAAATATAGAAGAATTACAAGGACTGGTCAATTCTTCAATATGTTGAGCTTTTGTACCAGATGTTCTATTGTCTTCAATTTTTCTGATGTCAAAGGCCATTTTTCCACCCACACAGGCTTGTCAGTTAACTATTTTAAAGATAGGGAGGTGGGCGGTGATGGTACACACCTTTAATCCCAGCAGATCTTTGTGAGTTCGAGGCCAGCTTGGTCTACAGAGTGAGTTCCAGGGTAGGCTCCAAAGCTACACAGAGAAACCCTGTCTCAAAAATGACACAAAAAGATAAGAAGTTTGGTATTTTTGAAAGACCAACAACTATTGTGCCCTGCTTATGTACAACCTGAATGGGCTGTGACTGTTCTTGATAATACATTTTAATATTTTTCTCAGAAGCATTCTTTTTATTTTGTGGTTTGTTTCTTAGATTGGAGGAATGTTAATCTTGTTTTCCACTGCAGCAACAATTTATGCCTCCATAAATTAGTGGCTATATTAGCCACATATTGTTTTAACTTTCCTATTTGTCCTTTTGGTTCTATACACTTGATCCACCTTGCACTTTGCTTTACCTGAGATAAATTTCCAATCAATAAAAGATGAATATTTACCTCCTGAAGAAGCCAATCTGGATGCCAAGATTTTGGTGGAAAAAAAAAGTTACATCTGCTCCTGTGTCTACTAAACCTTCAATTGCAGTGCCATAAATATGTATATATATATATATATATATATATATATATATATATATATATATATATAGCTTTGGTCTCAGATCATTTATAGCAGGTGGACAAAATACTTGTTTACTGATCTCTCCTGAATTTTTTATTTTATTTACTAAAGCTGTTTTGTCCTTACTACATTCAAAGCAGCATTGCTTTTAACAACAGACATTAAGTCTTTTAATTACTCTGTGGATGAGTTTCTCCAATGCTGACAGGGAATGATTGAATCCAGTTGATATTAGGACATGCAGGAGACCCCTCGAGGCATTTCCTGGTGACAAAGAGTTACCTTGTGTGTCCCTTTTTATCTGCATTCATTAGTCCAATGCCAGCCCTTGCCACACCTTCTGCATGCTCCAGAAGACTTGGGCCTTCTTTTTGGATTGTCCCTAGAAAAAACATTATTTCTAGGAATGTCTTGCCTACAATCTCTTTTGAAATGACCTTGCTTACCACAATTAAAACATCTGACATTTTGATTTTTCTTAAAACTTTTAGAAATTACTTCTATCAGAGTAGTATCATAAGTGTGAGGTCCAATTATCAGTTCTGTTTCTAATCCATTTATCTATTGATGCTGACCTTCCCTTTAAAGGCTTAATCATTCTTTTGCATTCTGGATTAACATTTCCAAAAGCCAAATATTTGATTAATGTTTGTCCGACTTCTGGATCTGATACTGTTCTACTTACAACTAAAGTCAATTTTTGTAAAAAAAAAAAAATCAGTGAAGGCTTATTTTGGGCCTTATATAATTTTAATAAATGACTCAGACCTCCTTCCTGAGTCTTCTACCCTGTTTCAAGCATTTAAAGCTGCTAAATGACAGGGGTGTGATCATCAAATTCAAGCTGTCTTTGTACCTCAGCATATTGACTTCTAGAGAAACTGATCTTGGGAACTACCAATACCTCTGACCTTATTTCTTTGTTCTATGGTCCTAGCTTCCTTTTTCCTCCATGTTTACCATTGTAACTGAGGACCAGGTTCCAATATTGCTGTTGCCAAATCTTTCCAGTCTTGGGAGATAATTCTGTTCTGAGTTGCCCGTTGAAAGACTCCAAATGCATTTGTAAGCCCTCTCAACCTTAAGACATTTTTCTAAAGCCTTACACTCACTCTCTCTTGGAAACGGGACAGTCGCCCCCCCCCCAACATGAGGGACTGCTCATCCTCCTGTGTCCTTGTGAAAAATCTTCAAGCATAACTCCATTCTGGGAATTAAGGCAAAGACAACCCACAGATGTTGACTCAGTTCCTGATGTTTGATTTAGTCACTAGAACAAGGTCAGGAAGGCCACAGATGCTCTCCCTTATCTCACCTGACCACGCAGCTATTCTCCTGCCCTGGAATAGACCAATCACTCTAGTGACCTTTTAAATAAGTTAATCCAATAAGTTGGAAAACAACCTACAGGTTCCCCCCTTGTGTCTGCAACTTTTCGCTTTAAAAGATGGACTGTAACAGCTATCGGATGTCCTTCATATTCCGAACCTGAAGGGCCCTGTCATGACAGAATAAAAATCCTCTTGCTTTTGCATCAATTGTGGTTATGAGAGTGGTGTCTGGAGCAACTCCTTCCTGATGTTTGGACTTCTAGTCCAACACCATGAATTTAATATTTGTTCCCCATAGGGTGAATGAATACCATATGAAATTACTGCTTCCTTAAATCTCCTCAAATCTAGTATTTCTATAGGACTCCATTTAACTTCTATACAACCTTTGGGGTATTTATTGTCTCCTCATCATTCTTGTAGTAACTGGATAAACTAAGGTTGGCTTTCTAACAATTTTGTGCTGCCCCTCTTCAGTTTCATCATGTGGTGTGGTAGGTTCTTGTCTAAATTCCTGTCTGTTTCTGAGTATTTTTTTATTTTCATTTATAAGTCTTTTTAAGGCTTGTATCTTATCAATTCATTTTTCATATTTGACACAAAATATTTATTAAGGGAAAAATGTGAATTACCAGACTGCTGGTAATTACGACTGTTATTATGTCGGTCTAAGTTAAAATGTGAATTACCAGACTGCTGGTAATTACAACTGCTATTATGTCAGTCTCAGTTAAGTCATTCTCTTTTTTTAAGCTTCTGTTTCCAAGCCACTTACAGTAGGACTGCAGAGGATGCTAATGCCTGTGTTATGACATCTCCCATCCTTAATGAGGGAAAGATTTTTTTCTTTTAATAATACTTAACTCTCTCTTTGAGGACTTTCCAGGTAGCTAGCCAAATCTGTTGTCTTCTCAGTTTGTCTGCAGTTGGCATGATTTCTCTGTCTGGTGGTTGTGGTACATTTTGGAGTACCAAATGTTGTCTCTGACTAAATCTCAATCGTTTGATTTTATCAATAAAAATCAGGAGCCAGATGCTGGGGTGAAAACCTCCACTGACATCCCAGAAAGAACTTTCTTTTAGGCTGTCTCAAAACTCTCAGACTGGTGCCCCTCCCTTGTACTTCCTGTGTGCCTCTCTATCCGTCCTCCTGACTACCTCTTGCACTCTATGGTTTTTTCCTGTCAACTGGTTGCTTACCTGGCCTCTTGACCTATGGTTGACTTTAATCCTGTTTACAATAAGCAGAAAGCTCTTGGATTAAAGGTGAGTTCTAGGTGTTAGGAATATTTTCCTAACGCGAGCTCTCTGCAAAATCCCAACCAAGCCAAATCAAAACAAGTCAAATTAAGAGATATCCAGGTTTAAGGGGAATTCCCGAGGGGGAACTGGGAAGCCGTCCAAACACGATCACTGGGAGGAAGAAAAAGAGACCACGTGTTTCTCTTTTGGGAGTTCACTTAAATATTCTGTGGGAGTGCTGGCCTGCTGGGATTTGGAGTCTAAGTACTAACTCTCAGGGCCAGGGGGCTAGGATAGACGCAAGGTGCTGGGGCCTACACTCCCAACTTAACACTAGGGTTGAGCCACATCATAACTAGAAACAGGTTTTCCCAATAAATAACATAATCTCGGGGTTCATAGTGTGATCAAATATCCTGCAACACTTATAAAGCCAACACCATGTGGGTGCCACTAAGTTCTACTGTTGCTTCAAGATATAGTCTGCCCCCTTTCTATCACAGTTGTATTGGCTTCTGTACACACTAGTGCCACACCTGAAGCACCTGGGGAAGCAGCGTCTCTCTAGTTACTGCTTTCAAACAGTGAATATTTTCAGTGGTAGTCTCAGTTTAGACTCTCAAATTTTAGTTTTCTCAGGCTAGTGTCTCAGTGGATGGGGTATTGCTTGCAGGGCACCTTTCCTATTGCCTGGCTCTCTCTTTTACTGTTGGATAAGTTTAGTGAGCAGTAACCATGAATATAGCCTGAACACTGTGTAGTCATTGTTATGATCTGCTGGCCTGGTCTCTGTCACCTGGGTACACTGTCCCTTTAAGAGAAAACTCCACCCTCTCCCAACCCCTCCCCTTCTGCCAAGGGAAGAGGATATCCCGCCTCTTCCAGCCTGCACTGGTTCTCTCCTGAAGAAGTAACTTCTGTTCACGGGTTTCTCTCTCTCTGTCTCTCTCTCTCTCCCCCTTCCCCATCTCTCCTTCTGTGCCTCTCTCTCTTCTTCCCCCTTCTCCCCTTCTCCCTTTCTCTTTCCCCTCCAAGAACTCTAAATTTTTCCCACTAAATGAACTCTATACCTAAACTCTCTCTCTGAATGATGTATCTGGCTGTCTCTCACCTGCCACAATCTCCCACCTGCCAAGGTGACTGCCAAGGCCTCAGGGGACTAGCTGAGGCCTGGGGTACCGCCGAGGTCTCGGGTCATTCACTGCTACACTTCATGGGTCGGCCACCCCTCATGGGACCAGCCTAAACCCCTTATATCTTTAAAAAAGAATAACAGTCGTGACATTTCCTACCCCCCAGATTCATTTATTACTTTTTAATCAGCCTCACTCACTTTCTCAAGACTTGAGCAGAGTGCAGCCAGGTTGTTTGGCAGAAGGCAACAAGAATGGCGCTGTCTGCTCCTGATGAGATCCTGGGAGCAGGGCACTTACCGTCTGCCTGTTGTTTGGGCTCCGCTCTTCCAAACTCACACCATAATGGCGTTAAAAGATCTGTGTATAGAGCTTTCTAGGACTCCTCTTGCCTACCACCCCAAAGTCTTCCACTCCCCAACCCAAAACCAGTTCCAGAGGCCTAGGAACCATGTGTGGGTCATGTTTATCACAGCAGGACCCCATCCTCAGTCCCTGGTTTCTGTGCTTGTTCATTTTATTGTGTTCGCACAAAAACAGTTTAAGGACAGATGTTTTGATCAACTAAGCCAGGGCAAAACAGGATATCTATGGGCAGCAGAAGCAGTCTTAAGACCGGCTGCACCTGCCTAGAGGATAAAAACAGGATATCTGTGGGCCGCAGAAGCAGTCTTGAGAAAAACACCCAGTCCTTTGTGTATTGAAACCCAAGGGGGCAGAAACTGGCTGAAACTAGCTTAATTTAGACTTGTTTTTGTAGACTTGTTTTTGTCCTGATGTTGATCCACCCCATATGTTAATTTAATTTGAGTTGACGAATGATGTTGTTGTTGCTATGCTTCCCCGTTATGTAACATCTGAGACCTGATAAATACTTGCTGGAAAAATACAAGGGGGGCTCAGTCTCACTGGAGTACTGAGTCTCCCATTGGCGCCTTCAACAATAAAGAATCCTCTTGCTGTTTGCATCCATTGGCGTGGCTTATTGAGTCTGGGGGATTCTTCCCTGAACCCTAGAAATTAGGGTCTTTCAGGCAGCAGTTCCAGTGTGGGTGAACTGGGGTTCAGCTCAGGGGGTGAGCTCAGGGGTTCAGCTCAGAGTGAGCTCAGGGGTTCAGCTCAGGGGGTGAGCTCAGGGGTTCAGTTCAGGGGTTTAGGAATTGAGTTCAGGGGGTGAACTCCTGTTTGTGATTAACCCTCTGTTTCTCAAGAATTGGGCTATGCCCCACCTGTAGCCTTAGCTACAAATGGTTCTGTATTGCCTACTCCAGGAAACGGCAACTGTTTCAAAAGTTATTGTGACTATCTATTGTTACGACTATCTTATGACCACCTTGCAATCATGTATTTGATTTAAAGGTTATTATTACTAACTTATGCCTGTCAAACCCCCCATTCGGAAACCTCCTAACCTATAAAAATCTTATCTTCCCATGTCCAAGGCTGACATCTTGAGCCCCACCTTAGGGGAGGCAACCTGTGTACTCAAATTTAAAAATCTTGTATTGCCAGCAGTGGTGGTGCACACTTTTAGTCCCAGTGAAAGACCTGGATAAATCCAGATCCCCCCTAGCAGGAAAATAGAGCCAAAAATCTAGCAGGAAGAGAAGAATCAGAAATCTAGGATTAGCCAATTTCAGGGTTTCAGGAACTAGCTGAAGATAAAGGTAGATTGTAATCTTGAGAAACAGGGAGATTCCCCCTAGTAATTATCACCCCCTAGAAATTATCATTGGTATTTTTAGAATAGGAACTAGCTGTTTATGACCTTGAGAATGATCTTGAGAGGTAGGGAGTTGCCCCCTTGTAATCATCACTGGAATTTTTGGAATTTTCTGTGACACCCTCTCTGCCCCCCTTTTGGATTACTGGGCTGCGTGGCTTCTTCCTATAAAAACCACTTCTCCCGGTTACTCGGGGTCGAACTCTTCCCCTGTGTGGGTTATGAGTCTCGGCCCCAGTTCCCGTCTTGTCGTCTTGTCATTAAACCTCGTGTGATTGCAGCAAGGAAGGTCTCTCGTGAGTTACTGGGTGGGGGGGGGGTCGCGTTATCCCGAGGCTTGAGTGAGAGTCTTCCAATATCGGGGGTCTTTCATTAGCTCTTCAGAGGCAGAGGCAGAAGGATTTCTGAGTTTAAGGTCATCCTGGTCTACAGAGTGTGTTCCAGGACAGTAGGGATACTTGTGTAAGTGGAGACTGCTTTTTTGTTTCCTGGCCGCCTAGCCCCAAATAATCATACAGAAACTATATTAATTATAACCCTGTTTGGCCTATTAGTTCAGGCTTCTTATTAACTAACTCTTACATCTTAAATTAACCCACGTCTGTTATTTTATATTTTACCACGAGGTTCGTGGTTTGTTACCTCACTGCTTGCTTCTCGGGCAGCTACATGGCATATGTCTGGTTCTGCCTTCTTTCCTCCTCTATCTCTGCTTGGATTTTCCAGCTTGCTATATTCTGCTCTACCATAGGCCGTTGCAACTTCTTTATTAGCAAATGGTAATAAAACATTCACATCATACAGAGGGAAATGTCACATCATGCTTGCTTTAATTAGTTTCACTATGATGGTGTGATTTGCTTTAACTAATTTGGCTATGATGGTGTGATCTGCTTTAACTAATTTGGCTATGATGGTGTGATTTGCTTTAACTAATTTGACTACGATGGTGTGATCTGCTTTAACTAATTTGGCTGTGATGGTGTGATCTACTTTAATTAATTTAGTTGTGATGGTGTGGTTTGCTTTAATTAATTTGGCTGTGACATTGTGATCTATGTTGTGTCTTTGGAATTAGCCCTAGGAAAGAAAGGGGATAAAAAACAAGACCCAGACAGCCTAAGAACCTGGGTGGCTGCTGTGACCCACACCTGAAATTGCAGCTGCTTGGCCATGGAAGCAGGGGAATCATATAATGCATAGCAAACCTGCTGAGAAAGGAACAGAATATCTCACATCTCAAACCACCTTGCCAGCTTTCCCTCCATCTCCTGCTCCAAGTCCTCAGGTTCCACCTGCCCTTCCTACCATGAATTCACAGCACCCAAGGTGCTCCTATTCCTGTGAACTTCTACTTATTCTGACCACTGTGTGAAACCCCCGCTCTTCTTGGAAGAAAGCAGCTGCCTCTCTGACCTCATCCTGTCATCAATGTGTGGCCTTCTGGACCTCTTGTTCAAAGAGTGGAAAAGAAGGGCTCGGGCAGATTGGCAGAAGTAGCAGGCTAACTTTATCAGACCAAAGCAACGGTACAGGTTGTAGAAGAATGCCCTTCTACACGGGCATGGTCTGGCCCATCAGACCACATGAGGAGATGGCCCTGAAGGTCCCTAAGCTAAAGCCTGAGGTCTCTTTTTATTGGATCTAAAAAGCTGAGTGTTTCTCTATTTTAATTAATAGATTGAACCATACGTTGTTTTCCTATTACACATGCCCCTTCCCATAATGCATCTGATTTTAATCATATGCACACTCAAGTATGTATAAGCATAAGATGGCAAATAGACGCCCCCTAAAACTTACCAGAAGACACAATTTTGCATGTACCTAAAACCAGTTCAGACTGGATCGGCCTTCTATTGTTCTTACCCTGATATGTTGGGAATACAACAGAATAGAAACTGTTTTAATTTGATCATTACTAGAAGCAGGGACAGTTAAATTACTGTTCAAAGGTGAGATTACTCATAACCTGATGCACACAGAGGGTTGAAGGAATTCTGAAGTTGCCTGGTGCCTTGTGTGCACAACACAAGCAGGTGAAGGAACTCAGCTGCCAAATGTGTTACTGCCTTAGGGTATATGCATAACAAATGGGGTTCCGGGCTAATATGACCTGTACCAGTAGGTCATTCTTCAGTGATCCTAGACGGGTGAGAGGGTAGAGAAGATGGGAAAGCTGGGGTTGGGGTCTTCACAAGCTATGCCTTAGGTCAAGCAAGTTTATTAAGAAGGAGACCAACTTATATACATTTTTTTCAGGGGAGAAATGAAACAAAATCAGCAGAAAACAATCATATATTGGGGCAAAGTCATCAGGAAGCTAATCAAGCATTGTTGCATAAAAAGGAACAGAGTATATCTCTAGTCACCTAGCACACAGCAGCCTGGGCCTAATGACCTGACCAGCGGTCCGAGGGGGAGAAGAGCAGGTTCTCCAACCCCAGGCGAAGGTTTCCCCAGACTCTGGCCCCAGGCTGTTTTGCTGGCCTTGCCAAGCAGATTTCTGGTTTTAGACTGGGAACTTCTGTTCCTTTCCCTTAAGTCAGGGCCTTGCGGGAAGCTCCCAAGGTCCTGGGTTTGTCAAGCTTGTTCCTGGGTTTTGACAAAGTATTAGTCATTTCTCCATACATTGGGATCTCCAGAAAGCCTTGGATCAGCCTGGCTCTCAGCACTGAACAATCTCCTATGCTTCAGTTGCCTTTGTCCTCCTCATGCCGGCCCAACTGTTTGGCTCTGAGGGCAATTGTTTGGGTCTGGTTTTTGGTTTTGGTTTTGTTTATTTCAGTACTAAAGTACATACTTTATATTCGTTGAGCAATCAGCTTTAATTACTAGAAAGGAAGAGTCTGTGGGAGGCCCAGAATTGTGTAGGCGCAGAAATAAAGAGCTCCGAGTTAAATAGGTTCAGTTTCGGGCACCTGTGCTCGCTGTGAGGCGTCTTGGTGGAGGTACTGAGTTTACAAGGCAGATGTGAGAGCTTGGCTAGGAAAGAGGTCTGGAGATGCACAGAAAGTCACCAGAAGATGCAGATGTGAATGCCTAGGGAAGAGTAGAGACAGGTAGAATGAGGAAGGGCCAAGACCTGTGCAGGGACCCTGCCCAACATACAAAGCAAAGTAGAGGAAGTGGAGCTCACAAAGACCAGAGGGTATAGATGAAGAAAAAAAAATGGTAGCAATGACTTCAGTCATCCAGTTTAGTTAGCCCTCAGGGTCCAGCTCTCTTTTCCTGGTATGGATGTGGCTTACAGTGAGGGCCATGTTCAGGGGTCCTTGGCTCAGGACTCAAGACTCCTGAGAGATTAGAACACAGTGTTTGGGAACATAGGATCTGGAGTCAAACTGCTTGCTTTTATTTCTTTTCCTTTCTTTTTTCTCCTTCCTTCCTTCCTTCCTTCCTTCCTTCCTTCCTTCCTTCCTTTCTTTCTTTCTTTCTTTCTTTCTTTCTTTCTTTCTTTCTGCTTGTTTTTTCCAGACAGGGTTTCTCTGTAGCTTTGGAGCCTGTCCTGGAACTCACTCTGTAGACCAGGCTGGCCGAGAACTCACCGAGATCCTCCTGTTTCTGCCTCCTGAGTGCTAGGATTAAGGGTGTAATGAGCATGGAACCAGATTCCTCTGAATGAATAAAGAAAGGGAAATCTGTAGTGTAGATAGAACAGGAAATTTATAGAATAAGAATGAATACAACTTGGTGTAATGTAAAAGCATTTCTTCTTGTGTGTGGTATGGAAAATTACTAAAGTGAAATATTAAGAGAACTTTTGCCCGCTTGAAGGCTGCCACACCCATCTGGCCCTGCCAGATGGGGAGGCTGCACCCAGCAACCATGGTAACGAAATAATCTTGCCATACAAGAGGGACCCCCACCCTTCTGTGGCCAATTGATACTGATAACCTAGGACACCTGGTTATCGGAAGGATCAAGCAAAGGGCAGTTTCGAACTGACTTAAAAGAGGGTGCAAAAGCAGGACGGTTATCTCACTTCTCACAATGGCCCAGGTACCTGGCCTCGTGGAAGGAGAGATCCTCCAAGCCTGCCTCCTGAAAAGCAGAAATATTAAATGCCTTGCCTAAACATTTAATGCTCTGTCTCCCGAGTACAGAGCTTCATATCCCGAAAACAGACATTTAACGCCTTGCATCCCGAATGCAAAGCCTCATTCCCTGAGAGTGGACCCTCTTTCTCTCTCTCTCTCACCCCTCTTCTCTCTCCCTCTCCCTCCTTCTCCCTCCCTCCCTCCTTCTCTCTCTCCTCTCTCCCCCTCTCTCTCCTCCTTCTCTCCCTCTCTCTCTCCCTCTCTTTCTCTCCCTCCCTTTCTCCTTCTCTCTCACCCCTCTTCTCTCTCCCTCTCCCTCTCTCTCCTTCCCCCCTCTCTCCCTCCCTTTCTCCTTCTCTCCCTCTCTCTACTCCCTCCCTTCTCTCTCCCTCCCTCCCTTTCTCCTTCTCTCCCTCCTCTCCCTCCTCTCCCTCCCTCTCTTTCCCTCTCCCTCCTCCCCTCCCCCATAACATTGTATGTGTTATGACAAATTTGTGGATGTCAGAGCACAGCTTATGGGAGTTAATTCTCTTCTTCCAACAGATCGGTTTGGGACTGAACTCCAGTTGTCAGGCTTGGCAGCCCATGTCTTTACCCATTGAGACATCTCACTAGCCCCATGGTTAACTTTTTTCAACATGATTAAATTTCCACTCAGCTGGTTATAGTGGTAGAGTGACCTTTAATCCCAGCACTCAGGAGGCAGAGGCAGCTGGATCCTTGAGAGTTTGAAGCCAGACTGGTTCAAAGCAAGTTTCAGGGCAGGCAAGGCTGTTATGAAACCTGATCTCGAAAAACAAAAGCAAAAACAAACCCCCCAGAATTTACACATTTAGTCCAAAGTTTATAATTATACTTAATAAAGAAATTAGATTATTCCCATTACATTGAGACACGTGACAAGGTTTGCTCCTGTAGCTGTTTTATTTAACACGGCTTTGAAATTACTTGCCTATGTAATTACAGAAGAGAAAAGAATGAGACCTAAAAATCAAGAATTAGCCGGGCAGTGGTGGTGCACACCTTTAAGACCAGCACTTGGGAGGCAGAGGCAGGTGGATCTCTGTGAGTTTGAGGCCAGCCTGGTCTACAAGAGCTAGTTCCATGACAGCCAGAGCTACAGAGAAACCCTGTCTTGAAAAACAAACAAACAAACAAAAAAATCAAGAATTAAAATGTTTAGGATGGTAGCTTTCCTTTTTTAGGTTTTTGGCCTTTTTAGATTTTAGACACTGTAATGGTCTGTCCTGTCCCTTTAAGAGACAAGCCCCACCCACTCCCTCCCCCATCCTCTGAGGCAGGCAGATCTTTCTTCCTGCTTGCAGTCTCTTCCTTTCTGTCTCTCTCTCAAAGAGGCAGTTTCTGTCTCTCCATTCTCCCCACTTCTCCCCTCCCCCTCTGTTTCTTCCTCTCTCTTTCTCCTCTCTCTGCTCTTTTACCTTCTCCCTGTCCCTTCCATAACCTGCTAAATAAATATCCAACTTTCACTGTGCATGGAGTGCCTATCCGTCTTGGTCTCTCATGTGGCTTCCTGCCTGGGACCTGGCTGCCTTTGTGGCTTGCTGTGGTCTCGGCTCTGCTGCCCACTGCCTGCTGCCTGCCGCCTGCAGCATTTTACTTAAACCATTACAGACACAAGAGTTATTTAGGAAGAAGAAACTCAACTGAGAAAATGTCTCCATTAGATTGGCCTGCAGGCAGGTCTGTGGGGTATTTTTTGATGGATGATTGATTTGGGAGGACCTAGTCCACTGTGGTGTTATTATATTTAAAACTCCTGCGGCTCAAAAAAACGTGGCTTCTCCATACAACATGTGACTGCTGCCATTTTGGCTGAGGTCAGGTGACTTCACTACCATCTTAACTGAGGCCCAGATCAGGTGACCAAGTCCCACTATCTTTACTGAGGTACTCCTGTCTGGTTCCCCAGTGCTGACTCTGTTATATGTTATATGCACTGTTTTGTGCAGTGGCGTGCTTTTGGTAGGGCCCACCAAAAGCATCCACTTTGCTCAATTCCTGTTCACTGCATGTGTGTGTGTGTGTGTGTGTGTGTGTGTGAGTGTGCATATGTATAACTTAAATGCATCTATGTTTACTGTTAAATGTTATAATTGTCTGTTCATTGTATCTCATTTCAGATTACAAAAACAAGTCTCATGTTTTAAATTGGTATGTACTTTTAAGTCTCTTACAAAAAATACAGTATATTTAATTCAACCCTGCTATCTATCTATCTATCTATATTTGTTTTTTCGAGACAGGGTTTTGCTGTAGCTTTGGAGCCTGTCCTGGAACTAGCTCTTGTAGCCCAGGCTGGCCTCGAACTCACAGAGATCCGCCTGCCACTGCCTCCCAAGTACTGGGCTTAAAGGTGTGCACCACCACCACCTGGCTAGCTTTAAAATATATTAAGCTGTTCTCTACTATTTTCAGTTCTACTGTTAACCTTTTATTGGAAGCAGTTTTTTTTCTTCTTTCTGTCTTTTACAAGTATAAATCTTGCCTGTTAAGTTGAGAGCCAGTACAGTCAAGCTCGGATCCAGCTCTCCAGGCAGATTCTATACTGTAGTTATAACTCATCTATGCCTGGTAAGCAGCCCTCTACTGCTCAGAGATCTGGGGAATATGGCATTTAAATACTTAATTATAATTAATACTTAATTAAAAACTTTTTATAACAAAAAGAGACAAGTTGGCTCTTAGCAGCAGCACTCTACTTCCTCCCAAGAAGACAGAAGACAGATAGGCAGAAAACAATGTCCAGTTTGCTTCAACTGCCAAGCGCGGACCACTGGGAAAAACTGCCTTTCATCTAAACTGAAAATCTCCAGATGTGGACAGAATCACCAGAATCGACAGCCTAGATACTCAGGTCAAGGTAGGCTTGTCTTCCTACAGATTTCTTTTTCTTTCTTTTTTCTTTAATATTTTTATGGTTTATTTAACTTAATTTTATGTGCATTGGTGTGAAGGTGTCAGATCCCCTGCAATTGGATCTTCAAATAGTTGTGAGCTGCCATGTGGGTGCTGGAAATTGAACCTGGGTCCTCTGGAAGAGCAGCCAGTGCTCTTAACTACTGGACCATGTCTCCAGACCTTCCTCCAGATTTCTTAGCCCACAGGATCTTCTGGAGCCTGGAAGGTCCTGTACAAATTAGCAAAAGGCAAATACGACCTCTCAGCAACCATGGAGGATCCTGAGAAGTACCTCCAGGTGCCAACCAAGTAAGTTCTTTGTCATTTTTAATTAATAATTCAAGTAAAATTTTATCCTTCTCAAAGATCTCTGATGCAGTTTGACAGCTGAGAGGTTTTGTCATTTAAAAGGATAACCTCACCAAACAAATTTCTATAAAATACAAGTAAACAAAATTCTCTCTCATGCTTCCTTTCATAGTCTTAAAGAGACTTTTTATTATATAAAAATATCTGTCACAGTCATCCTGATATAAATAAGTTGCTATTTAAAACGTATGCTTTCACAAACCCTAAACATTCTTGTGAGTTCCAGGGAGCTGAATTAAAGGATCCACCTTAAACAGATCTAAGAGACACTGAACATTTCCATACCACAAACACCAGACAGAAGCAAAGAGACAAGCTACGCCAGGATGTGACCAGCACCCAGCTTTTTCAGGTCCCCCTACAAGATGATGCCCATAAATAAACTGGAAACAGTCTTGAGAATCTGCCATCCCAATTCCTTTAACCTCTTTTGCCTAATCTCCCGCCTTTTTATTATAAGAAAGAGATGAGAATGTTATAATCTACTAGCTTGTCCTGTCACCTGGGTACTCTGTCCCTTTAAGAGACAAGCCCTGCCCTCTCTCAACCCCTCCCCTTCCACCAAGGGAAGTGGATATCCTGCCTCCTCCAGCCTGCATTGGCTCTCTTTGTCTCTCTTCTGGAGAAGTAACTTCTCTCTCTCTCTCTTTCTCTCTCTCTCTCTCTCTCTCTCTCTCTCTCCTTTTTCTTCTTCTTCTCTCTCTCTTCTTCCCCCCCTTCTCCCCTTTTCCTTTTCCCTCCATAACCCACTAAATAAACTCTTTCTCTGCTTGATGCTTCTATCTGTCTCCCTCCCGCCAAGGCCTCAGGGGACTTGCTGAGGGTCACCTGCTACCCTCCTGGGACCGTTGTTCCTCGTGGGAACCCCATCATTATATCTTTAAAAAAGAATAACAGTGGGAGCCGCCATACCTAGGAAGGTGGTCCTGGCTTGTGTAAGAAAGCACATTAAGGAGGCCGTGAAGAGCAAGGCAGTAAAAGAACTCCTCTATGGCCCCTGCTTCAGTTTCTGCCTCCAGGTTTCTTCTCTGAGCACTTGCCTTGACGACCCCTGAAGATGGACCTGTAATCCAAATCCCAATACAGCCTTTCTTCCCTAATGTGCTTCTGACCGTGACCCTTATAGTGACAGACAAGAGCTAAGACAATAGCTTATTTAGAAAGTCTAAGAATAACAGATTCAACGCAATGCCCATCAAAATCCCAGAAAAATTCTTCAAAGATCTCGATAGAACGGTACTCAACTTCATATGGAAAAGCAAAAAACCCAGGATAGCCAAAACAATCCTGGGCAATAAAAGAACTTCTGAAGGCATCACAATCCCTGACTTCAAACTCTACCACAGAGCTACAGTACTGAAAACATCCTGGTATTGGCATAAGAACAGACAGGAGGACCAATGGAACCGAATAGAAGACCTGGATATCAATCCACACATCTACAAACACCTGATCTTTGATAAAGAAGCAAAAAATATCAAATGGAAAAAAAGAAAGCATATTTAACAAGTGGTGCTGGCATAACTGGATATCAGCATGTAGAAGAATGAAAATAGACCCATATCTATCACCATGCACAAAAATCAAGTCCAAATGAACCTTATAGAAGAGAAAGTGGGAAGTACACTTGAACGCATTGGCACATGGAACCACTTTCTAAATAGAACCCCAGCAGCACAAACACTGAGAGAAACAATAAATGGGACCTCCTGAAACTGAAAATCTTCTGTAAAGCAAAGGATATGGTCAACAAGACAAAATGACAGTCTACAGAATGGGAAAAGATCTTCACTAACCCCACATCAGACAGAGGTCTGATCTCCAAAATATACAAAGAACTCAAGAAATTGGACACCAAAAGAACACATAATCCAGTTTAAAAAAAAAATGGAGTACAGACCTAAACAGAGAACTCTCAACAGAGGAATCTAAAATGGCTGAAAGACACTTAAGGAAATGTTCAACATCCTTAGTCATCAGAGAAATGCAAATCAAAACAACTCTGAGATTCCATCTTACACCTGTAAGAATAGCCAAGGTCAAAAACACTTATGCTGGAGAGGTTGTGAGGAAAAGGGAACACTCCTGCATTGCTGGTGGGAATGCAAGCTGGCACAGCCCCTTTGGATGTCAGTGTAGCAATTTCTCAGAAATTTAGGAAACAACCTTCCTCAAGACCCAGTAATACCACTTTTGGGTATATATCCAAAGGATGCTCAATCATGCCACAAGGACATGTGCTCAACTATGTTCATAGCAGCTTTGTTTGTCATAGCCAGAACCTGGAAACAACCTAAATGCCCCTCGACTGAAGAATGGATAAGAAAAATGTGGTACATTTACACAATGGAATACTACACAGCAGAGAAAAATAATGACATCTTGAATTTTGCAGGAAAATGGATGGAGCTAGAAAACATTATTTTGAGTGAGGTAACCCAGACCCAGAAAGACAATTATCACATGTACTCACTCATAAGTGGTTTTTAAACATAAAGCAAAGAAAACCAGCCTACAAACCACAATCCCAGAGAATTTAGACAACAATGAGGACACTAAGAGAGACTTACATTGATCTAATCTACATGGGAAGTAGAAAGTAGAAAAAGGCAAGATCTCCTGAGTAAATTGGGAGCATGGGGACCTTGGGGGAGGGTTGAAGGGGGAGGGGAAAGGCAGGGAGGGGAGCAAAGAAAAATGTAGAGCTCAATAAATATCAATAAAAATGTATAAAAATAAAAAAGAAAGTCCAAGAACATAAACTGATAAGCTAATACAAATAAGACATATTTTACATTTATGTGTGTGTGTGTGTGTGTGTGTGTGTGTGCTCGTGCATGCCCATGCCCGTGGAATACAACTCAGATCAGACTTGATACTTTAAGCAAAATAGACATAAGTTAATATACATTTTAAAATGAATTCAATAGAAAGTATAAGGAAATAAAATATGTGATATTCAAGTGAAATAACAAGTAAAGGAAATAGCAATCTAATCATAAATATGCTAGATCTAGGTACTTAAAAATGCTAGCAAAAGGCACAAAAAGAAGGTTGGATAAATGGGAAAGCACAGTATATCTTGAAGTAGAAAGACTCAGTATCATAAAGATGTCAGCTCTCCATAAACTAATCTATAAATTTAATATGGTCTAATAAAAATACCAATAGACTACAAAACCTGAATATAAAGTTCATGTGTAAATTTATACTGATTTAAGCAGCAGCAGCCCCAGCAACAACAGCAAACTAACCATGAGCATTTTGAAAAGGAAGGTTAATGAGAGGGAGGAAGCTCTCCCAAACAGTACAGTGAACTCCAGAAAATGCCAGTGCATACATAAGTAGTTCCACCAAGAGAACAGAATGGCCCAGAAATAGATCCAAGACATTAAAAAAATTAGGATGTTATAAAGATAGCATTGTCTGTCAGCAGGGATAGGATAGATTATACAGTCAGTACTGTTGAGACAACTGTGTAACCACCTGGAAAAAATAATTCAGTGTCTCTGCTTCAGTTCATACACCAAATTACATCTGTACAGATCAATCGTGTTTAAATAAATGCAAGAGTAAAATTACAAATTTACAATGTCATGGTGGAGGAAGGGTTTTTCAGATGGTACAGGATTTCTCAAAGCATAAGAAAGACAAATTCTGTCAACAGAAAAATCTATAATTTCTGCAGAGCAAAAGCACACCATAAACAAAGATGAATGGAAAACCAGGGGGGAGATTTGCAACTCATATCGCAGACTAAGGAACTAATTTGCTTTATATATACAAAATCTTTTCCAATCAATATGACAAAGAGCAAAAATTGTATAAGAAAATGGGTTGTTGACAGAAGAGATAAATGACCTTTACACATAGTAAAAAGAAAAAAACTAATGTCTCTCACAAGAAAATTTAAATTATATTTAAATATACTTTTTTAACCTATAAATTGGCAATAATTTCAAACGTTTGATGATCGGTCAAAATGCAAATTATCACTGTTGGAATTACAGCAACATCTGATCTTTGATCCAGTATACCTGCACACATGGCAAATAGACTATATACAAAGTTAAAGCATTGGTAGCAAACGTTTAGAAAACACTCAGATACTTATCACTAGAGGACCAATCAGCAGCACAGTACATCCAAGTAATGGAGTACCATGCAGTCAACTGAAGGGCTTTGCAGAGTGATCAAACATTTTCTTTAGAAAAGTAAGAGCAAGCCAGATGGTGGTGCGCGCCTTTAATCCAGCACTCTGGAGGCAGAGGCAGGTGGATTCCTGTGAGTTCGAGGTCAGCCTGGTCTACTAGAGCAAGTTCCAGGGAGGCAGAGGCATGTGGATCTTTGAGTTTGAGGTTAGCCTGGTGTACAGATCTAGTTCCAGGACAGTCAGGGCTGTTACACAGAGAAACAAACAAGCAAACAGAAAGAAAAAAATGGCCACTAAAGAGTTTTTTTTAAGTGGAGATGGTCTAAGACATCTATAGTATAGATCTCTCAGCCTAGTGTGGACCATTGTTTGCAAGAAAATAAAACTAAAGAAACCTTGGCAGTTTGGAGAGATGGCTCAGTGGTTAGGAGCACTGGCTGTTCTTCCAGAGAGCCCACATTTGATTCCCAGCAACCACATAGCAGCTCACAATTGTGTGCAACTCCAGTTCGAGGGGAGCCAATGTCCTCTTCTGGCCTCTGTGGATCCCAGGTACACAGGTGGTGCATAGAGATATATATGCAGGCAAAACACTTACACACATAAAATAGTTTAAAAATTGAAGTGAGACCCCAATCGGTGGCCTGAATTAGGGTACTTAGCGGAGAGAAGACACCCAGAAGACACGTAGGCTGAACACGGGCCTGCGAGAGGTGAGGCGCCTCTTCTGGCAGAAGGAGGCTGGTGGTCGTGCTCTCAGACAGGAGCAGAAGCAGAAGGACAGGTTTGGGCTGATTGGGGTGAGCTGATGAAGACACCAGTGGGCAGCTTTTGGGATGTTTGGTTGTGGGTACAATTCCTCGCGCCCACATGGTAGTTTACAACCATAACTCCAGTTCCAGGGCATCCAGTGCTCTTGTGACCTTGGTGAGCACCAAGCGTGCACATGGTACACATACAAACATGCATTGCACACAAACATGCAGGCAAAACACACAAAAAGTAAAATGAATACATCTAATAAAATGTTTCAAGAGAGCGATGTTCGGTTGTGTGTGTGCTTTACAGCTCTGTGACTCAGGATAGAATTGGAGGTCCATGTGGACCCTGGGTCTACCCCTGCTCCCGGGTTTCATCTTGAGGACAGTTTCTGGTCAGCCAGCTAAAACATCCTGTTTGTTCCTATGCTCCCTCTGCCCTGCCTGGTGATTAGCTGTAGGGCATTGTTGACTCCACCTTGGGCGTGGTAATTTCCCACCTACCTGGGAGGGGGTATTCCATTGTGCAGCCGCTAGGTGTTTAAGGTTTTCCCTAAATTTGAATAAACATCTCCTTGAATGAGCCAGGTCTCCTGTGTGTTCTTTCAATCTCCAGGCCCTTGCCCAGATCGGACCTACGGTATGACACAGATGTTGCAAAGTGAGAATCTCTTTATCTCTTTGACAGCTGCAGCCTGTGGCAAGGTAAAGTCATTTTGGGAGATAATCCAAGCAGTGGAGTGTCCCCTCCCCTGCTCCCCCACCAACGGAGACAGAAGATAATGGAACAGTGGAAGGAAACCATGAAGAGTGTGGAGTGGTTACGGGAGAATGTGGTGAGGTTTGCTAGTCTGTCTCTCACTTGACTGGAAACCTTTGAGGATATAAATGGGGTTTATTCTTCTTGGTCTTCCCTCTCTGTTTGTCCTCCGACCCTGCTCCCTGTAAGTAGTTCTGTCTTTCCTCCTCCAACACTGACTGAAATCCCTGAGCCCTGTCCCTGCAGTGATCACACTTCTCTTCTCTCCATTTCACCCTGCTCTACAACACACCTGCCGTGGGCTGCTTTTCAGATCTGCCAGCCTGCTACCGGTTACCACTCTGTCTCCAGAGTGGAAAGAGACATGGGAGCTCAGTGCCATAATCCCAAAAAACCATGTCAGCACAGCATACCAGGAAGCCATTGCTGAGTGAGTGGTGGATGAATGGATGGGTGATGGATGGATGGGGGATGGATGGATGGATGGGTGATGGATGGATGATGGATGGATGGGGGATGGATGATGGATGGATGATGGTTGGATGGATGGGTGATGGATGGATGGATGGATGGGGGATGGATGAATGATGGATGGAAGGATGGATGATGGATGGATGGATGGATGGATGGATGATGGATGGATGGATGGATGATGGATGGATGGATGGATGGATGGATGAATGGATGGATGGATGATGGATGGATGGATGGGGGATGGATGGATGGGGGATGGATGGGGGATGGATGGATGGTGAGTTCTCAGGAATATATGAACCTGGTTTTATTGTTGTGACATTTCAGAACTTTACATATAGGCAGGACCCTGTGTTTGTGGTAAGTTCATTAGAAGTGTTTTACTCATATTTATGTCCTCAGTGCTTAATACAAAATGTGACACCAAAGTAGGTGTTCAAAAAGTGAGTAAGAATCAACCAGTAACCAGACAGGATGGCCATCCTTTAATCCAGCATTCAGGAAGTAGAGGCAGGTAGATATCTGAGTTTGAGGCAAGCCTGATCCAAATAGCGAATTCTAGGCCATCAGTGCCTAAATATTGAGACCCTTTCTCAAAAACAATCAATCAACCAGTAAATACAAAGTCATTTATTTGATCTGCTTTCCAAGCAGAAGAACAACTAAATCGAAAGCTCAGATGAAGAGCAAGCAGTTTCACAGGAGGGGGAGGGGCAATCTATTCCTTCAGAAGAATTCGACTTGGTTTCTACGGTGTACACAGTCCTCTGGGCAGGGTGCATAGTGTTAAGGGCTTAACAGATGTTTGTTGAATGAGTAAGTGAACGAATGAATGAGGCATGTGCTTGGCAGAAATCCACAGGAGGGCCTCCTGGCAGAATTCTTAAAAAGTAGTTGCCTAAATAATCATTTGCAAGACCGTATTTCTGCATTGCAGTGTTGAGGGCCTTATGGGGATGGGTAGCCAGGCAAAAAGGAAGTGGCCTGGGGCTGAAGGAGAGAAGCTGGACTCCTACAGAGCTTCTGTAGGATCTAGACGCTCAGAGGATGGTCAAGGATCTTCTGTGTCATTCCTCTCCCTCTGCCAAACTTGCCCTCCACGCACAGCCTGGCACCTTCTCACGTGGCCCCGGACCCATCCACCTTGTGTGATTCCTAAGCTTTCTGTAAAGCGGCTTCGCCCCTTGAGCCTCTTGAACAAGCACTTTGCTGCCTCCTAGTGGCTTCTACAATTAAGGCACTCTCCCAGGAAGCAAGGCAACCGGGCTCAGGTGACTCACCACTGACTGGGTGATGGGAGAGGGCACCTGGATCTTGACTTTCAGACAACCCCACGTTATTACTGACTGTTCTCTCTTTCAGGAAGGAGCAGTGATGGTTCCTCAGCCGCACCCTGGCTTCTGTGCTTCCAGATGTGCTCAGTAGCCGGGGCTGTGGTTGTTCTAGAGTATCTACTCTGTCCCAGCCCTGTGCTGAGGGGCATTCAAGATAGTGACTAGCACACACACCCAGTCCCTCTGTCTTTGTGGGGTGGTGAAGAAACCAGCCCAGCTCCTCGTGCATACAGCATGGGAGGAAAGGCCCGTGGAGAACTAGCGGCCCGTGCCGCGTGGGACACTAGCCCAATTGTTTTTGCAGACAGAGATCTAAGCTAATAGCTCCCTGGGCTACTTGGTGATCTTGTGTACCTACAAGGCAGGGAAACAGCTGGTCACAGGAACCATCTGGCTGCCAAAGTTTCTAATGAGAAGGCTGCTTTCTTCTATGGTGTGTGTGTGTGTGTGTGTGTGTGTGTGCACATGCATGGCCATGTTCATGTGTGGTTGACTCTCAAACCCAGGGCCTCATACATACTAGGCAATTACTTTATTGTTGAGGCACACCCCATGCATATTTGGGGGTTTATGGCTAATTTTAAGATGTTCTCTTGGGGGTGAAGGAATGACTTGGTGGTTAAGAGCACTGGCTGCTCTTGCAGGGCACCTGGGTTTGAATCTCAGCACCCACATGGCAACAAACAACTGTATCTCTAATTCCAGGGGATCTGATGCCCTCTTCTGGCCTCCCTGGGCACCAGGCAGGCTCATGATGTACAGATATGCAAAGCACCTATGTGTGTAAACTTAAAATAATTAAACATTTAATTGAAATGCTGTTTTGTCTTTGGCATCAGGTTCCACTGAGATATGATTAGGTATTTTCCTTTGTATTTACTCTGCTTAGGTTCTCTGGACTTGAATCTGACGTTTAATACTTTCTATCATTTGGAAATTTTCATTATCTCTTCAAATATTCCTTTATTTTCCCTTTCTGGGTCTCCACATTCACGTGACATTGCTCCACATACCTTGGGTGCTTCATTTGGGGAGTTGGGTTTTAGTAGGTTTTGCATTTGGTCCATTTCTATTGACCCAGTCTCAAGTTCATGGATCTCCTACCCCCTTTATTTTTACCTAGATTGGCAATAACATTATTGAAAGAATTCATCTCTAATACTAACTTTTTGAAAAGATTTATATTTAATATTTATTTTGCGCTGAGAATTGAACTTGGGGATTCAGTGCATGTGCAAGGCAAATACTCTACACTGAGCTATATTCCCAACCCTGCTTTTATTTTTCAGTCATGTGTGTATGTATATGTGGGCTGTGTGTGCATGTATGAAGTGTCCATGGAGTTCAGGTGAAAGCTTTGAAGCTCCTTTGAAGCTCAGTGAACAGGCACTGTGAGCAGCTTGACATGGGTTCTGGGAGCCAAACTCAGACCCTATGCAAGAGCAGTGCACACTCTTTTTGTTTTGTTTTGTTTTGTTTTGTTTTGTTTTTCAAGACAGGATTTCTCTGTAGCTTCGGGGCCTGTCTTAGAACTTGCTTTATAGACCAGACTGGCCTCGAACTCACAGAGATCCATTGCCTCTGCCTTCTGAGTGCTGGGATTAAAGGTGTGCACCACCACCACCCAAAAGAATTATTTTTATTCTATGAATAGTTTTCTTTTTGTTTTATTTTGTTTTGTTCTGTTTTGTTCTTTTGGTTTTTTTGTTGTTGTTGTTTTTTTTTTGTTTTGTTTTGTTTTTTGTTTGTTTTGTTCTTTGAGACAGGGTTTCTCTGTGTCACAGCCATAGTTGTCTTGGAACTCACTTTGTAGACCAAGCTGGTCTGGAACTCACAAAGATCATCCTGCCTGCCTCCCGACTGTTGGGATTAAAGGCGTGTACTGCCTTGCCTGGCACAGTGCGTGCCCTTAACCACTGAGCAATTTCTAACTTTTTTATTTCCAGAATCTCCATATTTAATTTCCTTTTCTATAATTTCCTATTCTTTACTCCAAGTCCTCATTTACTCATGTGTATTGTCCACCTGTCCACTAGACCAGCCTATTAGCTCCTGCTCCTTCACAGCGCCCTGATGACATCTGCAGGATCCCAGCCGTGAGCACCTCTCTTTTGAGATGACTTATCTAATCAGAAGTTATGCCCATCCCGCTTTTCTGAGCCAGTCTCCCACAGTCTAGGAGACAGGAACATATCAGTTTCTGTCCCTGGCTATTTGCCTGGGTTATTTCCAAAAGATTCTTTTTAAAAATTAATTAATTTATTTATTATGTATACAACATTCCTTCCATGTATGCTTGCATGCCAGAAGAGGGCACCAGATCTCATTATAGATGGCTGTGAGCCACCATATGGTTGCTGGGAATTGAACTCAGGACCTTTGGAAGAGCAGTCAGTGCTCTTAACCTCTGAGCCATCTCTCCAGCCCTTCCAAAAGATTCTTGTCCCTTTTTCTTCACACCTCTTTGCAGTCACACTTAGGGCTCATGCAGACCTTACCCTCAGGCCCCTTTCCACATTACTTTTGACTCCTCAGCTTGAGGCCCTGGGGGCCATGGACCACGCAAGCAGAGCTATGGCCACATCCCAAATATAGTCCCTTTCTTGCCTTCCTTGCCTTCTGGAGCTGCTGCTTTGGTTTTGCAGACAATGTCCTGTTTGATCAGGTAGTTTAACTCTATCTGAAGAAAATACATACCAACCCCATCTCTAGAAAAGCACCAAATACACACATGTGTGTGCGCCCACATGCACGTCCACATACACATGCATGAATTTACACATACACACAGACAGACATGCTCACATGCACACAAGCACGCACGCACACACACATATGCACACACATGCACATACCTCCCAGGTCATTAGTGAAGCAGGAGAGGAATCTATGAGGCACAGATTCCTTGCCAGAGATCTTACTGAAGGACATATAAGAAGATTAAGTCGTCCTTCCTGGTGACTAACTACTAGGAACTCTAAGCACTGTGGCAAGACTATGCAAATATATAAAACCTTTAGAGATGTTATTGGTACCAAAATGTAAAGAATATTTCAAGTGTTTTTAAAACATCATAGTATTTTGTTTTTGTCTTTTTGTTTTTTTGAGACAGGGTTTCTCTGTAGCTTTGGAGCCTGTCCTGGAACTCACTCTTGTAACATCATAGTATCTTAACTTACTGTTGTCTTTAACAAAATATTCTCATGCATGTGAACAATAAAGTTTGTGAACAAAGTCCATCTTTCCTTCCAATGGGTGCAGAGCTGTCACAGTTACACGGCGAGCAATTTACGTACAGCTGGCTAGTCTCCAAAGCAAAGTTATAAAATTCATTTCAAATGCTGAACAGTTGATGGCACACGCTTTTGAGTCCCAGCACTCAGGAGGCAGAGGCAGGTGAGTTCAAGGCCAGCTTGGTCTACAGAGTGAGTTCCAGGACAGTCAGGGCTACACAGAGAAATCCTGTCTCCAAAAACAAAACAAAATGAAACAAAATTAATTTCAAATATGAAGCTATATATATGTATATATATATTTAAAGATTTATTAATATATTATGTATACAGTGTCTGTCTGCATGTGTGCCTGCAGTCCAGAAGAGGGCACCAGATCTCATTACAGACGGTTTAGAGCCACCATGTGGTTGCTGGGAACTGAACTCAGGACCTCTTAATCACTTAGCCATCTCTCCAGGCCCCATGAAGCAATATATATATATATTAATATTTAAAAGGCTTTTATTATTTTTTAAATTATTTATTTATTTATTTATTTATTTATTTATTTATGTACACAGTGTTCAGCCTCCATGTTTCTCTACAGGCCAGAAGAGGGCACCAGATCTCATTACAGATGGTTGTGAGCCACCATGTGGTTGCTGGGAATTGAACTCAGGACCTCCAGAAGATCAGTCAGTGCTCTTAACCTCTGAGCCATCTCTCCAGCCCTTCTATTATTCTTTTAAGACAGGATTTCACTATGTAACTCAGGCTATTCCTGAACTCATGATCCTCCTGCCTGCACTTCCGAAGTCCTGGGATTCCAGTCGGAGACTGGCCATGGATACACTTTAATATGTTGGGTATGATTCTAATGAGGCTTCCCATAAAGAGTAAGCCTGGAAACTGCCTCTTCCTGCCAGGCTTGTCCTGTCTGTGATCTGCATCTGAATGCTGTTGTCTTTCTGTTTGACCAGGCATCCTTGCTGACTTAAGTTATGGTTCAAAGCAAAAACCTTACTCCTGACAGCATTCATAGAGCCAGCCGTTCACACCCTATGTTCCCCTTTTCTTTCCAGAATTTTTGTTTGTTTGTCTTGTTTTGAGACAGGGTCTCATTATGTAACCCTGGCTGTCCTTTATGTAACCCTAACTCATGCTAGCCCTGTGATCACAGAGATCCTCTTGCCTTTGCTTCCTGTGCTGGGATTAAAGGATGGGCCGGCATACCTGGCTCTTTCCTTCATTTTAACCTCAACTGGAACCAAAGATGGGCTCTGTTCCTGAGGAGAACCTAGACATGGGTTCACTTAGAACATTTGCTGTTCGCTACGTCTGGTCTCTAGGCCGTTTGTGGCTGTAAATGGAGAGAACTAAGTAAGACCGAGTGGGGAGGAGGCAGGTTGGCGAGGGTCGGCAGGGAGGTGTTCATGGGCAAACGTAAAGCAGGGCTTCCACTGAACAAACACGTGGCTGCTGGCGAGGGCCTCCTGAACTCCACCATCTAGGTTTGGAACCTCACGTCTCTGGTCCTTCTACCCTTGTAGTTAAGGATGACCATGAATTCTTGATCCTCCTGCCCCTGCCTTCCAGGTGCTGGGCTCTCACAGGCATGCACCACAATGCCTTTCGTTCTTCTGAGCTGTCCTACTAATCAGCGGAATATGACTGATTTGTGTTTGATTGAATAGAATTTCTAACCTGCTGTGTGTCAGGCTTGTTGGCTCCCAGAGTCAGTCACCCCGCTCGGAAAACCTCTGACTGATGCCTGACATATTGCCAGGTGGCCTTGGGCCTAGTTCCAAAGATGAGCTGGGGGCAGAGGCTTTCGGCAATGAGACGGAAGACTTTGAACCAAACTCTATTTTATTAAAAACTAACAGTTTGGGGACTAAAGAAAAAAAAGTGTTTCTCTAAGTTTTGGGACAACTTCAGGGTTTCAAAGTCCCAGCTGGGAACCTGCATTTGGAACAAGTCCCTGTGAGGTCTTCAGTAACCCAGGAGACATTGGAGACTCACTAGCAGAGGCTGGAGTGGAGGGTGGAGCTGCCCCGTCCTTCTGGCTTTGCGGGGACCCAGGGAGCGACTGGCTGGACAGTTTTCGGACAAGCTCAGCTGGCTCCTCTGAGGGTTCCCGGCATTCCTTTCTTTGAACCGCTGAGGCACTGAAAGAGCTGATATGGTTACAGGTTGGGGAGCCACTGAGAAAAGGCCCATGTGGCCCACTCAGAGCGTGGGGTCAGATTCAGAGCGGGCTCAGACCTGACGTGAATGTAGAACTGCCAAGCATGACACTTTTGCCAAATCTTAGGGGTTCGGCTTCTCCTCTTTCAAGTCTACATCTTGCCTTGCTTCACTGGGCATTTCCTCTCCCCCTCCTTCCAATCTTATTTGGTATTTTTTTTAATCACCCCAACTGATCTAATCTCTTTCTCGGGTACCAGGTTCTAAGCCTTCTAAGTTTGTGCTCCAAGACCTCTGGGTGGGCACCAGAGCAGCATATCCTGTGCAGGGGTGGCTCTTCTTGAGGGAGGGTAGGGCTCTTTGAGCTTCACACTCCGCACAAGGCGCTATTGTGTGCAGATACAGCTACCCTTATCCTGGCAGTCAGAGAGCCCAGGAGCCCTCCTAGTCAGACAAAGCAGAGACCTCAGCGAGGTGGGCCTACGAGGTTTTGAAGGACACCATCTTGGCATTTTGGCACAACACAGGAACCTCATAAAAAGACACAGGGAGGTGATCCAGCCTGGACTGCAAATGCACTTAGAAGCAGGGCCCTGCCTCTGTGCTGGGCCTGTGGTAAGTCAAATATACTCTTGGAGAGTTGTAGAACGGGAGGAAAATTGCGTTCACCTAAATTCTCTCACAAAGAGAGAAAGCTGTCTGTGCTGGGAACAATATTTTGATAAGAGCTTCAGCCTGCGGCTGAGATCCCAGTGGAGGCTCAGGGGTGGGTGGAACTGCTCTGCCTGAGACATGAAAGGGATCTTAGAATTTTGCATTATACCACAGAGTGTGAGCAAAAGATGAAAGAAAAAGACAGGAAAGGAAGCTGCCATTGGGTGCTGTTCACGGCACTCTCTTTCCCCATCAACCTCTTTCTCAGCGTGTGTAGAGGGTGTCCACGCTCATGTAGGTGTGTGGGTGGATGGATGTTATGTGTGTGAACACATGGGGAGGCCAGAGGGCGACATTGGGTGCCTTCAGGTGTTCTCTGCATTCTGAGGCCTGGTCTCTCTCTGGACCTGGAGCTTGTCTATCTGACGAGTGCTACCGTGCTAGCGTCTTATGTAGGTGCTGGGAATCTAAGCTCATTTCAGACTAAGTCATCACCCCAACCACCATTTGCTCTCATTCGCAGAAAGATCCTAGAGTCAAGTGTAGTATGTACACTGGATGTCTATCCAGGCATTTATATGTGGAAAGAACAAAGGGGTGGCCCTCAAGTGCCCCCAGAGACTGGGCAAAGACACTGAAGGAGCCTGCAGGGGGGGATACCGCCAGAGGAGGGCGTCACTGAGCAGGATCCCCCAATGGCTTCTCTTTGTTACAGGTCTTTCTCGGGGTAGTGTCAGGCCCACGAGCAGCAGATGAGATGGGCCTGAAAAGGGCCCCTTGAAAGAGCCTTGAGTGACGATGTCTTCAAGCCAAGAGAGACAAAGGGGATAACCTGCTCTAACCAGAAAAGCCTTCTGCCAGCCCACTGGGTGCTGAATCCTTCTGCTCTCCCCCTGCTGCTGTCCCGGGCTAGCCTTCACCTGGAGGTCCTCCTGTCTCGGCCTTCTGAGTGCTGGGGTATAGCTATGTGTCCCCACTCCTGGTTCTCAGTTGCTTTCCCCAGTGGCAGTTCTTTGAGGTGGTCAGGAAATGAAAACCCCAAAGAAGGACTCAGGCCCAAGTCTGAGGTCTATCACACAATTCCTGTTTTCTCTCAGTCTCTTTGTCCTTCCGCCTGTTTCTCTAGGACAAAGGCAATGAGGGCACCTGAGAGAGCCACGTGAGAGAGCCACGTGAGAGAGCCACGTGAGAGAGCCACGTGAAACTGGGGACACGTGCGCAGGTAAAACACACAGCAGCCATGTGAAACTAGGAACACGTGCGAAGGTAAAACACACAGCAGCCACGTGAAACTGGGAACACGTGCGAAGGTAAAACACACAGCAACCTCGGGCCCACGGAAAGTCCTGTGAGAGGCTGAGGCAGCTTTGTCGTAGGACCCGCGACAATGGGTGAGGCAGAAAAGTGGTTCTTTTCTGGTGTGGTACAATAACTGAGTCCAGGACTGGTGTTTACAGAGAGGCCCTGAGCTGTTGGGTGGAGCCAGTGCATCCTTGATGGACAGGTGTCCCTGACTCCAAGTTACACAACCCGCCCTGGCTCCTCACCGAGTCTTGAAGGCCATCGAGCTTCTGTGGTAGGAGGGATGCTCGTCCACGGCCAGTAGCCTAGGGATATCTGGGTGACCCCCTAGCTGGTCCCAGGGCAGGCTTGTGGGGGTCTTCTTCTCTATTGGGTGACTTGAAGAGGACACATCCGTCTTCCATACGGCTTCCATCTGGCTCTCTTGTTGGCTAGGAGTGGGAGCGCACAGACAGTATCAGGAGAGACAAACAGACACGGAAAGAGGCTGCGGAGCCACAAGGTCCAAGCACAGGCCTCTATGTCACCCTTTTGCCCTGGGGCTGAAGCTCTGAACCGGTCCCATTGGGGTAGGAGTTCACGGGAGGCATCTTGGCTGTCCAGAGGCTCAGCGTGGCCTTTGGAGGCCTCGCGGTGGGAAGAATTAGGCTCATTTACATAGACAGACCAATGGTCGATACTGGGTCAATGTGCCCAGAGTAGAAATATAGGTTTTTTTCCCCTGTATTTTCTCAGAATTAGTCAGGCTATCCCCACAAAACCACGTGTTATCATACACATTCTGTCTCTGGATCTGAGCCCAGAGCTGGTCAGGGCAGCTGAGCAGACAGGCCTTGAAGCCACTGAGGTCTGTCCTCACTTGCTGCTGCCTCCACAGGCTAGCTGCCCCTGCTCCCTCTCCCCTCTCACCTCAGCCTGCCAACACCTACCCAGCTAACCGCAGGGGCACAGTTTCCCAGTGCTGCTTGGGTGGAGGAGCTTGCTTGTTGGCGGCACCACTGGACCGGGCTCTCTGGAAAAGGACTGGAGGGGACTTGCTTTTCCCTGGCTTGGCAGAGTTGACCACAGGGACGTTCAGGTGGATGCTCCACTCTTGCTGGAGCTAGAGAAGCCAGCAGAAGGTGTCAGGAAGATGGGAAGGGAGGCCTCTCTAGCATGGGAGGAAGTCTTGCCTGATTGCCACTGACCCTGCTGACCTCTGGGTTGAGGAGCGGCTAAGGCCCTTTGACTAGAAACCCAGGTCCCCAGCACATGATAGTTTCCTTCATTCTTATTTGCTGGGGTAGTTCCTACTTCCTCCTTTGTTGTAAAGAATCTGGACAATGGACAAAAGAGAGGAAAGGAAACTGAAGGCAGCAGAGCCCTGACAGCACTCGCAGACTGGGCTTGAAGCACAGAGTGGCCTTCCACCCAGACACTGTTTACACAAACACTCGCCTGTTCGGAAAGCCTCCATAATATTTCATATTCCTTTCAAACTTTGTAGCATGAATAATAAAAACCAAGAGGCAACTATTGGGGTTCAACCCGAAAACCAGAAAAGCAAAGCAGCCAAGCCACTAGAGAAGTCTTACCTTTACCAAGGTTGGGTGACCACAGACTTAAACAGACTAAGCCTCTCTCTCCTCCCATTTTATATTCCCTGTGCTGGGATTAGAGATGTGACTCCCTAGTACTGGGATTAAAGGTATAGGCCACTACTACCTGGATTTGTTTCAGCACTGATCTTGTGTAGCCCAGGGTGGCCTTGAGCTCACAGAGATCCGTCTGCCTCGGTCTCCCAAATCCTGAGATTGAAGGTGTGTGCCCCCACTGCCTGACCTCCATGGCTTAGCTTTGCCTTTCTGATCTTTAGGCAGGATTTATTTATTAAAACATAAATAAACTATCACTATAAAACTTTATTTACAATTATTAATGTGTGTGTGCGCTGAGTGACATGGAGGGCTTGTGGTATTCAGAAGCTTCACGGAGCTGGCTCTCCTTCCCACCTCTATGTGTGTTCCAGGGGTCAAACTGAGGTTGTCAGGCTGGTGTGCCAAGTCACCGCACCGCCCTTGCTATTTCATTTTATGCTTAGCCGCCCCAGTGCCGGGATCTCGGGTGTGCAGCGGTGTAGCGAGTTGTCTCCATGCTCACCCGTTATAAAGAATTGCTATAATGGTTTCATTTCTCTTGTGCACACACCACGTCTGTTGTCTGCTGATTTCAGGGGGACTTCAGTCCATCAGAGCTGTTGCTCACATAGCTGAGCAGAAGGCAGAGAGCTGCACCAGAACAGGGGTGAGTGTGACCTCCAAGGTCCAACTCTAATGACCCGTGTCATCTCGGCCGACCTCACTTCCAAAAGGCTCTGAGGCTTTCAGAATAGTGGCACAGACTGGACGCTGAAAATTCAAAACAAGAGCCTGCAGGAGACATTTTAAACTCAAACCGTAACAACCCAGAGGAGGGCCGGCTGGGTCCTGTGGGGATCCCATTTTCAACTTCTTTAGGAATTTCCCCACCGTGTCGGCGGCTGCAACCAGGTCCCCATCTCCACCCACAGTGTCCACGGGATCTCTTCGAGCCACACCACTGACTCATCTCATGTCACCTTTCTTTCCTGGTGTGGTTCAGCCCCTCCAAAGAGGAACTCCCATGATTTACTCCAACGTGCTGTGTGCTAAGAGAAATAGGCCAGACGCAGAAAGGCAGTCTGTGTGGAATCTAAAAAAAAAAAACTTTCAAACATATAGAGGTGAAAAATAAAACAGTAGTTACCAAAGTTGGGGTGTAGACCAGGAAGTGGGAAAGTGTAGACCCAAGGACGGAGTAGAAAGCGTGAATGAATAACTCGGTTGCCATTGTCCTCGCAGGGACCAGGATGTTCTAAAGAGGGACACTTGTGCCCCACTTTTTATCCGGTTCTTGAAAAAACGGTCCCCAAGGAATTAGAATTCCCCAGAAACCTCATACAAGGGGCAGGGGAGACCTAGAGCCCCGGAGTTCCCCAGGAGGAGACTTCACTGCTAATGGACAGAGCAGGAGGCAAACACTGATGCTTTGGGCTGGGACCATATCTTGATCAGAACCGGGTAGTTAGTTCTGCAGACCTCTCGGCTCTGTTTAAACCTAGAGCCCATGACAGTGCCCCAGCCAGGCCAGCGAGAGACCCTTTCTCTGATCCTTCCAGTGCAGTGTGGTCACAATAAACCCCTCTCTGCTTTTCACTGTTACTTTCTCTTTAATTAGCATCTCAAGGATGGGTGATTAAGCCCAGCTTGTCAGCGCTGCCAGAGACCAGGCCTGTACCCTAAAAATTCCAGTAACAAAAAGATGTTAAGTATAGCATGAGGCTACAGTTAATAACAGGGGATCCTATTTAGGATTTTTGCCAACTGGATAGATTACAGTTACTTTTGCCACAGAGGGAAAGTTGGGTCATCACATGAGATGATATGTCCTCATGAGGGGACAGATGCATAGCTCTGTGCTGTCTTCCCCGGCAGCCTGCAGAAGAGTTACCTGCATTTTTAAGGAATTTTGGCTTAGGCAAATGCAGGATTCCTGTCTTCTTCACAAACAGGAATTTCAGGACTAGCCAGTATGAGCAGGGTTGGGGTTTTCTTAAAAAAATGCCAGCACTTGGGAGGCAGAGGCAGGTAGATCTCTGAGTTCAAGGCCAGTCTGGTCTACAAAGTGAGTTCCAGGGCAACACAGAGAAACTTTGTCTTGAAAAAGAAAAAAAAAAAGAAGAAGAAGAAGAAGAAGGGAAAAGAAAAAGAAAGAAAAGAAGGGAAAGGAAAGGAAAGAAAGAGATTCAAGAAAAGAAGAAAAACATACCCGATCATGAATATGGCTTCTCAGAGAGTGAGTTTATCAAAAGACATTTTAAATGTAGATTTTAAGCTTGGGAGTTAAGAGAAAAAACCAAACCGGTGCTCAGGGAAAGAGGCCCTGGAAGCCTGCGAGCTTCTCAAGGGAGAGTTTCAGTTAAGTCCTAGCCTTAGCCGTGAGTATTATTCTGGTGACTCTCAAATTACATCTCAAAGGGTTGCGCGGACCCCCACCTTTTGGATAAGTGAGATTATAGGTCAACTCCAGCAGGGCCTCGGCGGGATTGTAATGTGATCAAGCAGGCCAGAGCCACTATGGCTGCACCTGGAGTTTTGGTCAGGTTTACAGCGGGAATGGACACAATGTTAATTGCACTGGAATCTTGAGCCTGAGACTCAGTCAGATTCTAGGTCTGGAATCCTCTTTTTCCTTCTCATGTGCCCATAATTTTCTGTATCTGTCTTGCTTCAATGGATATGTTAATTCATTTTACTACAGTAACCGTTTTACAACAGGTATCCTATTTCATTCTATGTACTACTATTCCCTAAACATACACAATAAAATTCAGCATAAACAAACACACAAACACGTTAACAATTTTTATCACAAAGCCCCCAGAGAAGTGTAAAACCAAATAGGCATGCCCAGTCTTACAACATTGTGACATGACAAAGTCACGCTCTAGAACCACACACACATACACACATGTGCATGTGCGCGCACATACACACACACACACACACACACACACACACACACAATGAGGCCCTCTAAATGTTTTAATTAGCATTATGATTTCTCTTGGGCCTCCACATTCATAGCTCTGCTGGGGGCATGCAGGCCACAGGTTAGCTGTGCTGGGGTCCCCAGGGCCAGCAGATCCCACCTGAACTACTATATAGTTTAAGAAAATGTGCTAGGGGGGCTGGAGAGATGGCTCAGCGGTTAAGAGCCTTGCCTGCTCTTCCAAAGGTCCTGAGTTCAATTCCCAGCAACCACATGGTGGCTCACAACCATCTGTAATGAGATCTGGTGCCCTCTTCTGGCCTGCAGGCAGACACACAGACAGAATATTGTATACATAATAAATAAGTAAGTGAATAAATAAATAAATATTAAAAAAAGAAAATGTGCTAGAACCAAAGGATTTAAGTTTTTAAATTGAAATGGTGGACTAAATGCTCAATAAAGTCACCAAAAAATAGGCCCATACCAGGTGCACAGTGAACCTGTCCAACAATGAAGGCACAGAGAGATTCTGCCGGCCGAGAGAAGGAAAATAAGCTGGACCCAGAGAAGCAGAACTCAGGATGATTTGGGGCTCGAAGCAGCATCCAAACCAAAAGACACAGTATGCTACCTGCAGAGTAGGGGAAGGGAGGCCTGCTTCGACTGCACATGATAGGAGCTAGCCTAGCGACTAAAAAGTAGGGCAGATTCTAGGCAAAGACACTCTCAAGGCCTGCGTGGTGGTTGAAAAGGTGCTTGTCCTGAAAGCCTACTGACCTGAGTGGAAGAGACACTCATGCACTCCAAATAAAACTGTTTTTAAAAAGAGACACCTTTAGAAGATGTGGTTACTCATTATTTACCCCCACTGCTCTGTCAGGAAGTGCCTGAAGAAGGACTCCGGTAAAACAAGGACGAATCTGTAAGGCAGGGGCCAAGCTGACCCCAACAAGGGGGGGGAAGAGACCCCTTTGTGCCTCAGGCCTGCGTGGCAACCAGCGCTGAAGGGCACAGGCCTCAGCGCCCCCTTCTCACACAGCTCCCTGTATTTATACAGTCGACAGGGGCTTTCCCTCATACTACAGCCCAGAGGCTCTCCCACGCCCTCTCCTTTCCCATCACCCCACGGCCCCCACACTGCACCCGCTCACTGACTGCACCCCGTCACTGGCTAGGTGGCAGGACAGGAGGCCCACCTTAGGGAACACGGTGACCATGGTATGCAGGCACTCCCGGTGCGTCTCCTCCAGGTCCTTCTGCTTGCCTGCCCAGGCCTGCAGCCTGAGGCTTTGCTGGCGGTCGATGTTTTCCAGGAAGACGTAGAGGTTCTGGGCCTTGTGGGTGACCCTCATTTGTCGAATGGCTCCTATTTGTTTGATTACTTCTTGTCTGGGAAGACAGAGAAGTGACTTAGCTGGTGGAGGGGGTTCCTCTTTCCTTCAAGTCGGCTGACTAGAGAGGGGCCTCCACTTTGGTAATTCTTGAGGGGAAAAAGAGGAATGGGTATGCGAGAAGGAGCAGGACGGTGGGAGGTGGCGGTGAGGGGAGGAACCCGGGGCTGGAAGGGAAAAGTCAAGCAAATGGTATTGAGTGCAGGGCAGGAAGCTAGAAGTTGGAGATGGGAAGAGTGGGTTTGGAGGGAAAGTCCACTATCAGGAAAACAACATAGAGATGCTCTTACACCTTCGAGTGGTGCCCAAGGCCTGGTACTAAACAGTCTTTGTTAGTCCTCTTTGCTAGGAGACCTGGGGGAGTCCCCGCATGGCTTTCCTGCCCATTGGCTCTACCCTGTTTCGCAGTGGGTATGCGTGGGTGCCAGGTGGGTGCCGGCTGTCTGCTGGGCACCTACCGGAGGCTCTGGAAGCGTCGGTAGTGGATGTACTTTCTGCACAGGCACTGCAGTCTGAGGACGCTCAGCTCCATGGCAACGGCAGTGACCTCCAGGGCCCTGCTCCGCAAGTACTGTGGCAGTGCCAGCTCCGATTCCGGACTACCCAGGATCTGCAGGTTCTTCAACTGGCCCTCCATGTTTATATGGTACACCTTGTCCTTAAAGGTTACTGGGGCTTTCTGCAGAGAGGACCGGCTCACCCTTCGGATGGGTGTGCCAGTGACGGGTAAAGAAGCGCATTTCTTGGGTTTAGCAGAAGCCTGGCGGGTCTGTGATGACTGCATGGGCTCAGCTGAGTTCAGAGCCCTCTGGTTTCCCTGGCCAGGCTGCTGGGTGTGTGCAGACACGGGTAAATAGGATCTCCTGCTCTGGCGAGCAGACTGTGCCCTGCATGGGGGAGGTGCTGACGATGGTTCTGACTTCTCCAGGGTCCTCCATCGGTTGGTGGTCATGAAGATCATCTTCTCGGAGCTGCCCTTCCGCTCCCCGGAAGACTTCCTGGGGCTCCCGGTCTCCTCTTCTGGCTGGGTGAGTCTCTGCCACTGCTGCCTGGCAGCTGCCTCCGCCTCCCACTGCCGCACCTTTTCCTGGTGCTCCTGCTCCAGCAGGGCCCACTTCTTTTGCCGCTGGAGCCACATCTCCTCCTCCTGTAGCCACTGCTGCCTCCTTGTCTCCCAGCTGAGTTCCTCCTCCCAGCGCTCCGTGTGGCTCTCCGAAAGCGCCCTCCTGGAGCTCCCTGGGGACAGACACTTCCCCGGATAGGACTTGTTTCGGACTTCATCCATCTCTTGAAAGTGGTCCCCCAGGTCTTTGCCTTCACGTTCTGGGGCCTCTTCAACCAGTTTTTCCCATCGTGTAGGGAACTTGAGGGCCTCTGAGTGCAGCAGCACGGGTTCGAGGTGTCCGGCGTGGCCAGTGAACACATCCTTGCCCCTTGAGGAGAGTGGCGGCTGTGCCGGTGTGGTGCTGCTATCCCAGGCCTTGGCCAGGCGGCTTGGGGAAAGGGGGGAAAACAGCTGTTCCTCCTCCTTGAGCGTCTGGTGGGCTTCTTCCAGGGCTACACCTTTCTCTGGAAGGGTCTCCTTCTCAGGGGGTTCTGGGGCATCAATGAAAACCTTCACGGGTTCTTCTAGAGCAGCAGCAGTCTGAACCGTCTTTAGCTGGAATTCCAGGGCATGCTTTATCATGAGGAGGTCATGGTATTTACCCCCCAGCACCTCTACCTGCTTTAGCAGGGCGTCCCTTTTGCTCTCGAGGACTTGGATGGATTTTTGGAAGTACAGCCTCTGGCTGCTGAGCTCTTTGGTCATCTCCCCCTGCAGGCATCTGTATTTTATCTCCAGACTCTTGTTCTCCTTGTGCTGCAGGATCAAGGCCTTGCTGAGGTTCTCTACCACAGTAGACATGTACCTGATGGCCTTGACCTCCCCTTTGTTGAACATGGTGGAGTCGAGGAGCTCCCGCAGCATGGACTTCACCTCTGAGACATTTGTACAGGTAGTGTTCTTGTCTCGGAGCATCTGCTCCGGGCTCAGCGGTTCAGGGAGGTCCGAGGACTTTTGTGGGATTTTCTCCCGCCAGTCCTGCCAGAAGTTATGTTTGGACACTGGAAGATAGAGGGGAAAAAGGTAGCAGGCTCCCATATAGCGGCAGCAAGCCCACTATGAAAGAAGTAGACTGACTCTCCAGACCCTGCCCAGCCAGAATTCTTTCTCACCCACCCCTCTTTGGGACAGACAAGAATAAGGAGCTGGGGGGCTGGAGAGATGGCTCAGTGGTTAAGAGCATTGCCTGCTCTTCCAAAGGTCCTGAGTTCAATTTCCAGCAACCACATGGGAATTGTTCCACATGGGAACCTCGCAGACATCTGTAATGAGGTCTGGTGCCCTCTTCTGGTCTGCAGACATACACACAGACAGAATATTGTATACATAATAAATAAATAAATATTTAAAAAAAAAGAATAAGGAGCTGGCTGTGTGAGCCAGAAGGCTGCTGTGAGGAGACACCCTGAGGGCCTGAGATTGCCTCGGGCCTCGCCTTAGGCCCACTAGCTACACAGCTCCTGCAGAGCTCAAAGGCCTGGACTGGTTGCCAGGCGCCACTCAGTTCAGCCTACCCCTCACAAGGAGTTTGCTTTTCTAATCTTGCCCCTTTCCAGGTTCAAAGTCCTTGTTTGGCTCCTTAATGTCAATGACTCAAAACCCTCAGCCCCACTCAGAGGTCTCCTGTCCGTTGTATGATACCTCTGAACTGTGCGTATAGACCATCTGTTACGGCCACTCACAGGTCACTACTGTTTAATAACCGTCTTTGCCTATGTGGGGAAGTCACACTGGACCTTCATCCCAAGAAGACACAGTAAGCACAGGTTACTGTATAGATACATCTCCGCTCCTCCAGGGCTGGTCATGATCATCCATCTTGGTAGTTACTGTGTATAGGGCTGGTGAAATGATCATCTTGGAGCATCTTCTCAAACACCACTGGCAAAGAAAACAGTGGCTAGCTTTGGATGCGAGGCAAGAGCACACATGGTGCTTAGTGATGCTGAGCATCTTGCCAGCATTCAGATAAGCCATATGAGCCTGGGAGTCAGGATTCTGAGACCAGGTCACTTGCAGTTTAGCATCTTGCCGGCGTTCAGAAAAGCCGTATGAGCCTGGGAGTCAGGATTCTGAGACCAGGTCACTTGGATCCAAATCTATTTTGTGCCATTTGCTTTGGGTACATTTCCTGCCTCCTTAGAGCCTTAGTTTCCTCGCTGGAAAAATGGGAACAACCATAGATTCTAATGCTTAGGACTTAGAGTACACACATTTGAGGCCAAGTAAAGTAGTAAGTAAATGCTTAATAAATAATACCAAGAGCTAAAAAAAAAAAAGATGCTGGTTGGTGGTTGTGGATGCCTTTAAATCCAGCACTTGGGAGGCAGAGACAAGCTAATCTCTGTGAGTTCGAGGCCAGCCTGGTCTACAGAGAGAATTCCAGGACAGCAGAGCTACACAGAGAAACCTTGTCTCAAAAAAAACATACAATACAAAACAAAACAAACGAAAAAGATACAGCTTTTGCCCTTTAAGGGTTTTACTCTATCAGGTTCAGGCTGAAGAGATGGTCAGTTGGTAAAGACTTACTGTGTAAGCACAAGAGCCTAAGTTTAGATCCCCAGCACCAACATAAAAAAGCAACGCATGCTAGGCACATCCATCACCCTCTTACTGGAGAGGCAGAGACAGGAATTGATATAGGATTCCCCTCTGTATGCTGTGATTACCATTGATTAATAAAGAAACTGCTTTGGGCCTATAGTAGGGCAGAACGGAGCTAGGCAGGGAAAACTAAACTGAATGCTGGGAGAAAGAAGGCAGGGTAAAGAGAAGCCATGAAGCCCCGCCAGAGACAGATGCTGAATGGAACCTTGCCGGTAAGCCACAGCCACGTGGTGATACACAGATGAACAGAAATGGGTTAAATTAAGATATAAGAGCTAGCCAATAAGAAGCTAGAGCTAATACGCCAAGCATTGATTTAATTAATACAGTTTTTGTGTGGTTATTTTGGGGCTGAGGAACCGGGGACAAGCAAGTGGCTCCAACAACAAATTGGCGCTCCAGCATGTGCTCGCTAAATCTACATAAAACCGGAGAGGGCTTGGAAAGGAATTCTAGACACTAAAAACAAAACAAAACAAAAACCACCAAAATTTAGCTGCATTTTTTTTTTCCTGGATGGGCTCTGTTTGCTGGTGGCATGCTGCAGCTCCTTTGAGAGAGTTCTTTCTGATTCAGCAGTAGAAAAAAAAAAAGTGCGATTTTGAAGTGGTGGCTTCCTGGGCTGTGCTTCCCAGGAGGTGGAGCACTTGAATGGGGTTTGTGGGAAGCATGCTGCAAGTTACTTGGCGGCAGCATGGGCCAACTGGTTACCAGAGTTGAGGTGGTGAGTGTGGCTCACACCTGGCAGTCTCAGAGGCAGTGAATGGACCTCCACCATGTTGGACTTGGTGGAGCCAAAAGGCAAAGCAGCTTTAGTCCTAGCCAGGCCACAGCTTGGCATTTTAAGAAGTGCTTCTGGTCAGAAAGTAATTACAGATGCAACAATAAAGACAGATTCAGATTAAAAAAAAAAAAGACCTCTAAATGGGTCACAGTGTTGGATAAATGTACAAGGCTTGGGAGAGAAAAAAAATAGACAGTTATAAAAGGAAATAAATGGTTATAAAAAAATAAAGTCTTTAAAGAGACAGAGTAAACCTGTAGAAAAAGTAATAGAGTAAGAAAAATAAGCCACACAAAGATGGAAAATACATAGAGAGTCTGGATTATGTATATTATTGTGTTTTCTTTGAATTTTTTGACTGTGAAGGATCTAAGTGCAGAGAGGTACTTCATAGTACAGACTGCTAAGCTAAACCAACATATATATCTTAAAGTTGCCTTGGCTTCAAAATATGGGTGTAAGAATATGTTGTTTTGGAAAAGAGGTTCTTCTTTTGTTACCACAGAAGATGAAAACCTATGGATTCCTTCCAGACTAATGTGGTTTGATGTACCAAGACCCCCTGAAAGGTTGCCACAAACATCCCCAAAAATTGTTTCACCTAACAAAAAGCAAGAAATAGTTTGGAGAGAACTACACCCAAATTTCCTAAAAGATTGTTTATAAATGTTTGCTTGCATTTAAAGGGGGATATGATACAGAGTTGGATACTTTGCATTGGTATGGATCTTAGTTTATTGATATAAATTTAAAGTCAATTTTGTTGTATGTATATTTCTGCTCTTGATTAAAGTATTATATTTAGGCAGCTCATTTAAGAATGTAATGTATAATCAAGAAATGCAGGTTAGTAGATAATCATCATGATGGTTAGTATAATCATCTCTGATAGTTAAGTGTGTAGTCGTGTTAGTTAGATTTTCTAGATATATAGAGATATATTTCAGTTATATAGGTATTCCTTTTTGTTGTTTTTTTAAATATTTATTTATTTATTATGTATACAATATTTTTTCTGCATGTATGCCTGAAGGCCAGAAGAGGGCAGCAGACCTCATTACAGATGGTTGTGAGCAACCATGTGGTTGCTGGGAATTGAACTCAGGACCTTTGGAAGAGCAGGCAATGCTCTTAACCACTGAGCCATCTCTCCAGCCCCTATCAGTAGTCTTTAAATTTTTCAGAGACCTTCAGAATATGGCATTTAAAATGTTTTAAGAACTTAGGACTTTTCACGCCAATGAAACATATTTGCTCCTGGCAGCACCAATAACTTCAAGAGGAAGATGGGCACTAAAGAGGTTCCTTATGGAGTTGTTTAGCCATTTGGATAAGAAATTGCTCCTTCCTGAACTGCTTGATGGTATGCTATATAAACTGGACATGCAAGACCCACAGAAAAATGACTGCAGAAGTTGCCTGAAGAAGGTGAGACGGTCTGTCAGGGTTCCTGCTTCATGAAAGAGTCTGCCAGACATTACGCAGGATACAGAAGAAAGTGAATGACAAACTGTCAATGTAGGCAGAACTGTCTTTGAAATTTTCCATGGAAAAGTCTGTGGATACTATGGGCCAGTAGGCTGAAGATGGGTGCATGCAATGTTACAGAAGAACTTTAGGTGACTGTCCAGGCAGCGAGATGTCTCTGTTTCTAGAGTTTTGGAAATTGCTTACAATGTAGTTCCTATTAACTTAGGTAATATTATATCGTTCTGCAGTCTTTGATGAAGTCAAAGAACAAATAGTTATAGTTTCCTTAGTTATGATAAAAAGTAAAGCAGATATAAATGTTGTAACTGTAATTCTTGCTTGATACCTGTGTTATTATATGTAATTTTACTATGTTAAAGTTAAAACCTTCCTTTTCATTTAGACAGAAAAGGGGAGGTGATGTGGGATTCCCCTTTGTATACCATGGGTTAATAAAGTAGCTGCTTTTGGCCAATGGCTTAACAGAATACAGCTAGACTTGAAAAGATATATTGAGAGTAGGCAGATAAAAAGAGAAGCCATGTAGCTGCAGCCCAGGACAGACAAGCTGGAACCTTGCTGGTAGGCCACAGCTACGTGGTGATACACAGATTAATAAAAATGGATTAAATTAAGATGTAAGAGCTAGTCAATAAGAAGCTAGAGCTAATAGGCCAAGCATTTATTTAATAAATACAGTTTCTGTGTGGTTACTTCAGGGCTGAGCAGCCAGGAACAAACAAGCAGCCTACTATAACAGGGAGTCCCTGGGCTTTCTGGTCAACCAGTGCAGCCCACTGGAAAGTTCTTGGTTCAGTGAAAGACTATCTCAAAAAATAAGGTGGGGACTAACTGAGGAAGACTCCCAGTATTAATCTCTGGCCTACACACAAACTGCACAAATTATACTCTTGAAAGAAAATAAGTATGGGGCTGGAGAGATGGCTCAGTGGTTAAGAGCACTGCCTGCTCTTCCGAAGATCCTGAGTTCAAATCCCAGCAACCACATGGTGACTCACAACCATCTGTAATGGGGTTGGGTGCCCTCTTCTGGCCTCAGGCATACATGCAGAAAGAATATTTTATACATAATCAATCAATCAATCAATCACTTTTTAAAAAAAAAGAAAATAAGTATACAAATAACTATACTTCAAAATCCAGCGTGGTGAAGACAATGGGACAGACAGTCTGTGTTTTCCATTTCTTCCTCCCGGTACATTCAACTTCACTTGATTTTGTTTCTTTTGAGACAGACTTTTTCTGGCGCATCTCTGTGAGTTCAAGAGCAGCCTGGTCTACAGAACTAGTTCCAGGACAGCTAAGGCTACATAGAGAAACCCTGTCTTAAAAAACAAAAACAAGGGGCTGGAGAGATGGCTCAGAGGTTAAGAGTATCGCCTGCTCTTCCAAAGGTCCTGAGTTCAATTCCCAGCAACCACATGGTGGCTCACAACCATCTGTAATGAGGTCTGGTGCCCTCTTCTGGCCTGCAGGCATACACACAAACAGCATATTGTATACATAATAAATAAATAAATATTTAAAAAAAAAAAAAAAAACAAAAACAAAAACAAAAAGCCCAAAGCTATACAGCCCCAAATTGGTAGAGGTGGGATTCAAGTTGAAGTCACACTCCAAAGGCCATGCTCTCGAGTGTGGCTAACCAAAGCAAGGGACTGGGTTCTGCCATCAGTTTTCCTGTGGCCCCCCCTGAAGTCTCTGAGCATCAGGACTCTCGCCTACAAAATTCAGGAGGAGGTCATCCGGGGCCAGTGTGGTGTGGGCAGGAGGAAAATGCCAAGGTTTAGTCAGGCTGGTGACTGACCAGCTTCGGAGAATCCAGAGTCAGGAAGGCTCCAGAGGAACTTCCAGTCAAAGCTTGGCAAATCCTGGCTTGGCAGCTGGGATGGAGAAGGAAAGGTTGTTCCTCAAGCTCTGCCTATAAATTTGCAAATTTACCCCCCCCCCCAACCTGTATGAGGCCACAGCTCCAGGGAGTACTTAACAGCCCATTTTCACCTCACTCCTACCTGTATCTTTTTGTTGGTTTGTTTTTCAAGATAGGGTTTCTTTGTGTAGCTTTGGAGTCTGTCCCGGCACTCGCTCTCTAGACCAGGCTGGCCTCGAACTCACAGAGATCCGCCTGCCTCTGCCTCCTGAGTGCTGGGATTAGAGGCGTGCGCCGCCGTCCCCTTATACCTTATAGATATCAGTCCTCTTATACCTTATAGATATCAGTCCCCTTATACCTTATAGATATCAGTGTTTTGGTCTGTGCACCATGTACATGTAGTGCCTGTAGAGGCCAGAAGAGGGCACCAGACACCCTGGAACTGGAGTTACAGACAGCTGCGAGCTGCTCTCTGGGTTCTGGGAATCGAACCAAGGTCCTCTGAGAGATCAGCCTGTGCAGTGCAACTCAGAACAGCTTTGTGACCAGTGTGCTCGCTCACCCCAGCTCTGCACCCTGGCTTCCTCCTCTGCTGTCTGCTGCATGTGTGATACGGAGGAGGGGCACACCCTGAAGATCCCCCTGAGACCTCTTCCCCTGAGAGGGCATCCAGCCCATCCCCATCCAGGCCTCCTAGGGGCTCCCGGAACCTACTTTGTGTTCTTTTCTTTTGTTCTTCAATGAGAGTGGAGCAAAGAGAGACGAGAGACTCGATGCCTCCTTTGGTGGCCATGAGGGACAGAGGCAGCACTTTCTCCATCACCTCGATCCATTCGTCCAGGGCTTCCTCTTCCTCCACATTCCTCCTGTCCTTCATCTCATAGGTCAGACTGTCACCTGGACGGGGTGGGGGCCAGGCTGAGCCAGTCTGCCCTCTGGGGACCCCCACGGAGCCCTACAGCACAGGGGTGGCGGCAGACCTGAGGGTGGCCTGGTTTCACTGTACACTAGCTACTGGGAGGGTCACTTCCTTGAGCTTGGCTTTCCTTTCCTGCAAAAGGGTTGGGCAAAGATGAGTGGGGTAATACTTATGAAATGACTGACCCGAGGCCTGCCGTAGACATGAGAGATTGTTGTCAAGGTGTGAGGCCCACCCAGATATGCCTGTTGTATCAATCTAACATCTGGACCACGAAGTGGGTGAAGCAGAATCAACAACTTTCTTTGTGCTTTTGTCTGTCTGCTGGCGTGAAGTAGAATCTTACAATGTAGCCTAGGCAGCTATGCTTGCCTGTGTGGGTCTGTGTGTAGCCCAGAGGGTACCGTGGGGTGTCTCCTCTCGCTGAACCTGGAACTGTAACCCTTTCTGCTGGACTGGCTGCCACCCACCTTTCTCCACTTCCCAGTGCCGAGGGTATAGGCACATACTGCCACTCTCTGCTTTTTTTGAAAAATATTTTTTATCATTTTTATTTTTACTGAGCTTTACATTTTTCTCTGCTCCCCTCCCTCCTTCTCCCCTCCCCTTAAACCCTCTCCCAATTTACTCAGGAGATCTTGCCTTTTTCTACTTCCCATGTAGATTAGATCCATGTATGTCTCTCTTTGAATCCTAATTGTTGTCTAGGTTCTCTGGAATTGTGATTTGTGGGCTGGTTTTCTTTGCTTTATGCTTAAAAACCACTTATGAGTGAATACATCTGATAATTGTCTTTCTGGGTCTGGCTTACCTCACTCAAAACGATGGTTTCTAGTTCTATCCATTTGCCTGCAAAATTCAAGATGTCATTATTTTTTCTGCTGTGTAGTACTCCATTGTGTAAATGTACCACATTTCCTTATCTATTCTTCTGTTGAGGGGCATTTAGGTTGTTTCCAGGTTCTGGCTATGACAAACAGTGCTGCTATGAACATAGGTGAGCACATGTCTTTGTGGCATGATTAAGCATTCTTTTGGATATATACCCAAAAGTGGTATTACTGGGTCTTGAGAAAGGTTGTTTCCTAATTTTCTGAGAAATTGCTACACTGACATCCAAAGGGGTTGTACCAATTTGCATTCCCACCAGCAATGCAGAAGTGTTCCCTTTCTCCACAACCTCTCTAGCATAAGTTGTCATCAGTGTTTTTGATCTTGGCCATTCTTACAGGTGTAGGATGGAATCTCAGAGTTGTTTTGATTTGCATTTCTCTGATGACTAAGGATGTTGAACATTTCCTTAAGTGTCTTTCAGCCATTTTAGATTCCTCTGTTGAGAGTTCTCTGTTTAGGTCTGTACTCCATTTTTTTTTATTGGATTATGTGATCTTTTGGTGTCCAATTTCTTGAGTTCTTTGTATATTTTGGAGATCAGACCTCTGTCTGATGTGGGGTTAGTGAAGATCTTTTCCCATTCTGTAGGCTGTCGTTTTGTCTTGTTGACCGTGTCCTTTGCTTTACAGAAGCTTTTCAGACTCAGGAGGTCCCATTTATTAATTGTTTCTCTCAGTGTCTGTGCTGCTGGGGTTCTATTTAGGAAGTGGTTCCCTGTTCCAATATGTTCAAGTGTACTTCCCACTTTCTCTTTTATAAGGTTCAGTGTGACTGGCTTTATGTTGAGATCTTTGATCCATTTGGACCTGAGTTTTGTGCATGGTGATAGATATGGGTCTATTTTCATTCTTCTACATGTTGATATCCAGTTATGCCAGCACCACTTGTTAAATATGCTTTCTTTTTTCCATTTGATATTTTTTGCTTCCTTGTCAAAAATCAGGTGTTTGAAGATGTGTGGATTGATATCCGGGTCTATTCGGTTCCATTGGTCCTCCTGTCTGTTCTTATGCCAATACCAGGATGTTTTCAGTACTGTAGTTCTGTAGTAGAGTTTGAAGTCAGAGATTGTGATGCCTCCCGAAGTTCTTTTATTGCCCAGGATTGTTTTGGCTATCCTGGGATTTTTGCTTTTCCATATGAAGTTGAGGTTTGTGAAGAATTTTGCTGGATTTTGATGGGCATTGCATTGAATCTGTAGATTGCTTTTAGTAAGATTGCCATTTTTACTATGATTGTCATTTTTACTATGTTAATTCTACCTACCCAAGAGCATGGGAGATCTTTCCACTTCTGGTGTCTTCTTTTATTTCTTTCTTCAAAGATTTAAAGTTTTTGTCATACAAGTCTTCCACTTGTTTGGTTAGAGTTACTCCGAGATATTTTATGCTATTTGTGGCTATTGTGAAGGGTGATGTTTCTCTGATCTTTTCAGCCCTTTTATCATCTGTATACAGGAGGGCTACTGATTTTTTTTGAGTTAATCTTGTATCCTGCTACATTACTGAAAGTGCTTATAAGTTGTAGAAGTTCCTTGATAGAATTTTTGGGGTCACTTAAGTAAACTATCAGCAAATAATGAGAATTTGACTTCTTTTCAGATTTGTATCCCCTTGATCTCCTTTTGGTGTCTTATTGTTCTAGACCTCAAGAACTATATTGAATAGATATGAAGAGAGTGGACAACCATGTCTTGTTCTTGATTTCAGTGGGATTGCTGGGAGTTTCTCTTCATTTAGTTTGATGTTGGCTGTTGGCTTGCTGTATACGGCCTTTATTATGTTTAGGTATGTTCCTTGTATCCTTGCTCTCTCCAAGACCTTTATCATGAAGGGATGTTGTATTTTATCGAAAGCTTTTTTGGCAACTACTAAGATGATCATGTGGTTTTCATTTTTCTGTTTGTTTATATGGTGGATTATGTTGACAGATTTTCATATGTTGAACCATCCCTACATTTCTGAGAGGAAGCTAACTTGATCATGGTGGATAATGGTTCTGATAGGTTCTTGGATTCAATTTGCCAGTATTTTATTTAGTATTTTTGCATCAATGTTCATGAGTGAGATTGGTCTGTAATTCTCTTTCTTAGTAATGTCTCTCTATGGTTTGGGTATCAGGGTAATTGTAGCCTCATAAAAAGAGTTTGGCAATGTTCCTTCTGTTTCTATTGTGTAGAATAATTTGAGGAACATTGGTATTACTTCTTTGAAAATCTTGTAAAATTCTGAACTGAAACCAACTGGTTCTGGGCTTTTTTTGGTTGGGAGACTTTTGATAACTGCTTCTATTTCTTTGGCAGTTATAGGTTTGTTTAATTTGCTTATCTGGCCTTGATTTAATTTTTGGTAAGTGATATTTATCCAGAAAGTTGTCCATTTCCTTTAAGTTTTCCAATTTTGTGGAGTACAGATTTTTGAAATATGACCTGATGATTCTCTTTATTTTCTTCATGTCTGTTGTTATGTCCCCCTTTCATTTCTGCTTTTGTTAATCTGGATATTCTCTCTCTGCCTTTTGATTAGTTTGAATAAAGATTTGTCTATTTTGTTGATTTTCTCAAAGAACCAACTCTTTGTCTCATTGATTCTTTGTATTGTTTTCTTTGTTTCTATTTTGTTGATTTCAGCTCTCAATTTGATTATTTCCTGCCGTCTAGTTCTCTTGGGTCAGTTTGCTTCTTTTTGTTCTAAACTTTTTAAACATTCTGTTAATTCACTAGTGTGGGATTTTTCCAGCTTCTTTATGTAGGCGTTTAGTGCTATGAACTTTCCTCTTAACATTGCTTTCATTGTGTCCCATAAATTTGGGTATATTGTGTGATCATTTTCCTTGAATTTTAGAAAGTCTTTAATTTCTCTCTTTATTTCTTCCTTGACTCATTGATAATTTAGGTGAGCATTATTTAATTTCCATGTGTTTGTGGGCTTAATTAGTATTTCTGTTGATTTCTAGTTTTAAAGCATGGTGATCTGATAAGATACATGGGGTTATTCCATTTTTTTTGTATTTGTTGAGGTTTGTTTTGTTACCGAGTATGTGGTCAATTTTTGAGAAGGTTCCGTAAGGTGCTGAGAAGAAAGTATATTCTTTTTTGTTTGGATGGAATATTTTATAGATGTTTGTTAAGTCCATTTGAGTCATAACATCTGTTAGTTCCCTTATTTCTCTGTTCATTTTTTTTGTTTGACCGACATGTCCAGTGATGAGAGTGGAGTGTTGAAGTCTCCCACTATTTGTGTGTGGGGTTTAATGTATGGTTTAAGCTTTAGAACTGTTTCTTTTACATATGAGGGTGTCCTTGTATTTGGGGCATAGACTTTTAGTATTGAGATTTCCTCTTGATGGATTTTTCCTGTGACTAATATGAAATGTCCTTCTTTGTCTCTTTTGAGACAAAGTTTGAAGTCTATTTTGTTAGATATTAGGATAGCTATACCTGCTTGTTTCTTAGGTCCACTTGATTGAATATTTTTTCCCAACCCTTTACTCTGAGACTATGTCTGTCTTTGAAGTTAAGGTGTGCTTCTTGTATGCAGAAGAAGGATGAATTCTGTTTTTGTATCTAATCTGTTAGCCTGTGCCTTATTATAGGTAAGAGTTAAGTCCATTTATATATTAAGTGATATTAATGTCCAGTGATTGCTATCTCCTGTTAATTTAGCTTTCATCGTTGGTGTTGTTAATTTGTGCATTTTCCCATTCTTTGGGATTTGCTGCTATGAGACCATCAATTGTCTGTGTTTTTGTTGGTGTAGCTAACTTCCTTGGGCTGGAGTTTTCCTTCTAGTATTTTGTGTAGGGCTAGTATTTTGTGTTTGTTACTAGGTATTGATTAAATCTGGTTTTAATATTTAAATGTCATGGAATATCTTGTTTTGTCCTTCTATGGTGATTTAAAGTTTTTCTGGGAAGTCTGGGCTGACATCCATGGTCTTTTAATGTCTGCATAACGTTTGACCAGGACCTTCTGACTTTCATTGTCTCCAATGAGAAGTCAGGTGTAATTCTGATAGGTCTGCCTTTATATGTTACTTGGCCTTTTCCCTTTGAATCTCTTAATATTCTTTCTTTACTCTGTATGTTTAGTGGTTTGATTATTATGTGGCGAGGAGACTTTTTGGGGTCCAATTTATTTGGCGTTCTGTAAGCTTCTTGTATCTTCATAGGCATGTCTTTTTTTAGGTTGGGAAAGTTTTCTTCTATGATTTTGTTAAATATATTTTCTGTGCTTTTGAGTTGAACTTCTTCTCCTTCTTCTATACCTATTATTCTTAGGTTAGGTCTTTTCTTGGTGTCCCATATTTCATGGATATTCTGGGTTAAGCTTTTGTTAGATTTAGTATTTTCTTTGACTGATGAGTCTATTTCCTCTATTGTATCTTCAGCACCTGAGATTCTCTCTTCCATCTCTTGTGTTCTGCTGTTTATGCTTGTGTTTGTGGTTCCTGATAATTTTCTCATGATTTCTGTTTCTGTAATTCCCTTGGTTTGTGTTTTCTTTATTGTCTCTATTTCAGTTTTCAACTCTTTTTTTTTTCAGGTCAAGCAGTTTCTTTATTAATTAGGCAAAGTTTTCAACTCTTGAATAGTTTCTTTCATATGTTTGCTTTTTCTTGGTTTTCTTTAAAGGATTTGCTGATTTCTTCCAATTTTTTGTTTGTCTTTTCCTCCATTTCTTTGAGGGAATTTCTCATTTCCTCTTTTAAGAGTTTCAAACATCCTCCTGAAGTTATTTTTTTAGGCCATTTTCTTCTGCTTCATCTGTATTTGGTTGTTCAAGTCTTGCTGTTGTAGGGTCTTTAGGTTGTACTGGCATCATGTTGCTCTTTGTGGTGTTGTGTGTTTTCTTACCTTTTCTACTCATCTTTCCCTCTAATAGGTATGTTTGGGGCTGTCAGTGATTCTGTTGATTAATCTTCTAGGTGCCAGTAAATCCAAGGCTCATATGGGTGTTCCTTGTGGTACAGTCAGTGTTACAGTTCTAGTTACCCTGTTGGTCACTCCTGTTGGTGTTCCTGAAGGTCACTCACTGCTCCCGGGCTTTGCTCCTCTCCCTTGGAGTTTGCTGTCTCAGGCCTGCTCTAGCCTAGGTTGTCAGTTTTGACCTGTTTCTATAAATCCTGGTCTGGATCCGCTCCTGCAGAGGTCCCTGGCTTGGAATTGGTTCTACAAAGGTCTCTGACTCCCATCTACTCCCTAGAAGTTCCCAGGCTCTGGTGCGCCAAGACCCACAGAGGATCTGGCTCAGGCTTACTGCCTCAGAGGTCCCAGACTCAAGCTCGGACCAGACCGGGACCCGCAGAGGTTTCTGGTTCCTGCCTATTCCCTTTGATGTACCAGAACAACGCCCGGACCCACAGAGGTCCTGGCTCAAGCCTACTCCCTCTGAGGTCCCAGACTCATGCCTGGGCCTGCGGAGATCTTTGGTTTCTGCCTACTCCCGTGGAGGTCCCAGATTCACATCTGGACCCTCGGCGGTCTCTGGCTCATTCGCTCAGCGGTTGCTCCCCATCCACTCTCTGCTTTCGTATCACTTCTGGGAGCCTGAACATAGGTCCTCAAGTTTGCACAGCGGGTTCTTGTTCACTGGGCCACCTTCCCAGCCCTGTATGTGGTGACAGGTCCTGACTGGATTGAGGGATGCACCTCGGGGTGAGTGCATTTCCAGAGTGACCAGAACACAAGGGTTCTGACCTAATCAGTAAATTATTCCATTGATACATTCACAATTTAGGTGGACTCCTGCGGGGGAGTGATAAGGACCAAGTTGGAGACAGTGGGGGTGTGCCTTTAAATGGTATGTCTTGACCCTGGGCTCTTCCTGTTCTCTGCTTCCCGGTTACATGAGTGGAGCAGCCTCCTCTGCCACAATCCCACTGTCACCATGGCTTCTGGCTGGCCTGGGGCCTAAAGTGATAGGGTCAAGAGGCCATCACTGACACCTCAGGTTCCAGGAGTCAAATTGAACCTTTGGTCCTTTCTCTCAGGTATTTGTTGGAGCAACAAAAGACTTGACTGATGCAGCTTTTCTGGGGATGGGATCACCCGCTGTGATGTCAGCTGATACAGCCCTTCTGGGATGGGGGTCACCTGCTGTGATGTCAGCTGATGCAGCCCTTCTGGGGTGGGGGTCACCTGCTGTGATGTCAGCTGATGCAGCCCTTCTGGGGTGGGAGTCACCTGCTGTGATGTCAGCTGATGCAGCCCTTCTGGGGTGGGGGTCACCTGCTGTGATGTGAGTACTAGCAACCATCACTGGGGAAGAGGTTTTACAATGTGTTCTTTGCTGTCTTATATCCACCACTCCCGTTCCCTTCCTCACAAGTGCTGACTTAGGTGGAGAAAAGAAAAGCCTGGGCCAGCAGGGACCAGCATTTGGGGGAAGCACTAGCTCTCAGGACCATGCCAAGCCTATGGACTCACCCCAGTCTCCCAGCCAACGGAGGATCTCATACAGGTGTTTCTCTTTAGCCTTGGCGTCTTTGGAGAAGGAGGCAATTTTTTCCAGCAAGATGAATCTCTTCTTGCCTTTTTGCTCTGGTTGGTGAGGTTTTGCCTTTTCTTTTAAATCATATCCCAGTTCTTCCTGGAAGCGATTGATGGCACAATTGACATTGTCCAAGATGTCCGAGAGCTGGGTGGAAATATCCTATATGGGGGGGGGGCAGCAGATGGCAGAGGTTAGGAGTGTAGATCCTGGGGTCTGTTGGCCATGTTTCAGCAGCATGACCCCAGACAAGTTGCTACACTCTGGATCCCAGGTTTTCTCACTGGCAAAGTAGAGCTCATTATAGTACTTAATGTCACAGGTTTTTAGGAGAATGGCATGAACTGGTATTGTATTTAGAACTGTGCCCGGAACACGGAGAGCACATCAGCCCTCATCATCTTAATTATTAAGCTCAGTGGCACTAGAGGTCCATAGTGAACTCACCTTCAGAATTTCAGAACTTGCTGGGGACATTTGCAATTTCACAAGGACTCAGAGGAAATAGGGGGAAAAAGCAAAAAACAAAACAAAGCCCCCCAAAACTGAATCCTAAAGAAACGCTGTGGATCAAAGGTTCAAGAATGTGTCCTTGGCTGTCCTGTGTGCACCACCCCCATTTTGCTCCTTGCAAGCACTGACTTTGGTGGAGATGGAGGAGCCTGAGCCAGTGCGGCAGCAGAGTCTCATAAACAAGGTGACCTGAGCCTTTGGACACCACTTCAAGTGTTTCCAGGCACAGCTTAGGGGATCTAGTAGTCTGTCAATACAGAATCTGAATTTTAAATTACACCCCCCCCCAACACACCTTTTGGGACCTTTTGGGACCTTTTGGGACTAGGCAGGCGCTGTCCAGGGTCCTCCTGCCCACTTATCTAGGGGGTGTTACCTTACAGCCCTGCCTTAAGGAGTGGTTAGTCTCAGCCTACCCTTATAGAAGTCAAATACAGGATGCAGACACTCTGAACTCATCTCTCTGCAAATCCAGGTTGTCAAGTATCCCAGGACCCCCAAAGGCCCAAAGGCTGGAATCTTGTGTAAACATGAGATCAGTCCCCAGCCTCGACATCAATAGAAGGGTGTTTCCTCATCTCTGGGGTTACCTCCTGAGTCCGAATTAGCTGAGCAGCCTCAATCTTTGAGATGATAGCCTTCACTGATGTGGGAGTCACCAAGTGTGGTGGGTTGTCCTTCTCCATGCCAGATAATTCTCTCAGTCCCAAGATGCCCTGTGTCTCTCGCACACAGGTCTGAACACACAGTATCGGCAGCTTTGGGGGTTAAGGGCCCAGGGAGATTCCCGGGTACCCAGTGCTCAGCCACAGATCTGGTAACTGCCAGACACCAGATTCCAACTGACTCTCTTTTCTCTAGTGACATCATCAGTTTGACTTAAAGAATTAGAAGATTAAACTTCCCGCCAGCTAGCTCCATTTCACCCACTACCTGCTATCATCTTTTCTTGATCTGTTTTTTTGTTTGTTTTTGTTTTGTTTTGTTTTGTTTTGTTTGTTTTTCGAGACAGGGTTTCTCTATAGCTTTGGAGCCTGTTCTGTAACTAGTTCTGTAGACCAGGCTGGCCTCGAACTCACAAAGATCCGCCTGCCTCTGCCTCCTGAGTGCTGGGATTAAAGGCGTGTGCCACCACCGCCCGTTGATCTGTTTTTTTTTTAATCATTATGTTATGTTCCCAAACTAAATATTAATGGCAAAAAAATAGGAAGAGAAGAAAGTAGGAAAAGTGACTTTCTTCTGTGGTTTAGGTCTTGGTTCCAACAAGATCCATATGTGGAAGCTTCCGGTTCACAGTCTGGTGCCACGGGGAGGTTGTGGAACATTTGGGAGGTAGGGCCTGGTGGGGTCCTTAGGATACTGAAAGTACCCTTGAAGGGGGTTGTGGAGCTTCAGTCTTTTCCTCACCCTCCCTCCTTCCCTGATTTGTGGTTTTGCTCCACCACATCAGAAACAGAGAGCTGTTTGATCACAGCCTGGAATTTCCAAAATGAGACAAATAAGTTTCTCCTCTTTGAGGGAATTATCTTGAGGATTGTGTTCTAATATCAGAAGGCTGACGAGACTCTTCCGAAGAGAACATTTGATCTTAGAAATCAGAGCCAATCAGTAACTAAATGAGAACATGTTTGATTCTGCTCCAAAGATCAAGGATCAGTCAGCACTGTTACTAACTGATGTTGATAATCATGGTAGGAGGTATTTTTTAAAAAAAATAAACAAATAAAAATGGATGTCACTGTGTGCTCAGGACCTAAAGTTATATCTGGCACATACTAGCCAGACACTGAGTGAATGAACTCATATGAAATGCAGGTTCATAGACATGAAAATTGTTGTTCCTTGTTATTAAAAACGTTGCCATTTAATAGGTACCAAATTAAACATTGTAAGTTCAGCTCATGTTGCTGTACCCACTAACGACTACCTGTCTTTCGATTCATTCATTAAGGCAATGTTAATTCTTCCATCGCTTATTCACTCAACAAGCACGCTATGCATGGGCTAAGTGATGTCAGGGCTGAAGAGAGCAGTCCCAGACTCCAGCCCTGGCTAGTGGGCATTTGTCTACCTGGACATCTGCTCTGGATGGTCCCTTACTTCTTTATGATTTCAGAACATCTTATAGTTCATAAATTATTTTTTATTTGACTATGTTTAAATATCTTTTTATTTAGCCTCTCTCACACTTGCTGCAAGAATCAGATCCAGACCTGTGTGCATGCTGGGCACACAGTCAACCACTAGACACACCCCAACCCTTCACCAACATACCTAAGCCAGCTGAGGCTCAGAGGGGTGGTATGCACCCAGGGACAGCTGTGAAGGACGAGATTAGGGTTCTAACCTGGCTGCGTCGTTCCCACTCCTTATCACGCCCTCTTATTTTCCTCTTTCATCCCTCTCTATTTTCTTTTAAGCTCACCACACTGTTGAGTAAATTGTATGATTTAATTAAGAAAGGCCCAAGACACCACCTCAATTCAGTGTATGAAATTAGCGTTCTCCTTCATCAGGATGGGCACAGCTCACCCATTCCGAGCTTTCTGTTAGAAAAGAAAGAAAGCCAGACCGGTGACACCTTCAGTTAATCCCAGCATGTGGGAGGTGGAGGCAGGTGGATCTCTGAGATCAAGGCCAGCCTGGTCTGCAGAGAGAGAGAGTTCCAGGACAGCCAGGGCTGTACAGAGAAACCCTGATTCAAGGGGCAGGGCTAAGACCCAAACTGCACACTACTTACCTGGAACTTTACATTGAAAAGGCAGATTTCTGGGTGTGGTGGTGTATGTGGTGGCACATGCCTGTGGTCCTAGTTCTTAGGCAGTAGAGGCAAAAGGGTCAGGGGTTCACATCATCCTTTGACCCCTAACCCGTTCAAGGCTGGGCTTCCTAAGAGAGCCTATTTAAAAAAGGAGCGGGGAGGGCTGGGAAAATGCCTCCATGGTTAAACGCAGCTACTGCTCTTACAGAAGACCTAGGTCTGCTTCCCAGGGCCCATGTGACCACTCACAGTACCTCCAGTCCCAGAAGATCCAGTGTCCTCTTCTGGCCTCTGTGGGAACTTCACGTACATAGTACACAGACAAACATACAGGCAAAATACCCATACACATAAAGTAAAAGCAAGTAAGTTTTGTTAAAGATCAAATATTTTATTATACTAATGCCATGTCACCAAAGAAGATATTCAAAATTATAAATGCAGGCATGAAAAGATTCTCAGTGTCATTAATCAGTGTAATAGGGAAATGCAAGCTGAAACCATAACAAGATACCAACAACTTTGATAAAGGTGAGAATGTAAGTGATGGTAGTGAGAGCAGGACCATACCAGTGTTGAAGGTCACAGTGGGAATGAAATACTCAAATTGTTGGTGGGAATGGAAAATAGAATCACCACCTTGGAAAATAGGCAGCTTTGATTTTAAGTTGCTTATAATGCTATACAGCCCAGCAACCTCATATCTAAGTATTTACACAAGAGAAAGACCTGCACACGGATAGATGAATAGGTGTGCATGGGCACACATGTGAAAAACAAGTTTGGGGTCCCATGGAAAGATCACCACTCCAGCTGAAGTGTCTCAACAAGAGACAGTTTTACCCTTGGTTAAGAGGGGGTAACGGGCTGGAGAGGTAGCTCAGAGGTTACAGACACTGGTGTTCTTGCAGAGGACCTGGGTTCAGTTCCCAGCACCCACATGGTGGCTCACAACCATCTGTAACTCCAGTTCCAGGGGCTCTGACACCCTCTTCTGACCTCCATGGGTACCAGGCACACATGTGGTAGGTACACACATATAAATACAGGCAAAATACTCATACCGATTACAACAAAAGAAAAGGACAAAAGAGGGCACACAATTTGGTAGACGTTGACGAGCAAGCACTCCAGGGCAGGAAGGCATTCGGCTCTTATTCTAATGTAGGGGACAACATTTCGCCCATTGGCTGGGGTCTGACCTCACAGTCTTTTAAGATGGCTTGTTTCCAAAGAATTTGTGTAAAGGAAATGAATGCTAGTGGAAGGTCGCTCACTTAAGTCACTTAAATTCTGCAGTGTAGCAGGCAAGGCTATGTGCTAATAAAGTTTTAACAGTGTGTGGGGTTTGTATAAAGGTTTTACATCGTGGGGAGACAAAAAATAGTTGAATTCATTGTCATAAACAAATGTTTACAGTGTTTGACAGAAAAAAGACTGCCATTTAGTGTTTCTTACACATATCCACAACACGTGTGCAATACATCACAACACATACACACGCACGCACACACACACACACACACACACACGATGCAACATGTAATGCTTGAGACTGTGGTGGGGCTGTGGACAGAAGGTAGGGGAGCCCTGGAGACTGTAAGGGTTGACATGTCCTCCTGTCTCTGAAGCAGCCAGTCTTACACCCCTGTCCCTTGGGACGCTTCCAGACATTAGTCCTTCTGAGGCTCGCTCCCCTGGCCAGTTGTTATACGTGCTATACTGCCATAATAGTTCAAAGGTCACTCTGATCACTACTTGTCTAGGGGGAGATGCTTACTAACTTTTAAAAAACCATCTAGCGGTTCGGTTAGTCATTATCTAAAGCAAACAAGCTGTTATGTTGTTAGTCCTCATATACATTATATGTTCAACTTCATGACACTATGTTGTAACATCAGTCCATTATAAAGAAGCCTGTTTTGATGATACCAGAGATTTGATAGATCAGACCAGGGTGTGTGTGTGTGTGTGTGTGTGTGTGTGTGTGTGTCGTGTGTACAACTCAGTGGTGGTGGTACATACTTTTAATCCCAGCACTTGGGAGGCAGAGGCAGGTGGATCTCTGTGAGTTTGAGGCTAGCCTGGTCTACAGCATGAGTTCCAGGACAGCCAGAACTATTACACAGAGAAACCCTGTCTCAAAAAAAAAAAAAGTGCGCCTGTATAAACCTGTGTGCATATTTTGCTTTTTTATTTATTTTTTCAGTTTGTTTGAAACAAGCTCTCACCCGGTAGCCCAGGATGCCCTCAAACCCACAGGGCACCTGCATGTTGGACTCACAGGTGTGAATCACCACACCCATCTGTGTGTGTGTACATTTTAAGTTGCTGTTTGAAAGCAGCTAAAGTGTTTCAGATTTTTAGGTGAAAAATGTGGCTGAAATCCATGCATATAAGTGTGTCCTGTTGGACAGTGACGAAAGCTACCGCAAGATTAAGTGTGGATGTGCATGTGGAAGCCAGAAGGCAACCTCAGACATCACTCCTTAAGACGGCCATCTACCTTGTTTTCTGAGATGAATTATGTCATTGGCCTGCCACTCGCTGAGTAGGGTAGGCGGCTAGCCAGCGAGTCAGCAAACTAGGGAACCACTTGTCCCCAAGCATTGGGGTTGTTAGCGTGAACCACCAAGCCTGGCTGCTTACATGGGTTCTGGGGATTGGTTGGGTCCTCAAACTTGCGAGGCAGAACTTTACAGACTGAGCCATCTCCTAGCCTCAAGGACAGCATAAATGCACAAAAACAGGAAAAAAATGTATTTTTAAAAAAACCTTCTAGCTGGGAATGTGACTCAGTAGTAGAGCATTTGCAAGGCTTGCATCTTGAATGCTACACACATGCATGTGCATACACACACACAAAATAAGTGTAATAAAATAAATTCAGAGCAGAGTGTGGAGGGAAAAGAATTAAATAAAACACAATCACTCAATAACTAGTAATTTCAAGTTGAATTATTGCAATCAGAAACATATAAGATGCTATAATATAGGATATTCAGAGCATATGTGAGAAAAATAAACATGTCAAAAGCCAACAACTACAAGGGGTAGTGGTGCATATCTTCAGTTCAGCACTTGGGAGGCAGAGGCAGGCAGATCTCTGAGTTTGAGGCCAGCCTGGTCTACAGAGTGAGTTCCAGGACAGCTAGGGCTACACAGAGAAACCCTGGTCTTGAAAAACAAAAATCAAAAAAAGAAAATCAAATGAGGGCCCATATGATTGCTTGGTGAGTATAGGAACTTGTCACCCAGCCTGATGACCTGTGTTCAATCCTGGGATTCCACACATAGTAGGAGAGAACTGATTTCCACAGCTTGTCTGTGAGCATACACACTTGTAGAAGGAGAGGGCTGCTTGCTGAGTTCCTGCCACTTAGCTCCTAAATAATCACACAGAAACTGTATTATTTAAATCACTGCTTGACCCATTAGCTCTAGCTTTTTATTGGCTAACTCTTACATATTAATTTAACCCATCGCCCCTAATCTGTGCATCACCACGAGGTCGTGGCTTACCAGCAAAGTTTTGGCACAACTATCTCGGCAGCGGCTCTATGGCGTCTCTCTGACTCCACCCTTCTTTCTCCCAGCATACAGCCTAGCTTTTCCTGCCTAGTTTTGTTCTTCCCTGCCATATGGTCAAAGTAGTTCTTTATTCATTAATCAATAAAAGCAACACACAGACAGAAGGACCTCCCACACCATATACTAATATACAAATACAAATAAATTAACAAAAGAATACAAATAACACAAAGCAAACGAACAACAACAACAAAAGAATAGCTAATGATTAATTCCAGCAAATAATGAGAATTCGTATAGAAGAGTCGCATTGACCTTCTGCTTGGCTCCACTATGAGCAGCAATTGCAGTGTTGTAAGAATTGACAATTAAAATCAATAAAAAAAAAGAAAGAAAGAATTGACTATTAAATGCGCAAGAAAAATATTATAGAATTGAATTTGGCAGACAGAAATTATAAATGATGTATTAGTTATGAGAAGGGAAGGGGAATGAGCTAAATCCTTATATCTGCCCCTGTTGTTTCTGGGTTGAGGCAAGACTATAAATCAATATTCATGTACTAAATATTTCAACACTATAAGCCAACAAACTGTTGAGGAAAACACATTCTAAAATTTAGTTTCACAAAAAAAATTGACCTGGAAAGCCAGGTTCTAAATTAGAGTTCTGGGCTCTGCAGAATTCTGTGGGAGAAAACAGCAGTGCCTAGCCCTGGCCCTCCCTCTTAGCTCTATCCTGCATTGAGAACACCTCACCAGGGACCAGTGGTCCCCGGCTTGAGCCTCTTTCTGCAAACAGCTGCCCTTGGTCATTCCCCAGGCCCAGGGACGCCCACATCATTCACATGATCTTCCTGAGGAGGGATGTAAGAATCCAACAAGAAACTGGAGATGGCCCCAGGTAGGGGTTGTACCGGTCCTGTATTCGAAATATCACCTGTAAGGAATAAGTAGCTTTGGTCAGGATATCTTTTTGGATTCCCCACCTGTGGGAAAGATGAAGCTGGAAGAGGGTCATAGATATTCCAGACAAAACAAAACAAACAACACAACAGAAAAACATACCCAAACCAATCCAAAACGCACAGAAAAACCACTAAAAGACGTAAAAATGGTTGTTTCCAGGGAGAAGATAAGGCAACGGTCTGCCGTTTGTCTTGAAAGTTTTTATATATTTATTTGACCTTTAAAAACACTTGTCTTGCCGGGAGGAGTAAAGGTGGCTCATGCCTTTACTTCCGGCACTCAGGAGGCAGAAGAAAGGCAGATCTTTGAGTTCAAGGCCAGTATACAGAGCAATATCCAGGACAGTCAAGGCTACCTATGCAGAGAAACCTTGTCTTGAACCAGCCAAAGCCCTCCCCGACCCCAAATTGTCCATCTAGAGTGATGGCTCATATTGTAATTCCAGTACTTGGGAGGCAGAGGCAGAATTATGAGTTCAAGGCCAATTTAGGCTGTAGTAAATTTTAGGTCAACCTGGGCTACATAGTGAGACCCTGTCTAAAAAGAAAAAGCCCCAAACCAAGTGGCAACAACAAAATCATGGGGTTTTTTTGTGTGTGTATGTGTTTAAATGCCTCACTAAAATGAAAACAAAATAAAACCCAACAGCTCAGTTGTGCTTTGTTTGCAAACACAAGGACCTGAGCTGCCCAGAAGCCATGCGAAAAGGCTAGGCATGTAGGGTAAGCTCATAAACCCAGCACTGGGTGGCAGTGCCCTGGGGCTCACTGGCTGGTCAACCTAGCCTACTGTGAGTTCTTAGACCAGCGGTAGACAGTGCGTAGGAAACACCACACTAGGTTGTCCTCCAGCATCCGCATGCACTCACACAAATGTGCACACATGAAGTCCTGGTTCAATCTCTGGTACTGAAAAGGGAATTATTAAATGTGACTTATAAAGTTTATGGAGGTCTGATGTGATGGTGTGTGCCCATTGTTCTTCTTTTGGCCCTTTAAGGGGCAAGCCACGCCCACTCCCGGCGACCCCTGACCTCTCCCCGCCATCTTAGAACACACACTCTTATTGCTGTCCTCTTGGGGTGGCGCGCATCTCACCGTTTCCCTCTCCTTTCTCTGTCTCTGTCTCTCTCTTCCCCTTCATAACCCCCTGAATAAATATTTCAATCTCATGTCTGTCAATGTCTCCTGTCTCCCTTACCGGCTGCGAGCTGTCTCTGCCGGCTCACCGGGGACCTTGGAGCGAGCAGCTAGGGATCCGCTGGGCTTCTGCTGCTCTGTGAGCTCGCCCGCCTGCTCACATGGCCCCCACAGTCGTCTCTGCCTTGGGACTAGAGTCCGCTGCCTGCCTACAGCTGCCGCCTGGGGTACGCCATCATTTTTTAAAGTATAAAACCCATATTCTCAGCTGCTGAGGAGGCTAAGAGCACTGACTTGAGCTCAAGAGTTTGAGGCTAGCCTCATCCACATAACAAGGTCAGGTCTCAAAAAATGTAACATTTCATGGAACCTCTGAACCACTTCTACTGTGCCTCAAGTGCTCAGAAGAAGCTTGTAAGCTGTGCATCAGGTCCTCATGTGGCATCTAGATATTGCTAAACTATTAGTTGGGCACTGGGTGATGCCCAACACTGCTGCCAATAGCGAGTTCTCTTCTCCATCACGTAAAGTCAGATGCTTGACGATTACATCCAGGTCTGATAAAGGGGAGAACTGATTCCCACAGGTTACACTCCACATACATGCCCCTGTACAAACACACACACACACACACACACACACACACACACACACACACTTATTTATTTTCTAAATAAGGGAGAGGCTGGAGAGATGGCTCAGTGGGTAAAGACAATTACCAGCAAAGCCTGACGACCTGATTTGAATGCCCAGGGCCCTAACAGAGGAAGGCGAGAACCCATTCCAGAAAGCTATTTTCTGACCTATACGTGGGTGCGGTGGGCATGTGCCTCCCAATAAGCAAATGAAATAAAAACAAGAAAAAAGATAAGGGAGAGATACTTGAGATTTAAAGTACATAGTTCTTTTATTATTTGAGATGGCTTCAGGAAAGGCCTATCAGAACCCAGGGGCAGAGCTTCTTCCCCCTCCTCAAGTCCGCCTTTCTGTCTGATATCTTGCCTGAGGAATTCAAGAAACTTTAACACAGCTACTGATAAAGCCGAAGTTGTCTATAGACATAAAGAGGTGTTCTCCTGACTCAGGCTCAGGAAACTGCCACAGTGCTGAGGATCGAGGATAGGTGTAAGTGATAATAGAGGAAACAGGAAAGTTCTTCACCCGGACTTTGGGGGGCAAAGAGGTGCAATGCATCCAGCCCTAGCTAGCAGTCGTCAGTTACTAGCCCACGAACTTCAGCAGACCCGTTAAGTAGCTTTGCGTTTCCTTATCTGAATAACCGAACGTTCAATTATAAATATTATGGAGCCCGATTCCAAAAGTAACCTCGGGGTTGAGCGAGAAGGCACGTGTGCACTCCAGGACCGGCCAGTCCAGGGGATTTGTCGGCCGCGCCCAATACACGTGGTTCCTGGAACTGGTGTTCAGTTAATAGTTCTTGAATAAATGACATAAAAAGTACAGAAAATAGACAGGAAAAAAAAAAACCGCTCTGTGTGGAGCATAACGATGCCCTACAGGCGGGCGGAATGACCGCTCGGTCCGGTCCAGGATCTTCAGGAAGCCTCGCAGGCGCGGGCGGCGCCGCTAATCTTAGCGCTGCTCTGCGCAGAGCGCGCGGGTACCCAGAGGCGGGAGCAGGCGCGCCCCGCCCCCGGGGGCGGGCCCAGGACCTGGCGCGCGGGGGCGGGGCCTGGCTCTCCGTGCCGGGGGCGGAGCCGGGTAGGGCACACCGGGCCGGTTGGGGGCTCCGCTCCTCGGCGAAAGCAACCGGAGCCCCGGCCACGAAGGGGTGCGACCCCCCACGGGCCCCGCCCTCCCGGCTGAGGCCCGGCCAATCAGAGCTGTTCTTACTGGCGAGTGGGCCGAGCCGGCCCAGCTGCTCTGAGGCTCTGGCATGGTAACGTCCCCGCGCGGGGGTGGAGAGGCCCGGGGCTGTCCCACAGCGCCTCCTGCGGCCCGGGCTCGGGCTGGGGAGGCCGGGGGGCCGCCGGGGTACCCGGGACCCTGAGGGAGGGCGAGGGGACCGAGGGGTGAGGAAAAGAGCCCAGGAGGGGGGTGGGGGCGGGGATTTGGGGTAGAAGGGGCGGGGAGGCCATTATGGAGCCTGGCGGGGGTGTGCGGCCGGGGGCTGAGAGGACGGAGAGCTGAGGCTCTGTGAGAAGGAGGGAGGGATGAAGTGAAGGGTGGGTCTGTGGAGAAAGGTCGAGGGAGAAGAGAGGGCGGGAGATGGAAACCAGTTACCTCTCCTGGGCTGTTTGGCGTGCCCTGTACCCCTCCCCCAGACCCAGGCTTGTTGCTGGAAGTCCTGGATGCCACTTAGGACCATAGGGGACTCCCTTCTTTCTCTACCCATTCACAAAACCTTGTCTCTTGAGGTGAGGAGGGAGCTTCTGAGGAAAGAGAGACTGCTGGTTTTCACCTCAGAGCTGGAGTAGCTAAGAAGTGGACAAGCAGAGGCCCCTTGGTCCCAGCCCTGGCTCAACCTTCTACAGACTAGTAACTCTGTGTGACCTTGGGCAAGTCACTACCTTTCTTTGGGCCTCGAATTTCCCATTGACTTTTAAGAAGGAAAATGGGCGAAAATGATACATTGGCTTTCCATCAGTTCCAAAAGGGGGCGGGTTTGGAGGAGGAGATTTAAGGTGAATGGATTCTAGGTTGCGGGAAGCATGAAGTAGGAGAGGAAACCCTCAGCTGGACTGGAAAAATTTGCCCGAAATTTGCGGGTAGGAGGAAATTTAAAGCTTGCATGGCCTCTTTCTGCTGGGCCTGGGTCTTGGAAATCCTGTTGGAGGAATGGGAGAGCTTTCTACATAGAGGAAGTTGAACCCTGACTCAGAAAGATGAGAGCCAGAAGTAACATTCTGTTCTCCCGGCGAGGTGATGGGGATCAGAAGCAACACGAAGTTGTATTCTAGAAAGATCTCCAGGCTCTTTGGGGAGCAGAAGAAATGCTAGGGCTTACACACCGGAGTAGAGGCTAGGAAGGGGTTGGGGGAGGGGTTGGCCCTGTCTGGGCTCAGCAAGTCAATGGGTGATTAACCGGTGCTTCAGCTGTTGTTTGCATCACTGTTGTGGATGCTGGGCTAGTGCCTCAGTGCTGAGCTATATTCCCAACACAGTTTCTGAGAAGTGTACCCCCTAGCCTTCGTTGTATAGCAGTTCCTTGGGTGAGTGAGAGTTGAGTCAGACCAGGCCAACCTAGGATCACTTGGCTGTCTGAGAATCTCGGGATTGTGCGAGGATTGGGATGAAAAGAAAACATTGAAGACAAGGCTAAGAAATGTCACCTGTGGCCCTACCTTTCCTTCTGGGAGGCGGCTTTATGGGATCAGACTGCTTGGATTCCAAGCCTTCCTCTACTATTTAACCTCTTAGAACCATAGTCAAGTAAGTAATCTGTCAGAACTCAGAGGATAGCTTTTAAAATGGTTATGAGAATTAAATGAATGTTTGGTGTGATTCTGGCTCATGATAAGCACCCAGTAACCTGTTAGCTGTTATTTCTAGTCTCTTCCCTCCGCTTCTCTCTTCTTGTTCTCTTTGTCCTTCTGAATGCTCAGTTCTAAGATACCCCTTAGGTGAGGGCTGGGATGTTGTCTCAGGATGCTTCCATTGGTCTCCGTGAATATATGATGACCAGATGATCAGGTGTCTCATTTTCATTATGACTCCCCAGTCACTGAGCGTCTGTTATGCTCCAGGGAAGCCCAACAGATCTACTTCCCTTTAGTTTCTTTCCTTTTGTCTTCTTGCACTGTCTACTTCAGAGTTCACTCAGAAGATAAGTGACCCAAAATTGTACTGGTATTGCAGCCCACCGGTGAGAGGAGCAGGTTTTTCAGGGAAGAGGACAGCACAGGGGAAACTTGTGGAAGGGAAGGCTCTGACAGTTCCACAGTCCTTTACATTCCTCCCATTGCTCTGTCTTCCCTGGGTAACTGATTGAATAGGCCAGTGTTTGAATTCTGGCCAGAAGTCTCCATCCCAGTGTGAAGGTGATCATGCACGGTTAGCTTTCTGTCATGTAACTTTTCCCATGAGTATTTCACACCAGCTCCCTTTCCCTAAGCCAAAGCATCTCCACTATTCTACATGCTTCATCACAGAATTTGTACAAGCACGTACGTGTAAACAGTGTTTTAGGTTCTGTGCAAAACCCCACCAAAGTTAGGGATGAAACTGTTTGATCAAAGCATTTCAGGTGGAGGTCTAGACAGTCAGGGGAGGTATAAAAAAGAGAGAACAGCCTGAGGAGGTGGCTTAGTAAGTGCTCGTTGTGCTGGCGTAAGGACTACAGTCCAGATACCCAGAACCTACAAAAATGCCTACTTCCTGTAATTCTAGCCTTGGAAGGCAGAGATTGGATTACCAGAGCAAGGCAGCTATTGCGGCTGACTGTATCAGTGAGCTCTGAGTTTGATATAAGAGACTCTGCTTTCCTCAGTGAATGAAGTGGAAGATTGATCAAGCACCCCAGCATAAGCTTTGGGTCTCTGTGTGCTCATGTGCCCCCACGTCTTCAAACATTATGAAATGGAAAAAGAAATAAAGCTTACTTCTGAAATGTAGGGAACGCCACGCTGGAGTGGAGAGGCGGGTAATTTCAGAACCCAGCAAACATTCAGAGGTGCATGCCACTCTGCAGAGTGGTGCGCTGTATCCTGAACGGACGAAGAATGTGTGTGGGGGGTGTGCAGTAATGCAAAAGTCACACAGTCATCTTAAACAAAACAAGATGGTAAATTAACAGTTCCTATACAGAAAGCACCAGGAAAGCCCTCGGGGATGGGCCAGAGTGTGGGATTGGTTATATTGAAAGGCTTTGGATGGTAGTTGAAGAAAAAAAAATGTGTTTTGTTTTTTGAGATTGTTTCTCTGTCTAACTTTGGCTATCCTGGGACTTCCTCTGGAGGTTAAATTGGTCTGATTCAGAGACTTATCTACCTTTGCCTCTGAAGTGCTAGGATTAAAGGCATGTGCCATCATACCCAATTTACTAATTTTTTATTAATTTTTGGTGGGACAGGGTCTCTCTCTATATCTCTGGTTGTCCTGGAACTCACTGTGTAGACCCAGCTAGCCTTGAATTCACAAGAGATTTGCCTTCCTTTGTCTCAAATTAAAAGCATATGCCACCAGCATCTGACAGTAAGTTGAGGAATTTTATGGGATACGCAATAGGCACCACTGTACAGTCTTAAGATGAGGTTGGAGTCTTGCCAATTTAATCACTTGCAGGAGAGGTAGGTATGAAGAATATCAGCTTTCTCTGGCAAACGTTGCACTTCTTTTTTTTTGTTTTGTTTTTTTTAAATATTTTTTTATTTACTATGTATACAATATTCTGTCTGTGTATGTCTGCAGGCCAGAAGAGGGTACCAGACCTCATTACAGATGGTGTGAGCCACCATGTGGTTGCCGGGAATTGAACTCGGGACCTTTGGAAGAGCAGGCAATGTTCTTAACCTCTGAGCCATCTCTCCAGCCCAAACATTGCACTTCTAAGAGAGGCAAATTAGATTCAGTTGGGGGCTCATCTGAAGTCAACTGTGGGACTTTAGCCATGACTGTCTTACTTTTCTCACACAAGAGCGGAGTATTGGTGTGTGTAGTGGTACTCTTGTGCTGGGGGTGGAGCAAGAGGGTCAGGAGTTTCAGGCTTGGCACATGTCTGTAATCCTAGCACTTGGGAGACTAAGGTAAGAGGATTGATTGTTTTGTTGCAGGTTTGAGGCTAGAGTTAAGAGTGGAATATATAGTGCGTTCCTGGACAGCCTTATTATAGAGTGTTACCCTGTCTCAAGGTTGAGGAGGTGCTTTGGGGGCGATTTTCAGGTCTCCTCCAGCTCTAAATTGTATTTTCTTGATAGTAGGCCTTACCAGTGGCTCTCAGGTTTGGTGGGACTTAACAAGACTAGTCAAGTCAAAAAGCAAGTATCCATTCCAGCCTATGACTGCTCCCACCTTAATTTTTTTTCTAAAATTTCTATTACTTATTTTGGATGAATGCACATGTGCTACAGTACATGTATGGAGGTCAGAGGAAAAATTATGGAAGTCAGTTCTCTATTTCCATCATTTGAGTTCTCAGGCTTGAAGGCAAGTACCTTAATCCACTGAGCCATCTCATCAATTCATTCATTCATTTATTTATTTTGAGGCAGAGTCCCAGCAGCCAAGGGCCTGCTATGCACTATATAACCCATACCGGCATCAAACTCTGGATCCTCTCTATGTCCACGTGCTAGGATGACACTGTCAAGCCACTATGCTGAGTTTACCTCTGCCTTTAAGAGTTTTCACTGTAGTGGAGTTGTACTAGATATTTTAGTTCATTAAATCTAGCATGTGAGTATCCATGTTTAGAGTAGTGCCACATGAGACAGCACATTTGGAACTACACCAATGCCTGTAAACTTCCAGTGGGTGACTCTTGACAGGAAGGGATGTGGTGTCGAGCATATAAAAGAGGGCTTGGGCTAGTGCGGTGGGCTTTTGTGGGAAATGTGTGTTGGCTGTGAAGTGTATATAGAACCTAGGAGAGGTGCTCTGTGCACAAGTGAATACCTGAGATGGGAGGAAGCCTGAGTATGGCTGAAGCACAGAAGACAGGTATGGAAGAGGCTGAGGCTGGCAAGGTCATTGGCAGCCTTATAGACCTGACTGGATAGGGCTTTGGCGTTCACTCTCAGAGCAGTAAGGAACAACTGGAGAATTCGAAGCAGGTGCTTATGGGCCTGAGGTACATTTTGAAGAGTGTATTGTGGGTACAGTTAGAAAAGTGGATTTGAGGAGAACAGTTTGGGAGGCCACATAGATCAGATGGAAAATGTGGGTTGGGGGAAAATGGAAAGGAATGCCTAGATCGAAGAAATCTTTTGGAGGTAAAACTAAGAGAACTTGGGCTGTATTATCAAGGATGCTATAGGAAGTAACTCCCAGGTCTATCTTGGGCAGGACGGGATAACATGGGGGCCTGATGAGACTCAAAGATGATTACCTGGTAGGTTAAAGCAGCTCAGGGAGGAAGAGTAGAACACAGCATTTGATTTCCTCCCATGGCAGCTCGTTTCTGACATTCCCTACGGATAAAATTTCCAGGGAACAGGAACAGTGCCCTTAGTCGAAGACAGAGAATGGGGTCATTTGCAGTAGCTTGGCACATAACTACTTAGGACAAGGTCAAAGAGATTTTTACTAGAGATAAAGGTTAGAAAACGTTTTTAACTGTCCAGGCCTCCTCAGAATAGGGGTAACTGAGAAGCAGTTGTGAGGTGGCTCCTGTTCCTCCAAGCTCCCTAGAACTCTCATGCTGCTTCTCAGCCTCCAACTAGGAAGAAGAGCAACTTTTAGCTTTGTCTTTTTGAAAAGTGTATGAGCTGAGTGTGGGCACACCTCTAATCACAGCATGCAGAGGCAGAGGTAGGAGGATCTCTTGAGTTCTTAAGCTAGTCTGGTCTATAGAGTGAGTCCCAGGGCAGCAAGGGCTACATAGTGAGACCTTGTCTCAAAAACAAAAACAAAAAAAAGTGTGTTAATGCACTGAGGCCAGAGGAAGATGGCAGACATTTATCCATCCCTCTCTGACTTATTTGCTAGAGATGGCCTCTCACTGAGTTAGGCTGGCCGCCAGCAAGTGCTAATTAATAATCGACCTGCCTCAGCCCTTCACAGCACGGGGTTACAGCCATTCACAACCTGTGTGCATGTATTCTGGCATCCAAACTCAGGTCCTCGTGTAGCAAGTGTTCTTACCTACTGAGCCATCTCTCTAGCCCTCAAAGTGCTTTTAAAATAAGGTTTATTTTGTGTATTTAAGTGTTTGCTTGCATGCATGTCTATGCCTGGTGGATGCCCAGGAACTGAAGTTATACATAGTTGTGAGCTACCATGTGGGTGCTGGGAACTCAACCCAGGTCCTCTGGAAGAGCAGGCAAGGGCCTTAACTGCTGAACAGTGTCTCTAGCTGCCCCCACCTCCAATTATTTTTTGAGCAGGTAATAAAGCCATATAGTTACATATTTATAAGACACAAAGTTGCATACTGTTAAAAGTCTTTTCCCTTCTGTCTTTTGTTTCTCTTATCACCAACATTTAAACATGGTAAAGCTTCACTGCACCTTGCCTCCCCCACCTTGTCACTGTATCGTAAGGTGTTGACATTGATCCATTCTTATTTATGATTGTAGTGTTCCATTTTATGTTTGCGTATGAGGAATCTTTACTGATGGATATTTAAGCTTATTCTCATCTGTGTTTATAAAAATGAAGACTTTGTACATCTATAATTTTATGCATATCTACAATATATATAGAGAATGACATTTTAGAATTGGAAATTTCATAGAAATTTGCTTATTTTGTTTTAATTCATCCAGTATTTATTGAGTACCTATTGTGTGCCAGACCCTGCAGCAGGTACCAGGAATCCAGTCTTCAGCAACTCATGTGATCCCTGCTTCTGTGGAATGGCATCACCCTCTAGGAGGGCAAACCATGCCCAGGCAGACATTGTAATAAAATTGTGTACATGAGGAAATTAAGGACGGGGATCAAATAGAGAAGAAATTGGAGAAAACCACTTTAAATAGTGTCATGTGTTCAGCTGTAGGGAAGACAGGACTGCTTAGACTGTGCAAGCCTATGTTCGCGTTCAGGGTTTGTGAAGGAAGGGTAGCCATCAGAGGTGAGGAGGATGGTCCAGTTGGTGTTTGGGAGCAGAAGTGGATCAGGTGGATGAGTGAATATGAATCTGGGTAGGAGGAAGCTGGTTGTAAAGACCCAGGACTGTAAAGGACCAACAGCCTTGGATTGAGTCTTAAACCCAGTAAGTTGAACAAGGGAAGACAACCCCTAACTGACTTGAGAGAGGTGCAGGAGAATGAATCGATGTCATGGGAAGAGCCAGATGCCTGTAGTAGAGCCTCCTGTGACTGCTTTGGCAAAACGAGAACTCCCAAAATAAAGATGACATGAAGGCCTCCGTCAGCTGGCTCTCTGGGCTAGCACAGGAGAGCAGAGTTCTGCAGGGCTCAGGCTCGGAATGGGCGGGATGTGGGGCTTGGAAACTCCTTCCTGAACTTGTGTTTCTCTTTCATCCTCATCCCTCTGCTTCCCTTCTGCAAAAGTCCATCTCTGTGCCCATCCTGGGTCCTATGACTTTTCTCTCCCTCAACAGTCGGTTCCCGATTCTGGTCCCCGGCCCCCAGCAGCGCCTGCCCCCTTCCCACCGGGGCCCCCCATGATGCCACCACCCTTCGTAAGTTTTATGTGTTTCCCTGGGCTTGGCTTTTCCAGCCTGCATCCTCAGCCCCCACCCTACCACTGCTGTGTTGCCAGCAAGAACCTGTACCACACCCTTTGGTATTTGGAAGATGGGTGGTGTTGAGCGCTGGGGTGGGGAGAGCTGTTGCTTAAGCTCAGTCCATAAAGTGACAGTTCTCTCCCTTTTGCTTTGTCCTGGGGATGAGAGGGGCTGGAAATTGGAGAAATGGAAGGGAAAGACCCCTAGTGGAGTGAGGGCTGGGGAGGCTTCTTTCTCTTTCACTGTTCCTTACCTGTGCTCTTTACAAAAGCCTCTGAGTTTTGGGCTGCAATAGCATTGGTGGTCATGAGTTAGAAAGGGATGGGAGGCAGAAGCCTGGGATCCCTGCCGTCTCCCCTTACTTGAAGGTCTCTTGGGGGGAGTACAGCGTCCCCAGTCTGGTACTGTTCCCTTGTCCTTTTCCTTGCCCTCCCCAACTTAGGAAGCTGCGTGCTTACCATTGTGCCGGGGAATCCTCAGTTACTTGTCTTCCTCAGTAGTGAAGGGGGAGACAGTGATGCCCTTTACTTCTCAGATGGAAGCCTTGGAGTCACCTCTTGGTCAGGATGAGGGTTGGGGAGTGCCTGACATAGGTGGTCTCTGCCGTAATAAGACAGTGTCCTCTGTTCAGTGACTTTTTCTTTCCTCATTTCCAGATGCCCCCTCCAGGGATCCCACCTCCTTTTCCTCCAATGGGGCTGCCCCCTATGAGTCAGAGACCACCAGCCATTCCCCCAATGCCACCTGGCATACTGCCCCCAATGCTTCCACCAATGGGGGCACCACCACCACTTACACAGGTAATTGTTCTTTTCATGGGGATCTTTAGCTGGGAAAGAGATGGGAGTAAGCATCTGGGCTTTAGAAATTGGAGAGGGAGGAGAGCTTTGGGCCAGATTCATCAATTTGTCTGCTGAATGATTAAAACCGTTCTCATGCATGGTGAGTATCCAGAACCTGGAGAGTGCTTGAGAGTATGCCCTAGATCAGGGTTGGAGCCACAAAGGGATCTCTCAGGGAACCCTACTCAGAGATCGATCTGCCTAGCCCTTACTTACTAACATTGGCTGCTGGCCTTTATATCTATAGATACCAGGAATGGTACCTCCAATGATGCCAGGGATGCTGATGCCAGCGGTGCCTGTCACTGCAGCGGTAAGTGCTAGGGGCAAGTAGGAAGCAGGCTCTGACTTGCACTCTGTGGGTCTGACTTGAAGTGCATGGATGTGGACTTCTGTTCTCTCCCTCCTGTTGTGTCTGCTCTGGTCCCTCGCAATATTCCTCACGTTCAAATCCTCACCAGCCACATACTCAGCAGTTTAGTTTCCCACTCGTCACCAAAGGCAACATGTTCTCTCGTTACCTCTTGGGCCACACCCAGCACCCTTAAAGACTCACTCATTCAGGTACTCCTGCATTCTAGACATGCTAAGAAGCTTTCTCATATCACTTCCTCTTTGTCTCTGAAAGAGGCAGTGGCACCTTCTTGTGCTGTTGCTCAGTGTAGTGGAGTCTCAAGTGGGGTGTAAAATGTTGGCATCTGCTGTGAAGAGATGGATCTCAGGAGCTGACTCAACAGAGTACTCTTACTTGTGGAAAACGAAGAAAGGAGCTACCGTGTGACTCCTGTGGGACCTGAGAGTCACAACCCTGGTGGGGTGGAGGGAACAGGACTGTTAGAAGGCAGAGATCCCTGGGAACAGGACACACAGATCCTGGCCTGGCCTGCTTCTCCATCCCCCATGGCCTGGGTCCTGGGGGCCACTGGGCTTGGCCCCAACCCTTCCCCCTCCTCTTTCTTCGGCAGACGGCTCCGGGTGCGGACACCGCCAGCTGTGAGTCTTCTGGGGGCCTGCTCCCCCCAGGCTCGGAGGTTGGGGGGCACAGGGGAGAGGGGACCATGGACTGGAGCCCACGCTGGATCATGCCTGTTGGGATGCCAGGGATTTTGGGATGTTGATGGGATCAGGGGTTATTTATGGGACGGAAGAAGGGAGGAGTAAGTGGGGAGAAGACGGGGTCTGGAGCAAGGGCTTAGTAGGTTTCCTCTGGCTTCTTTTCTAGCTGCTGTGACTGGGGCTGGCCCTCCGGTGAGTGCCTTTAGCTTAGGTCTCTGGGTAGAAAGTGGGAGGCCGACTGGGCAGTGGTGGGGCACACCTTTAATCCTAGCACTTGGGAGGCCTGGGCAGGTGGATCTTAGTAAGTTCGAGACCAGCCTAGACAACAAAAAAGTTCCAGGACAGCCAGGACTGTTACACAGAGAAACCCTGTCTTGAAAAACAAACAAAACAAAACAAAAAAAGGAAAAGCAAGTGGGAGGCTGATGGTTGTCTTTGGGTGAGGAGAGTTTTAGGGAAAGGAACCTGACCACGATTCTGTGCCCCTTCCCCCCAGAGGGCCTTATGGAGTGAACATGTGGCCCCTGATGGGCGCATCTACTACTACAACGCTGATGACAAGCAGTCCGTGTGGGAGAAGCCCAGCGTGCTCAAGTCCAAGGCGGAGGTCCTAAGTGGGGCTTTCTGGCTCTTCCTTTTAGTGTCTCTGACCCTTTCAAGTCCTCGGCCTTCCTTGAATCTCTAACCATACTCATTGTGGTTCCTCTAACCCCAAGATCCCTGACTACCTCCACACTCCTTGGAATTCCCTCCCTAGGGTCTTAGGAAGTCCACTTTCCCCCATTCAGGCCAGGCCAGGTGACAACTAAAGACTACTATTGTATCCTCTATTCTTTGGGTCCCCTTAGCTCCCTTGACAGGCTGGAGAGCTGCCCAGCAGCTGATGACTTCTGACCCATCCTCTTACAGCTTCTGCTGTCCCAGTGCCCCTGGAAAGAGTATAAATCAGATACAGGGAAGCCGTACTACTACAACAACCAGAGTCAGGAGTCCCGTTGGACCCGGCCCAAGGATCTGGATGACCTGGAGGGTGAGGGGTCCTGGAGGTAGAAGGGGAAGACTGGGCAAGGCTATTTGGAGTCCTTTGCTACTCTGTGACTGTTATCTTTTCCCTTTGCAGCCTTAGTCAAACAAGAGTCTGCAGGGTAAGTGACTTGACCATGTATCTGTCCTTCCTTGGAGCACTTGAGGGAGGGAGTGAATTCATTGTTATCCTTCCTCAATGGGAGGAGAAATCTTATTTCTTTATGGGGTCAGCTGCTTTAGACTCAGTCTTCCCCAAGCTAGAGCAGTTGACCCACCCTGCCTTCCTGTCCTCACGTTGATACACCACCACACTTTTGGCTTATCACTTGCCTACAGAAAGCAGCAGGCCCAGCAACTGCAGACCCTACAGCCACAGCCACAGCCACCTCAGCCACAACCTGACCCTCCACCTATACCTCCTGGTCCCATCCCAGTGCCTATGGCCCTTCTGGAACCTGAGCCAGGTCGAAGTGAAGATTGTGATGTGTTGGAGGCTGCTCAGCCCCTGGAGCAGGGGTTCCTGCAACGGGAGGAGGGCCCCAGCAGGTGAGAGCTGCTCCCGTGCATTGCAGCCTCTTCCTTTTCAGAGACTTGAGAGGGACATGTGAAGAGTGAGCACTACCCCTGAAGGGCTCCCTGGGAGCAAGAAAAGGACAGTTCATTGCTGAGAGTGAAGGGCACTGAAAACTGTAAGAATTGTGGGTCTTGTGCCTGAGTCCTTTCTTCTCTCCAGTTCTACTGGACAACATCGGCTACTACAGGAAGAAGAGGAAGCTAGGCCAGAACCAGAGAGATCTGGCCTCAGTTGGAGCAATCGAGAGAAAGCAAAGCAGGCCTTCAAAGAGCTGCTAAGGGACAAGGTGCTTGGTGTGGGCTTCCAGGGAAGGCCTGGGGGTTGCGGAGGTGGACAGGCTCCAAGACCTATGCATATCTCTTCCAGGCTGTCCCTTCCAATGCTTCATGGGAACAGGCCATGAAGATGGTCGTCACTGATCCCCGTTACAGGTAGGCTTGAGCAGGAGGGGATAGTCCTTGTTCGTGAAAGCAACTGGGCCAGGAACTCCCTGAGATGTTCAACTTGACACTCAGGTCGAGTGGCTAGGGTGAGGTGCAAGAGAAGGGGAAGTAGAGTAGCTCCAGAATGAGAAGAGGGAAAGGAACAGCTATGTGATACTTAGTAAATGATTATTGGCTTAACCTGAACTGTAGGGAATAGGGGCTTTAGTAAGACGGGTTCCGATGGTGACTTGAGACCACCTAAGCGAAAGGGCTTAGTATTTCTTCCCCTCACTACTTACTCATCCCTACCCATATTCTGGACGCCTGTATATTAAGTCCATGCATGGGTTCCCAACTTGGTGTTGTGGAGGCCTTTCCCCCATGTCTTGAGACCCTGCTTCATGGGTTGTGCAGGCTAATTCAAGCTGTGTCCTTCCCTGTCCTCACCTTGTCCACTCTAGTGCCTTGCCCAAATTGAGTGAGAAGAAGCAGGCATTTAATGCTTACAAGGCACAGCGGGAGAAGGAAGAGAAAGAGGAGGCCCGGCTGAGGGCCAAGGAGGCCAAACAGACCTTGCAGCATTTCCTGGAGCAGCATGAGCGCATGACCTCCACCACCCGCTACCGGTATTAGGCTGGACTGGGGCTCTGGGACACCCAGAACACACAGGTCCAGGGTTCTGTTTTCTACCTACTCATAACCCATGTGCTCCACAGGCGGGCAGAACAGACCTTTGGGGACTTGGAGGTCTGGGCTGTGGTCCCTGAGAGGGATCGAAAAGAGGTTTATGATGATGTCCTCTTCTTCCTGGCTAAGAAGGAAAAGGTAATGGTTATAATCACTGGCTGAATTCTCCTAGCCCTCAATTTCCTGTAGATCATGGGTATTCATTTCTCCACTCAGCCAGTGTCCCTTCTGAATTAGAAGCTGGTGTAGAACTTTCCCCTTCCTTATTTCTGCACTGGGCCAATGAGCCTTGGATAGGGGAGGGCAAGGAGGACACTGATCTATGACTGATCTATGACTAAAGTCTAGCCCTCCTAAGGTTTTCTAGCTACCTCCTTTTCTCAGATCCTCCTTTGCCAGCCCTGCCTCACTTTCATCCCGTGGCTTTCCAGGAACAAGCCAAGCAACTTCGGCGTCGAAATATCCAGGCTTTGAAGAGTATCCTGGATGGGATGAGTAGTGTCAACTTCCAAACCACATGGTCCCAGGCCCAGCAGTACCTCATGGACAACCCCAGCTTTGCTCAGGACCAGCAGCTGCAGAGTAAGCCTGGCTCTCTGCCCTTTCTCCACTGATTTGAGACCTTGAGCCTGTCCCTGCCTGACCTGGAACCCCCCTCCTTCTGTCATTGTTTCTCCCGGACTCTGGGGTCCAGATGTTTCACATTGCCCCTCTGGTTTGCTGCTGTATGTCTATGTGGTGCTAGGGATGGTACCCTGGCCCTTACGTATGTTTTACATCAGCTTTTTTTAAACACATTTTTGTTTAGTGGCGCTGAGAATTGAATCTAGGTCCTGAGTTAGGCAAATGTTGTACTGCTGAGTTCTACCCCAGCCATAGGGTTCACTGTTTACCTGAACACGTGTGTCTGGAAAGAAATATGAAATCCTTAAGAGATGATGTTATCTATAGCTCAAATGAAGATGGTTCTAAACTGTCTTAGTATTGTGGGCCTTAACTGTAGTAAGGAATTGCTGGCTTATGGTTATTGACAAAATAATTCACCTTTTCTTTTAAACTGTTTTACTGTATTTCCCAATACATCATTCTCTCTATATATATATTCTATATATACTCTCTCTCTCTCTCCCTCTCTCTCTCTCTCTCTCTCTCTCTCTCTCTCTCTCTCTATATATATATATATATATATATATATATATATATAGTATACAATATTCTGTCTGTGTGTATGCCTGCAGGGCAGAAGAGGGCACCAGACTCCAGAACTCATTACAGATGGTTGGGAGCCACCATGTGGTTGCTGGGAATTGAACTCAGGACCTTTGGAAGAGCAGGCAATGCTCTTAACCTCTGAGCCATCTCTCCAGCCCCAATAATTCACCTTTTAAAGCTGCATCAAAGCCTGACTGACTTCCAGTTCCCTAAGATGTGATGCCTCAGATTCTAAGATAAACTAGATTTTGATGATAGTTTGTACAAGCTGAATTCATCAGTCGAGTACTTGATTTTTTTCCAGTGCAATTAATAAATACTCCTCCCCAAGAACCACCATTAGTTGTACTTCACTTTTCTCCACCCCCTTGAGAGCACCTAGCACCCACAGGGGAAGCCTTGGGAAATAGGGTTTGAGGGGCTCTCCCACTGATATGGTGCCTGCTGAGCTTCTTCCCTGTGTGTAGACATGGACAAAGAAGATGCACTGATCTGCTTTGAGGAGCACATCCGAGCTTTGGAGAGAGAAGAAGAGGAAGAGCGGGAACGTGCCCGGCTTCGGGAACGGCGCCAGCAACGAAAGAACCGGGAGGCCTTTCAGGTATCTTCCTGTTCTTGGGATCAGAGCTTGGCTCAGTTCTGCTCTAGACCGCAGCCTCTCTGTAGTGCCTCTCAGTGAGGTTGTTGACTAACCCCTTTCACATTCTGTAAGACCACTCTGCAGTAGTGCCCCTCCAGGGGCACTGTTTGTACCACCCTCAGACGTGGGTGCCAGCTAGACCAAGTATCTTTCCCTTTGGGTGGAGTCAGACAGTTTGTCCTCAGCTTCGAAGTAGTAGTGGGTTGACTAAGCTGGTCATAGTAGGAAATTGAAGCCAAGTTAGAAAATTGTGCTGCCTGCAGGTTTCTGATTTACTGCCTCTAGACTGGCTTATTTATTCTGTTTGTATATTCATGTTTCCTCCTTTTGTAGTGCCTTTGCTTGTGTCTGCGTCTCTGCCTCCTTTGTCTGAATTGCCCCTACTTGTCCAACTCTGCCATTCCCTTCCCTCCTCCCTAGTCCCTGGCCATGCTTCCCTCCCTCATTCTCCTATCACTGGCCTTTCCCTGTTCAGACCTTCCTGGACGAGTTGCATGAAACAGGGCAGCTGCATTCCATGTCCACCTGGATGGAGCTGTACCCAGCAGTCAGCACTGATGTCCGCTTTGCCAACATGCTGGGCCAGCCGGGTAAGGCAGCCAGGCTTTCCCTTGTCTGGTCTGGCTTCCTACCTGCCAACCTCTCTGCACCCTACTCCCTGGCTTGTCCTTGACCCAACCCTGGGCCTTGGGAAGCTGCCGCCCGCCAGGCCCCCATCTCTCCCTTTCTGCAGGCTCTACTCCTCTGGACTTATTCAAGTTCTATGTGGAGGAGTTGAAGGCTCGGTTCCATGATGAAAAGAAGATCATAAAGGACATTCTTAAGGTAAGAGAGCCTGGTGTGATGGATGGACAGAGAGACAGTGTGTGTGTGTGTGTAAGCCACACTCTAGACCAGGATCCCTAATTCAGATTTTTCAGGAACAGGGCTCCTTTCCCTGGGGATACAAATAGACACATTTTTCTAGCCAGATGTAGCAATGCATATCAGTATTCCCAGTACTTGAGAAGCTAAGGCAGGAGGACTGCTACAAGTTCAAAACCAGTCTGAGCAATAAAGGGAGTGCCAGCCAGGTTGATACCCTGTGTCAGAAAAAATAAAAACCAAAGCAACAAATCATTTTCTGCTCCTAGGAGCTCATGACCTAAAACAAGTTTAAGAAATATTAGCCAGGGACAAGTGTTACTACAGAGACAGAAATCAGAAGAGTTGAGAGTGATCTAGTGATTTCACCTTCAGGAATGAGTAGGTGGAAGAGGTAGAATGATGTAAGCATAGGGGTGCTACAGGAGCAAAGGCAAGTGGGTGGGAAGGGTGTAGTAGGCCTGAGAAGCAAGCACAGCTAAATGTAAACTCTTACCCCCACAGCTATGCCTCCCAGCCTGTAGGGTGTTTTGAAGAATTTGGAATTTATTGCTAATATTTTAAAATCAGATTTCACAAAAAAAGTTTTGTTTTGTTTTTTGAGACAAGGTCTTACATATCCCAGGCTGGCCTTGAACTCCTGGTCATTCTCCTTTCACTTTCCAGTGCTGGGATTATGGGTGTACACCACTATGCCTGGCTTCACATAAAAATCTGGCTCTTCAGTGTCTCTTGCCAGTTTGGATGATCTGTCAGCACTGGGCTTGTTCTGCAAGGCATGCCATGGACACTGGCATACCATGGCCCTCTTAGAAAGAGGAAGAGGGTGAGGCGTTTTTTCTCTCACTACTCTTTTACTGCCTTCTTAGCGCTGGCAAGGTCAGCTGCTGTCCACTAGCCCATGTGCCCTGTCATTTTTTTTCCTGGAGAAATAGTTGTCCGTGTCTGTCCAAGTTACAGATGTGAGTAAGCGAGTGAAGGGGGAGCAGTGTGTTTCTTTATGGTACTCTAATGTGTAATTCTATTGATATTCTAAAAGAAAACACTATTCTAATTTTCTAATAAATACTGTATGTATTTGAAGATATCGTCCAATACAATATCTAGCAGCAGGACTTGGGGTCAGAGTCCAGATGAAGCCTTTACGTGTCGTGTGAGCTTTTCTAAGGATCAGTTTCCGTGTTTCAGAAATGGCAAGTGTTCCACCAAGGGACACCCAGTTACTGAAAACAATGACTTGATGTCCAAGTTGAGAGGGACAGAGGTACTATTAGGTAGATCACCTTATAAAGCCATGGATGTTGATTGTAATGCTGTCACCTGTTTAATATGGACTTAATAAACCAAGTGTAGTGGTTCATGCCTTTAACCCCAGTGGAGGTTGAGAAAGGAGGATGGTGAGTCAGCCTGGGCTATACAATGGGTCCTATCTCTGAAGACCTGAAAAAATCCCAAGAGTTATGTTTCAAAATTACTTTTAAGTGAGATGCATCTTGTTGTCCTGGGATTGTCTCTATTTCTCTGGAACCACATGCCCACTACCACTAGAGCTTTGCAAAGGGCTTTGGGTGCTAAAATAAGATGCTTAGATTTTTTAATATTGTAAATGATAGCTCATATGGTTGTGGAGAAATACTTCCCAGTTTGTCTGTATCCTTAGGGGAAGTGGTAGTGAAAAGGTAGGAGTTTAGCTCCTCAAGCCTCAAGATCTTAAAAGTGATGACAGGTACTTGAGCTACATATTTTAGATCACTCTTGTCCCTGGACTTGATCCCAGTGCTGTCCTGTTATCAGTGCTCTTTGACACAAAGGTTGGAGAACCATATGATGCCAGGGACTGTGTTAGCGGGAAGGAAGAGGGTGGGGAGGATTGAGTCTAGGTGGCAGATGAGACAAGGTGCCATGGATTCCTTCTAAACGTGCTGAGGCCCAGCGTGAAGGTGGATCTTCCCTTATTTTCTAATAGAAAAGCTTATATCTCTTGTGCATTGAGGTCTGTTGAAGATTTTTATTTAAAAAATTGTTAATAAAAGTTGGACTGGGCATGGTGGCAGATAATTTTAATTCTAGCACTTGGAAGACAAATAGGTAATCGCTGAGTTCTAGGCCAGCTTGGTCTAGAGTGAATTCTAGGCCAGCCAGGGCCACACACATAGAGAAACCCAGTCTTGGAAAATATAAGTGAGAGTTGGGCTGGTGAGATGCTTTAGTGGGTAGAGGATTGCCAACAAGCCTCATGGCCTTAGCTGGACTTCAGACATCCACATGGGAGAAGAGGAGAACCAATTTCACATATGCCATGGCACATGAGTGTCCACATATACATGTGGAAAATATTTTAAAAATGTTAAAGGTGACATTTTATGTGTCCCTCTGACCTCAGTATTGATCAAAGGGTTATCAAGGTCACCAAGAACAATTTAGAGATTGCCAAGGACTGGTTTAAAAGTGTTTTAAGTCTGAGCGAGAACTCTGACATTTATAAATAAACAGGTAGGTAGGTAGGTAGGTAATTAGATAGATAGGAAGATGGGAATATTTAAACTCAGTGGGATAGAACCACTATAGTAGAAGTGCCAGATTATTTTGTGAAGTTAAGGGAAAGGTGCAGGACAGGCAGTGAATGGCAGCACTGTTTTAAATATTAAGGATTTTAAGCAGTGATAGTTAAGCAGAAAGAACTGGCAGTAGGGTGGATCTCTCTGAGTTCAAGGCCAGCCTAGTCTACAGGGAGAGTTTCAGGACAGCCAGGACTATGCAGAGAAACCCTATATGGAAAGCAAACAAAACAAACTGGCTGCAGAAGACAAGCATTCCTGAAGTAACTTTTAACCTGGGCAGCAGGAAGGAATAAAGCATATAAATGTCTTGCACAGGGTAATCTTGTAAATTATGAATACCTATCTTTAGGTAGGTAAATTTTATTAAATAGTTAACATTGGGCCAAAGTAACTGCTGGGCTCCTGTCTACACCATCTGAGAAAGTGGTGAGATTTTGGACAGTTCCAATTTCTACTCCTTCTTTTGGACTCCCAGTTTAGGAGGCCAGGTGACCTTAGGAGTTCCTGTGGCCACCCACAGTCACATGGACTGCAGGAGCACCTCTCATCGCCTAGGACAATGTAGGGCCCTGGACTTGGAGCAGATAGAAGACTGGAGATCTGGGCTAGAAGATGAACGATGAGTATGGGAATTGTGCATTAGAACAGCAGTCTGGTATAGATCTGAAAGTCAGCAGATGAGGGGTGAAACTGCCAGGGAGAATGTAGATCAGGTTAGTTAAAAAAATAAAATAAAATAGCCAGGCGGTAGTGGCACATGCCTTTAATCCTAGCTCTTGGGAGACGGAGGCAGGTAGATCTTTCTGGGAGTTCAAGGCTATCCTGGTATACAGTGTGAGTTATAGGACAGTCAGGGCTACACAGAGAAACGCTGTCTCAAAAACAAAAAACAGAAGCGAATAATAATGAAAATAGTGTAAGGGCAATTCTCAGGAGGGAAGTGACAAGAAAGGTCAGGATACAGGAATCCTGGAGAGGAGGGTACTGCATCATTTCATAGGAAAGTAACTTCCGGCTGTTTATTGGCTGAAAACTCCAGAAGTTTATCTAGTGGTTCTGAGCCTCGGTTTCATCCTCTATAAAGTGGGGATAATCTATATACCACATTGTAAATTTTAAAAAAGCATTCATCAAGTGTCTTGCTTGTAACAGGCTCATGATAAATGCTTATTCCTTTTCCTGTGCTGTGTCCAAGGAACTGAGAGTCAGGAAAAGGAACAGCTAGCTCGAGAAGCTAAGTGCAGGATGGAGGGCTGTGCTAAGTAAAGGGGGCTGCGCCCTGGGAGGACAGTGAAGAGGGTGTAGGAAGAAGGTGCTAGAGGTGATGCTTGCTACACAAGTTTGAACCCTCAACACCCACATAAAGTTTGTGTATGTTTGTAGCCCCATCAATGAAGCAGGGCAGATATGATCCTAGCCTGATAGTTTAGCCAAAATGGAGAGCTTCCGTTCCAGCGAGTCCATAGTCTCAAGGGAGGTAGACTGAGTTGTACACTCAGACTTCTCTGGTTGTGTCCTCACTCGCACAGAAAGGAGGATGTGTTTGGAAGGGCTAGAGCCTTGACTGAGAAAGGACTTTTGGGGGAAAACAAGAGTATATTCCTGATATCAGCAAGCAGGAAGACTGGAGGAAGCCAGCTGTGTGGAAGGACAGGACAGTTGGCCTATGACAGTATTCCATTTACCTCTCACGTCAGCTTGGCCAAGTGAGATTACTTTCCTTCACTTCAACTTCACTGGGACATGGAGGCTTTTTGATGAGAAATATAGAGCCTGACCATGTACCTAAGACAATGGACATGTTTTTAATATTGCTGGAGAGTTATACTCTCTATGGCCAACATCTCTTCCAGGAACTCTGCAATCAGGGTGGGCATAGTGCTTGAAGCACAGATTTGGGAGTTAGACCTGAGAGACAACAGATCAAGTGCTTTCATTCTTCTTGTCTGCGTAAAATTAGAGACCGACTTAACAGAGAGAGCAGGAAGGTTAAAGGAGAAATGTGTCAAGCACTCAGCAGAGAACCTATTACAAAGCACTCAGTACAAGAGGCAGAGGGTGTAGCCCAGATGTTAAGAATGCATGGCAGCTTCCATGAGCAGCAGGAAGGCCCAGCTGTGGCCAGAGGAACAAAGGTGTAATTGTGAAAAACTCAGTCATCAATCAAGACTGTGAAGAAACTTCCTGACTTTCTTGGCTCCATATGAATCCACACAGGTTGGAGGGGGGGGGGTCCTGTGATGTGAAGACTTGGCGTGGTTTCTAAGGTATGTCACAAATCTTGTGGGTACTCTGTGAGAGCAGAGGCTTGAATGCCTTGCAGCCTGATCCTTTGTCCTATTGGCTTTGGGTCTGGGCCCGTGGTGCCTCTGGCCTTCACGCACTGCTGTGCCCACAGGACCGGGGCTTCTGTGTGGAAGTGAACACAGCCTTTGAGGACTTCGCCCACGTCATAAGCTTTGACAAGAGGGCTGCTGCGCTGGACGCAGGCAACATCAAGCTGACCTTCAATAGTGTGAGGGGATGGGCAGGGCTGGGTGGTTCTCTCAGTTATCCCAGTGTCTTGTTCCTCCTCACTACCCTGCTGTTTATCTTGGGTTTGGGAAATGATGGCAGGAGTCCAGACCCCACCTTCCTACCTCTTTAAAGTATGCCTGACCCTGTTCTCTTTCCCTTTTCCCTCAGCTGCTGGAGAAAGCAGAGGCACGGGAGAGGGAACGGGAGAAGGAGGAGGCACGAAGGATGCGGCGCAGAGAAGCTGCCTTTCGAAGCATGCTGAGGCAGGCCGTGCCTGCTCTGGAGCTGGGCACTGCCTGGGAAGAGGTCAGGAGCACAGCCTGGCCCCACTCACCCTCAAGCCTGAGGGCAGCGGAGCTTCTCCATCACTGAGGGCCCACCCCAGTCACAGCACAAGCCCTGGGCCAGCTCCAGTTCCCTTCCTTCCTCTGCCCTAGCCCTGCCCAGTGCTCGTGGCGTGTCCAAGCTGGGCCAGGCAGGGCCTGGTCTGATCAGCAGTGCTCTCCCCGTTCAAGGTCCGTGAGCGCTTTGTGTGCGACTCAGCCTTTGAGCAGATCACCCTGGAGTCGGAGCGGATCCGGCTCTTCCGAGAGTTCCTGCAGGTGCTGGAGGTAAGGCACTTGGCCACCCTGATCTGTGTACCTGGCCAGCCAAGGAAGGGGGCTGAGGGTATCCTAGAAAAGGGCTGGCTGAGACAGGAAGGCAGGTTCTCACCTCTCCCTCTGCGTCTAGCAGACTGAATGCCAGCACCTCCACACCAAAGGCCGAAAGCATGGCAGAAAGGGCAAGAAACACCATCGCAAGCGTTCTCACTCACCCTCAGTGAGTCGGCAGGTAGAGGGATGTGGGGGAGACTAGGCCATTTCCTTAGTGGCTCTGGACTATGTATGTCCCCAGCTCCCAGTTGAGGGCTTCTGGAGGACAGAACCCTGCAATGACTATGTCTCTTATCTGCTCAGGGTTCTGAGTCAGATGAAGAGGAGCTGCCCCCACCATCCCTCCGGCCTTCCAAGCGGAGGAGGCGGAACCCCTCAGAGTCTGGCTCTGAGCCCTCATCCTCACTTGACTCAGTAGAAAGTGGGGGTGCTGCCCTTGGAGGACCAGGCTCCCCATCGTCCCACCTTCTTCTTGGGCCAGGTAAGCAGTTTCTAGTAGCCTGGGAGCTAGAGGACTGTTGTCCTGACTAGAGGCAGAGCAGGTCCCAGACCCTTTGTAGATGAGGATGGGAGAGCCTGGCTGTGGAGCCACATTTCCCATTCCTGCCTCAGACCAGGAGCTGGATAGAGGAAAGGAATCCATATTCAGCCTTCCTCAGACCAGGAGCCAGCATCTACAAACAATGTACAGGGAAGATCATGATCTTCTCTCTCCTCCAGTGGGACTTAGAATGTACAGGGAAGAGCATGATTTTCTCTCTCCTCCAGTGGGACTTAGTATTATTATAAGTAATAATATATTTATTATTTTTATTTGTATTTTTGTAATAAATCTATAGATCATGGTCTTCGGAAAGCCAAGAAACCAAAAAAGAAAACTAAGAAGAGAAGACACAAGTCGGTGAGTAGCTCTCCTGAGATCCTGGAGTCTGTCTTACCGGCCTTCCAGCATGCTGCTCAGTTGCTCAGACGGATTCTGAACTCTTACAGAACAGTCCTGAGAGTGAGACAGACCCTGAAGAGAAAGCTGGCAAGGAGAGTGAAGACAGAGAACAAGAACAGGACAAGGACAGGGAACTCCGGCAGGCAGAGCTCCCCAACCGCTCCCCAGGCTTTGGAATCAAGAAGGAGAAGGTGAATGGAAGGACCTGGCTTTGGCCCCAGCCTGTGACATACTACAGGGGGCTCAGGTAAGCCACATCTTTGCTCAACAGACAGGCTGGGATACATCAGAAAGCGAGCTGAGTGAGGGGGAGCTGGAGAGGCGAAGGCGGACACTCCTACAGCAGCTGGATGACCACCAATGACCCCACGAGCTCTTTCTGCCTTGGGACTTCATGAGGCAGTGGCTCCAGGGCCATCCTCACCATCTGCCTCAGACTCCGTCTGTCTGGTCTGTGTCCACTTTCCCTAAATAACCCACCCCAACACACTACTGTTAGCCCCTCTCAAGGCTGCTCTTGGTGTTCAAGGGTCCCCTAGTTCTCAGAAACTAGTGCAGTCCTTGCCCTTAGCCCCAGACCAGAGATGGGCAGTCTATACCACACGGGGTGGGTGATGCCAGTAGATAAAGTGTGAGAAGGGGTTTCCAGGAAAGAGACAGGCTGGTGGACACAGCCTGGGTGGCAGAGGGCAGGGTCCTCACCCTCTAGCATCAGTGCCTGCTCTTGCCTGACCTGGCCCTGGGGCTCCACCATTGCTTCCTCTACCCCGGGACCTGATGTATGTGTTCTGTTTTTGTTTTTTAAATAATATTTATAACATGATCTACAACTATTTTGTCCTCTTCTTATGCTAACCACTGGGGACCAGCAGAGGGCACTGCTGTTCTAACCTCCTCTTTCCTGTGTAGTTAATGCCCACCCAGCCAGGCTTCCCCAGCCCTCTAGGCTCATCACTCCTGAGATGGGAGCAAATACCACTCCCACCCACTCCTATATATCCTCATGGCCACCCAAACCACGAAAGAGAAGACAGCCAGGTGCACAAGATTTTGTTGAGAGGTGTGGGGTTTATGTACAAGAGAGACAGGAAATGGTACATATACAAAACAAAGTGCCCCCGCATCCCTTCCAGGGTCAGAGAACCTAGTAGAGAACTGAGCAAATAGTCTATGAAGATTCTCTATGTTGCCTGTTCCGGCCAGAATCCACCTAGCTGAGGAAAGGTGAGATCCTGGCACATCCTTCCTCTAGCAGTCTTGGAGCTGGTGCTGTGTCTCTGCTCTTCTTCACTCAGTGGGAAGACAGCAGGCAGGGTGTGGTTTGGGCCCTTCCTTTCATTGTTTGGAGCAGGAAGTATCCCTCCAGAGTGGCCACCTGGGGTTAGCTGGTCCCGCAGTCACACTCTCCATGCTCAGTGTTAGCCCTTCCCTTTCCATCTTTGAAAGCCTCAAGTCTTACCCCCACAAACCTTTGGTTTTGAGGAAGTGGAGCAAGAAGCTCCTGCAAGAAGCAGGAGGTAATGCAGGAGAATCAGCTGGCTCAGGAAGCCAAGAAGCTGGATGCCAAGGTGGGTGGGACCAAGGGCCTGAAAGGCAGGACAAAAAACTGAAGTCTCAGGTAGAATGTGCAAGAAGGCAGTGGGCCTGACATTGCTCCTCTACCCTTTTTCACTAGGGCTCAGCAGAGTGGGCCCAGGTAAGGAAGGGCTTTACTCGGTGAGATGATCTGATATTGCCAGTCCAGGGATCTGTAAGCCTGGATATTTTTAGACCAGAGCTGAATGGGACTACAAAAAGGAAAAAAAAAAAATGGGAGTACAGCATTCTCCTTTTTCATCCTATTAGACTCTAGTGGAAGAGGGGCCATTTGCCCGCATGAGCCAAAGCTGGAAGTGGCTTTTCCCAGCCCTGAATGAAGTTGAAAGCTGGGGGCAAGGTGCATTATGGGAGGCACTAGGGAAGTGCCAGGCCCTATAGATCTAGTACCCACGGTGGTACAGGGAGATCCAGCCCAGAGCTGGAGTGGCTGCGGCTGGAACAGCACAGCCCTCTGCTGGGCCCTGGGTCCACTGTCCGTACTTGCAGGAAGAGTTAAAGCACTTCTACCTCCAAGAGGATCTCAGTGCGGACCTGGAGCCCGAGGAGGGCCACTGGGTGGTGCAGCACTCCTGGCTTGGTTGTGAATGCTCTTGGGCCGGTGTTTGAAGCCTATGGGGAAGACAGATAGATGCATGTGAACAGGCAGGGAGACCGAGCAGGGCAGCACCTTCAGGAGGACAGGGATAAGTAGTCAGGTATAAAGAAGATCAGGGACGACCAGCTAGAGAAACTTCCGGAACTGTTTTCAGAGGGTAACACAGGGCTCTAAAGGCTACTCAGGAAAAGACCACAAGCCAACTAGATGTCAGGAAGCAGAGGTCATGGGACATCTGTCCCTGAGTAGCAGCTACTGGCAGAGCTCTTAGGGGAGATCAGGACCCTGGATACCTTGGGTCTAGGAGTGAAGCCTCAGGAATCACAGCCATAGGCCTGGACTTGTCTACTCTGGCATAGTTCCAACCCTGGCCAGACTCCTTAGCCCTTGGGTCTTATTTAGTAGCTAGGACAGAATTAGTGGGAGGAAACATGCAGGGGATAAACTGTGTTTCTCAGGGCATGCAGCATGCAAGAAGTCTGTCTCCATCCCAGGCAGACTGCTACCAGATGATTCTAAGGCATGCAGAGAGTGCAGCCATGGTGCCCAGTACCTGTCAGGGGCCCCAGCCTTGAGGGCTAACAGTTTGACTCATCGTGGTGGGCTGCATCACAGAAGAAGCGTGAGCCCCGCTTGGCAGTACGGGCCGTGAAAGGGACACTCTTCAACACTATGGCCCAGGAGAGATCGTGGTCAGGTTTTATGGGGAAACAGACTAGAAAACAGGACCAAAGGGGGTTAGCTTAGGCTCTGGGAATTGGGCCCAATGGACCAAGGTCCTACCTGTGATGATATCCTCAATGGTACCATCCTTCCCCTCGTAAACAGGCCGGTGTTCCTTAGCTTGGCGCCGTCTCAACTCTGCAATTAGCTCCTGCTGTTGCCATTTGTTTCGCTGGGATGGAGTCTAGGGCCAAAGAGTAGAAGGGGAAGGAAGTCATCACTAACCCAACAAGTAACTGGTTCCTGTCCCAAGATGCAGTCTGAAGATGGCTCTACTGAGAGAAATCCTGTGTCCTGTCCATCTGTGTCTGCCCCTCCCTCTGGACCCTTGCCTTCAGGCACTCTGAGGGAGGGAGGATGTGTGTGTGTGTGTGTGTGTGTGTGTGTGTGTGTGTGTGTGTGTGTGTGTTGGCTTTCCATGTCCTTTCTGGCTCCCTGAATCCTCAGGTTTTTGTTCTACCCTCCAGACCAAGATCTTGGTCCCACCCACCTTGGCATCCAGCTTCTTAGCTTCCTGAGCCAGCTGCTTCTCCCGCATTACTTCCTCTTGTTTCTTGCGAGCTTCATTCTCTTGTTCTGCTTCCTTAGAGAGAACCAAGAGAGGGGGAATGAGGCTCCCACAGGCTGGGAAAGGAGGGGCTGACATGAAAAGTGGGTGGCAGTAAGACCAGCTAACCCCAGGTGGCCACCCTCCGGAGGGGTACTTCCTGCTCCAAACAATGAAAGGAAGGGGCTGGGCCCCCACCCTGCCCACCAGTTCACAGCTGAGGCCTGTCACCAGCTTCCATGGTTCCTTTCCTAGGCCTCAGGAACTGGAAAGACTCACACTTGAAGCCCAGGTTCTCTCTCAACTATCTCAGCCAAACTCCTCTAGACACTTTTCTTCAGCTTACCTTGTAAGAACGAATGAATCGGACAAATACTGGGAAAAACACAGAAGGAGGTGTGGTCTTGGGACTCTCGCCAAAGTAGCGCACAACTGCATTGTAGGCCTCCTGGGTAAAGAAGGGGCAGACAGAAGGGCTATTCTGGTGGGTAGCTCAGCTCACAGATGGACAGAAGACCCACAAAAAAAAAAAAAAAAAACAAAAAAAAAACAACTTAAGGCCAAAGGGAGAAAACCAACTACCCAAGCCCCTGTGAACCATAGAGAATATGGGTGTTCCCAAAAGTCAATTCCAGACATGGATGTCTGCTGCTATCCTTAAAGTCCTTTGTGACTCCCACCTCATGTTCCCTAACAGCTGCCTAGCTGCCTGGTGGAACTGCAGTTGGATGCTGACACAAAGTGGCCTTAGTATCTCGGCTCTAGTCCAGTGGTTCTCAACCTTTCTAACACTATAACTCTTTAATACAGCTCCTTGTGTTGTGATGACTACTTCATAACTGTAATTTTGCTACTCTGACATGCGACCCCTGTGAAACAGTTGTTCAACCCCCCCAAAGGGGTCACGACCTACAGGTTGGAACTGTTGTCCTAGATGTTTGTTGCCTACTCCAATTCCTTGCTCACCTCAGCAGTCTTGGCATCACGCTGCAGCTTGTCCAGCCTGCCTTCATTGGTGCTGAGGAAGTTTCGAAGGACGCTGTTGTCATGAATGCTGCATTCCCGCCGAATCAGCTCCATGCCCCGGCCCAGCTCTTTCACATCTAGCAGCACATTCTCCAGGGACACTGTTTACCAAGATGTCTGGCTGAGGCTTGCTCAGGACTACAGCAAAGTTATCCTCCCCCATGGCATACACTTTCAGTGACACGTGTAGAGAAGTCCATGTCAAGCAGACTAAGCTCCCTCAGCAGTGGGGAAAAAAATGGAGGGCCAGGGTTCATAAGCCCAAAGGACAAGGTAGCAAAGGAAGGCAAACCACTGAGACTGCTCATCTCCAAGCTAGAGCTGCCTTGGGCCTGCTGTAGTTTTTCATGGGTGGAACAGATACAGCAGTACTGTATGTATTTAGGGGGCTTTATAATTATAGTTTTCTAACCATATCACATAAATGGTAGAGAAGTGCAATCTCTGGGTCAGCCTAAGGAAGCCTGATTCCACTTGAGCTCAGAGGAAGCCTCCCTCTGGAGTGGCCCCTGCTCACGGCTTTAGCGGAAAACTTTGAAGTAGTAAGATAACAAAAGCCAGAAATGAGCCCAGGTGTTCCTCTTGCTCAGCTTCCTGATACTGCCCCAGGCTGGAGGCAAGGAGCCCTCACCTGCTGCAGCCTTCTCCACGAAGTGCAGCTCATGCCAGAAGGTAGCCAGGTCTGGGTATTTCTCCTTCACTGTCAGGGCGATGAAGTGCAGCAGTGTCATTTTCCGGTCAGTGGACTTTGTGTCCAGCAGCTGCAAGGCAGTGGTGGGAACAGAGAGCTAAGCACCCTAGCTCTAACTAGGTAACACTGGTGTTCCAGGCTTCCTGCACATGCTGCTCCCATCTTACCAGATCCAGGCTCTGGAGCTTAAAGCCGTACACAGCACCTCGCTTGCTGCTGTTCATGTAGTTCCCCAACGCAAGTATGATCTGTTCATAAGATGCACGGAAGGCGGGTCATGAGAAGCTCCAAGGACTTCCTCCTTTGTATAGTAGCACTAGAACCCACCCAGGACCCCTGGGAACCACCAGCACCCCAGTCACACCCTTTCCCAACCTCCAGCATCTGCTTCAGTTTCTGTGAGGACTTGACAGAGGCAGAGGCTGCAATGATGGCATTCAATTGCTGGAAGACAAGATGAACACCGAGTCACCCAGGTTGGGAGAAGAATAAAGTCAAGGGGTAGGGCCAGAAGGATGGACAGCAGACATGACTAGTGATAGCAGTGGAAAGTGATTAGGGAAGAGGCTGTACCGGTGTGAGCATCTGCAGGTTGTCCTGGAAGTTGCCCAGAAAGGCCATGCCAGCCATTCGCTGGGTCAGCCGTTCCACCTTGCTAAAGAGTAACATGAAGCGGTCCTCAGCAGCCAGCTCCTCCAGGGGCTGCCGTTCACGCTCATATTGCCGCAACAGCTTCACCTCAGCCTCTGTGGGCAGGAAGCGCATCAGGCATTCCACGAAGTCTACAGGTAATGTCTGTAAGTCAAACCTGTAGGAAGAAAACCACTTCAGGTCTGACATCTGTCCACATGTTCCCTCGTCCTTAGGAGGACTGGGGAACAATACACAGGACATAGCCAGACGTAAAGACATTGCTTCATCTATCATAATGTTAACAATATTCCTAGGGGATAATCTGTGTCTGTTGTTCATTTTCAGACAGGATCTTGCTACGTAGTCTAGGGTGGCCTCAAACTTGTGAGCCTCCTCCTTCTGCTACAAAAGTGCAAAGATTACAGATACATATCCTGTTGTTAAAGTCCTTTAGTGTCTTCCTCTCTGCATCTATGGTAAAGTTTAACCAACCTGAATATGGTCTGCAAGACTTCTGCCCACTTTCTACCCTGTCTGGTCTCCACACTAAAGGCAGATTTCATTTTCAATACTCAGTATCATATTGCTTCCACCAAGTCCTGACCTGGACCAACTTGTGCAATTCCTTCAGTCTTAGTTAAGAACCCTCCTTGGGACGCCTTCCCTCAGTGTCAGTGGCTCTCCTGTCTGCTCTGCTAACATGGTATCCCTGTCTACACCATTTCTACCACACTGGGCTGAATGGATAGTTCTCTTCACTGTCTGACACCAAGCACGGAGTCAGTATGCTCTGTTCGGGTCAGTGGATGGCTAAGACGTGTGAACAAATCCTGTCAGGAACCCTGGAATCTAGGAGAATCTACTGCTGTGGGGATAACTGGGGTAACAGCTGTCTGGGAACCAGGGCCAAGTTAGTGGGAGCCTCACGTGTGGATGGCCCTGCAGATCTCCTCAGCTGAGCGCCCAGCCTTGCGAAGGGTGATAGCCAGGTTCTTGGCACGATTAGCTTCCAAAAGGGTCACCTTGCTGGCAGCCTTTTGTGCAGTCTTATTCTTGGAGCAGATGAGGTCAAGGGCAGGACCCTGGGCTTTTGTCTTAAATAACTCTTCAAACTTATCCAGGTCTAAGTCCTGGGAGAAGTAGAGACGATGTTGAAGGCTCTACAATACCCACTGCCACGTGCCCTGCAAGGACCTAGTCACGGTCCCTAAAGCTGATATAGTATCAGTTTTGCTCTGCCTAAAAGCTTTTCCAAGACCAGAAGATCTGGCTGTAACGGCATCTTGGTCCTCAGACCCCAACCCCACCCTTCTGGACCCCAGAACCCTGTCACCTCCAAGATCTTCTCATCATCAAGTTCACTGAAGACAGTGCCATTGATCTGATTGGGTTTCAGTGCTGTCCAGTTGAAGACTGGCAGCCGGAACTTTGTCTTGATAGGTTTCTTGATGCGAATGGCTAGTTTTGGAAGGGGGCAGGTGTAAGGCAAGGGCCAAGGAAAAACTCCATCAGCGTTGCCCAGAGCCCTGAGGATACTCACCTGACAGGCCCACTGTTAACACAACAGAAGGAGCAGCACCAGGGAGAGGTGGAGCAGGGGGACACTTGTCTGGGGAAGAAAAAAATTCCACAGTAACCCAAAGATCCTAAATTCTTTCCAGGCTTCTCAAACTCTGCCTGCCTGACCTGTCCTCAGAGACCCTGAGAGGAATGCTATGGAAAGTCTGGTCAGGTTAATCCCAGAAGTCTACTGAAGAGGGACAGTGACTGTCGTCACTGATGGAGTTTCTTCTGCCACAGTTTAGCCCTCTGCTTAGCTACCTTCAGAGTAATAAGAGTAGCACTCAGAGATCCTCGAAGCAAAACCTGCTCCCAACATTCCTTCATCTGTTTCCCCAAATTCTGGTCCTCCCTTAGCTTCTCACCCTGACTTATCCTCCTAGCCCTCAAATGATGCTATTTCCCAGCTGCTCCCTGAGACTGGAGTCTTGGTCTCACAAAAACCTGCCCCTCCCAGCTTGGAAGTCCCAGTTACCTGGTAGTGGGGGAGGGGGTGGGGGCAAAGGCGGAGCTGGTGGAGGGGGCAGAGGAAGGGCCTCCTCAGCAGGTGGGGCTGAAGCCAGCAGGTCCTGGTCAGAGGGTGGCATGCCCTCACTCAGCTCTGTAGGGCCTATCCTGGCTAGGGCCTCGCTACCACCCATGGACTCCAGGCTCCGGGCACTTGGCTCCAGGTGGCATCGGCGTTGGAAAGCCTCCTCCTTTTCTTTAATGAGCCTCCGAAGAGTATGCACCTGATGGTTTGTGTTCTCATAGGTCTCCTATCAGGCAGGCAGCAACATTGAAGGAAGAATGGGCTGAGGGTATAACAATTACTTCCACAGAGTCAGAATTCCTACCCAATAGACCTTTAAGGAGCTAGGGTCAGGGAGGGGGCTCACAACAGAAGAGATCTGGTCAGAGAACACAAAGCATAGTGTAGGAGAGCAAAAGCAATAAGAGTCAGCTAGTATCTACTGGTATTCTGATAGATTCTCTCTGTTCAAGTCTGTTCTTACTGCATAGGACCCTCAAGGCTCAAGGAAAAGGAGGCCCCACATTTGAAAGTCTCAGATGGGCACAGTGGCTCTCTCCATAGATATTAACTCTTCATTATTGGTTTTATCTCTCCGGCTATGGATAATTGCTCAGATGGAAACCTCATAGATAAGCCTAGTCTTGGTGAGCTCTGTATCCTCCCCCCCCCCCCCGCCCCAGCTCCTTATATAGTACTTAGCAGAGAGGAGCTGAGCTCAGTACAACATAATCATATTCTTCTGCAAGAAGGAGTTTGTGGCATGGCTTTATAACTAAGTTATTAAGTTAGGTGCAAGAACACAAGAGACTGAACTAAGAGAAACCCTGCCCTGCAGAGGACCCCTGTAGACAGTCTAATAAGTAGACCTGGGCTACTTTGATGATGTTTAGTAATCAGAGCTAAGGAGATGTGGAGAAAAAGCCAGCAAGTGGGCAGGATGGCTGCTCCCATTCTCTTCTGTGCCTGGCCAACCCTACCCTCAACTTCTCTCTCCAGATAGAAAAGAGGAGATCACAGTTACCCCTTGCCTGAGTGCCTTGAGGATAAATCAGTTTCTATTCTGGATATGATTTGGTGAGAAGGGAAAGTCCTGTAGCACTGGGACCCAGATCAGCTGCAGTCTCCCCACTTCTCCCTCCCCTACTGGCACCTTGATGCTCTCCAACTCCTTTTCCCGCTGTAGTAGCTGCTTCTCCAGCTCTGCCACTCGCATCATATTCTCATTCTCCAGGTCCAGCAGCTTCTCTGTGAGCTACAAAATGGAGAAGCAATGTTCAAAGCCATGTTCAAGCCTGAACACTCAGTATAAATTTGGAGCCATACCAGGACCTGAAAGCAATGCCCCAAAGGCAGTTTATTCAAGTGGCTTCCCTACATCACTCTCAGGGACCGGGAGTCCTGATACTATGAAAAGCAACAGGTACAAGGCAAATGGTAGCAGTTGAAGACCATCTTATACCCAGCCATGGATGTTAGCATATTCTAGTGAGTACAGTCCAGTGCCCTGGGCCAGAGTTGGGTCTAGAGACTCAGTGATTCTAAAGCCTTCCTGTAGGTCAATCTGAAGTCAGGTAGGTCAGCTCAGGATTTCTGGAACCTAGTTATGCCCATCCTCCCAGCCTTCCACAGTGACTGCCTGGTAAGCAGAGGATACCTACATGGGACACGTGCTCTTCCAGTTCTTCCACCTTTTCCAGGGCTACATTCTTGGTTTCAGCATCCTCCAACAACCCCCCTACATCAAACACATTGTCCAGGTATGCCTGAATCTGCACCTGCAGCTTCTCGCTCTCTGTGTGTCTTGACTTCTAGGGAAATACAGAGTAGCAGGGAGTCAGTGTAGGCCTGAGAAAGCATCGTTGTTTCATAACTACCTCTGAGAGCATGTAACCAGTATCTTCCAGCTGTTCTCAATGCCTGGCTGGCCCTGACAGAGCTGCTTCATTGGGAAGACAAACATTGGCAAAACAGCCTCTGTCCCAGGTCAAAGGAGACAGGCCCTTTGTGCTGTGCCTAAGCTGATTCTCACCCTTAAGAGACCCTTTCCAAGACCCTAGCCAGTTTACCTGCAGGAACTCCTCTAGCCCCAACTTGGTAAACTCGTATTGCAGGTGGACTCGGAAATTCATGTCCTCTACTGAGTGCACCACAATATTGATGAACTGCATGCAGGCCACCTGGGGAGAGAAGCCAACTCTCAAAACACGCTGTTAGTGTGGCTTGATTTAAGTAGCAGAAAGCCTCAATGGCATGGCATGCACCTGTCCCAGGCCCAGGTCCTCACCATGAAGTCAATGTTGCTGTCTTCATTCCGGAAATACTCCATTAGCTTCTCAAACCGATGCAGTTCTTTACACACCTGAATGTGTAAACATTCTCAGGGGAAGGATCTACACCATGCAGAACCTAAACCCCCAACCCCTGGTTCCCAGGAACATGATGGCAAAGGCACAGTTCAGACCAAGTTTAGCCACAACTCAGTGGGGCAGGGCAGTTTGCACCTAACTTCCTAGCTAGCCTTCAGGAGGCTGAAGCAGGAGGACTGCCGTACATTGAAGTCAGCTCAGGCTGTAAAGTAAAAATCTGTCTTCAAAAATCAAAATATAACCAACCAAATAAAAGATACCCAAATAAATATGTAAGTAAATATCATAAAACAATAGTAAATTAACCATAACTCTATCCAGGGACTGTGCCATTTGAATACCAGAAGAAAACCCAGGACCTGGATTCTGGCCCTGGGTCTCTGACCCTCCATCACACTGAGGGAATCCAGTACAGCCTAGGATTTAGCTCTGATGCTGGCAAATTACAGAAAGAAGAAACGGAGAAAGAAAGGAGTCTAGCTGGCAGGAGGTTGGGCCCCGGGGGACAAGGAGGAGGAGTCAGTATGCAGCAAAGTCCTCTGCTGAAAAGGGTCCAGGGGCTCCTTTGAGTTTCTGAACTTTAAGGAGGAAGAGCTGTTTCCTGAACTAAACAATGGATGTGAGGAAGAGGCCCAGAGAGGAGGAAGGGGTGGGACCACAGCTGTGGCTGGATGTTGAGGAATCCCATGTTCAAGCAAATTGGGGCTTCAGAGGTAGACCTCAGAAAGGGAAAATTCCACACACAAGTTCTCTTTTCCTTCACTACTAGCCTTCTTCTTCCCTGAGAATATACTTGCTTTGGATTCCACCTGTGGGCTCACTGCAGCAGAACCACTTGGGGAGTCTTATAAAGTGAAGATGATGCCCAGGCTCTGCTCCAGTGGCTCAGGAGTAGAGCCTGTGCCTAAAATAAGAAAAAGAAATTGTGTGTTTTGCCTACATAAATGTATATGCATATGTGTATACGGTGTCTGTACAGGCCAGAAGGGGGCACCAGATCCTCTGGAACTGGAACTAAAGATAGTGGTGAATCACTGGAAACTGAATCAGCAAAGGCTCTTAACTATCGAGCCATCTCTCCAGCCCCAGTCTGCATTTTCAACGTACTCTTTTGGTGATTCTGACAGTATCAGGTTAGGATACTTCAGTCTGTCCCAGAGTGTCATTAACTGGCCAACTGTGCTGTGTCATGGAATAAGATCTAAAAAGCTCTGGTTTTGTTTTAGTTTGAAGCAGGCTGCTCAGTCAAGCAGTTATTTTAAAACCACTAGAGATCCCAGTAATTGGAACCCCCATATTTTTCTCTAACACACACACACACACACACACACACGTGTGTGTTGTGTGTGGAGCATGCAGGAGACTAACCTCTTTGAAATTGTCAAAGGCAGAAAGGATGATTTCATGACCTCCTCGCACCAAACACACAGCTGCCAGCAGCTCCAAGACCAGAGCTTTGGTCCTAAGAGATGAAAGAAGATTAACATCCTAGGTCTCATCCAAGTCACCACAACTCATATCCTTAGACACTTCTCTAGCAGAGGAGACCCTGACTAACAGACCCCAAAGCAGGCAGGGCTTGTCAAAGACAAGTCAGGATCATCAGATACCTAGGCATAATGAGGAAGGAAAGAACACACCTTGGATTCTTGTTGTTGAGGCTAAGTGCAATCTCATTGACAGCGTGGGGGTGGGACATGACCAAGTTGAAGCCATACTGCAAAGGAAAGGATAGGAGGGGACCTCGATGGTGGGAAAGGGAAAGCCAGTAGGTCTCCCACTAGCAAACCTCTCTTTCACAAGCTGGTGCTTTGCTCTCTTGGTTTAACATATGAAGCAGAAGTAGTACATCCATGAGGAGCAACACCTCTTACCTGATAGTTCATGATGGCTCTGAGACAAAGGATACAGACGTGGACATCATCCTTCTGGCTCACCAGGCGAGAGTTCTTCAAGGCCCTGCGGCCAGGGAGAGTACTGTACCTGGGGGATAGTGCCAAGTAATCAGGTAAGGGACAGGACTGCTTGCTGGTGAAGGTTCTAGGACACCAAGCTGCCCCTTCGAAGCAGAAGAAATGGAAGGGGAAAGAGGACCTTGTACCAACTGCCAGGACAGCAGGAGGCAGGGGAGTCGACTTCTATTCATCTCCTTCCTTAGTAAAGGCCTTTGTTATCAACTGCCCAGGACCCTAGCTTTATACTCTGTCAAAATCATGCTAACCCCAGAGACCCTCTGAAATACAAAAATGTTCTAAGAACTCTGAAGTCCTTGGGATGGATCACAAAGAACGCACCTGAGATTTCTCTCCTCTCACTTTCAGTTAGCACAACTTTGGCACGTTTAGTAGGGCAGGTGTATCTTTGCTCTCATCTCATTCTTAAGCCCCGCAAAGGCAGAGCAGACCTACATAGGCCTTACGAAGGCTGGAGGTTATGCCTGGCTTTGTATCATCCCTCCCCTGCCTTAATGTTTTGTGAGAAGAGGAAACATGAACGGAATCCGTTCCTGCAAGACCAGAATGATGAGCAGTGTGCAAGACACAAAACCCAAGGAGAGAAGCAGAGCAGTGGATGAGAGAACGGCTAAAGGAAAAGCTATGAGGTGCAAGGATAGCCTCCAAACTAAAAAGGGCTCTGAGAAGAGATCCGGTTCACCAACAGGACTGCTCTTGAGAACACGCAGACCAGTGAAAGCACAACTTAGAAAGACCTGAAGGAAAAGGGAAGGGAAAGGATGGAGCAGCAGGCACGTGGGGCTGGTTTCCAAGCCACTGATGGGATGAATGAGTGTTCACAAGGGCAGGAGCCGAATCAGCCAGCGAAGCCCAAGCCCTGCCCAAAGTCAGGAAGGAATGGCTAAAAGAGAGTGAGGACTGGAGAAAGGGGAAAGCTGGAACTTCAGATGGGGTGGCACAGCTGAGGACCATGTACTTACCCAGGACAGACTGCTGGGCAGAGTCAGGGAGACAGAGAGGACAGATCAGAGACAGGCGAGCAGGCAGAGGGCAAGAGAGCTGAGCCTGGAAGCAAGAGTGAAGGAGGAGCATGAGCACTCACCGGGTTACCAAGACCTGGATCAGGGCTGGGGTGGGATGCAGGTGGGCAGAGTAAGCGCACACATACCGGAGCACGGACTGGCGCGCAGAGCGAGCGAGGCTGTTGGTGAAGGGGGCCGACAGGGCGCTGGGCGGCTGCAGGTCCTCGATTGACCTGCTCCAGGACCGGAGCTTGTCAAATGCACCGTCATCACCACTCTCCAGACCCTCAAAGTCAAACCTGGAGCACGAAAGGACACACATGCGCACACACAGGCACATACACAAGAGAAATTCTGTGCCAAGCCCCCAGCAAGTTCACCCTCCACTCTTCAGGCCTCTATGGCAACACAAAGCAAGGGCAGCAAGAAGAGAAAACAGAATTAGGCATCAGAGACCTAATCCTGGTTGGAGCTACCAATGTAAGACAGGGCAGAGAAGGTTCAGACAGCTCTGGGAGGGGGAGATCAGAAGGTTTCTCCATGACCTAGGACGGTGGGGGCAGCTGGCTTCCTGTGCCCCTAGTCTCAAATGGGACATCTCAAATCACCATGGCTCTACTTTAAAAAAATCTACACCAAGGGCTGGAGAGATGGCTCAGTGGTTAAGAGCACTGGTTGTTCTTCCAGAGGTCCCAGGTTCAATTCTTAGTTCCCACATGGCAGTTCACTGCTGTCTAGAACTCTAGTTCCAGACTTGACACCCTCACACAGACATACATACAGGCAAAACACCAATGCACATTAAATAAAAATCAATTCAAAATATTAAAAAAAACTATACCAAAGAAGAGTATAGGGGAATGTGCCAGCTGCAGATCTTACTCACTGACCTATGGCAGTGGCTTAAAGATTCAGAGCACTCTAAAGTAGCTAACGTAGCCTAGGTCATCAAGAATTGGATAGGTCTGAAAGAAAAAGTTGGCCCTTTAAGCTTAGGGAGTACATCTGTCCCATCCTAGCACTGGACTGGCTTCATTTGGCTTTTCAGTGCTGAGGAGTAGCTAAAGGCCTCCTGCTAGGCTGGTGTGCTAACAGGAGGCCCCAGTAGCTACACCCCAGGCCTAGTAGCCCTCTTAATGGGCTGTTTCTCTGACTACATGGGGCTTCTGTTTTCCATCTTAGCTTCAGTTTCCCTAGAAGAAAGGAAACCATAGGCTGAGACTGACAGGGCGTGCTAGCTGCTGGAGACATGGGTGTTGTTTGGGCACTTCCTGTAGCATGTCTCTTACCATAAGCAGTGTGCTCAGGGCAAAGAGGATAGCTGAAATACACACCACCAGGGCCTTCCCTTACATATCTTCACCAGAGTACACACCCTGAGAGCAGTTCCGCCTGTCCTTCTTCCCCTGTGCCCCTGCAGCCACTAAAACTGGGGCACATCTCCCAAAGACTTTTTCCCACAGGGCATCTTGCCCCACATGAATGCCCAGTGTCAAAGGCTGGGGCTTTCCGAAACAAGGGAAGGATCACAGGTGCTGGAAGTTCTAAAGGAGGCTGCAATAGTCCTGACAACAGGAGGTAGTTAACAGGGCAGTCCAGTCAACTTCAGAAGTCCTGACAGGGGTGACACGCACCCATCAACCATGGTCCTCCTGGGCACAGGATGGGCCATTTACAAATGCACGCCTTCTCTCCAACTATTCGGCCAGACCCCTTCCCTCGCAAGGCTTCCTAAAACATGTTCTCTCTCCTTCTCTGGACTCTTTCCTTTCAGAGGCACTGCCCTCAACACCAAAACATTAAACATCTGGTGTATTCTTGGTTTAGAGCAACTGAAATTTGTTTGCTTTTTCAAGGCAGATAGGCATATTTAGGGAAACAATCTACATCTTTTTACTATAAATGTTCTGAACTAAAAATTCACTTAAGCAATTTTTTCCATTTCTTTCTATAAAAAAGATTATTTAAAGGGGCAGGAGGATCATGAGGCATGAGTTCTGCAGAGATTTGCATGGAGAGTAGCCTACTCTAGGTTTAAAGAGGATACCTGGGAATGGAGACAGAAGCAACACCTGGAAGAGGCTTCAGTGTGTGCCCTTAAGGAAGTGCACTGGACAGAGAAGAGCCATAAGGGCAGGGACAGCACAAAACCAAAGGTCTAGGCAAGGTTCAAGGCTCAAGCCTGGGGCTTCTCCGGACTAGGAACATTCAATGTTAGGGTACCATGAGAAGTTGAGAGCAAAGCTGGGACCTGCTTTCCCCAGGCTGATTGTCTAGGATGTAAGATTATACATGTTGGTAACTTCATTTACCATCACGGTCAGCCTTCTTTCTACATGTCTGGAAATTACAGGCAGGCCCATCATCTGGGTAATAAATCAGTAACACGCAGCCCCCACAGAAGAGGAGGCCTAACATGTTCCAAATGCTAAGTGTGAGACACACTTCTCATCTACTCCTTCCAGCAAGGACGCTGCTTAAGGTTCCACAGATAGTGCACAACCCAACTCTGTCTGAATCAAAGCCCTCAGTCACTGTGCCTCGCCGTGCCATTGTTCCTGCCTCGCTGTGAAAAGGATATTTGGACAATGCTCCCAAATGCTTCATCTCTCTGCTCGGGTCAAAGGTCATACTCACTGTACTTCTTCAACAACAGACCTGTAGTAAACTTTTCACATCTCAGGGCTTAAGCTGCCTCATGAAATATTCAATTTTGTAGAAATGGATAAGTCCTACCAAGGCATTTCCCTGAGGAGCCAGGATATTTCCTTAGATAGCCTATAATTTGGGTTCTGATTCCAAGCTCCCTTTCCATACTTTCTCTTCATGCTCCACCAAACATGCCTTCTATTCCAGCTAACTGACCAATCCTTGCTGATTCTTGATAGTCCCCTGTCTTGCCTGCTCACCTTGACATAACGCTTGGGCTACTTCCTCCTGTCTTGGGTTGCCCATTCCCATCTTCTCTGCTGGAATCTCACCCTTCCTTCTCCACCTCCATCTCCTCCCATGCTGGAGACTGAACCCTCAGCCTCAGCACATGGCAGGCAACACTCTGATGTTCTGATTCCCCACCCCTCAGGTACTTCTTCTAAATAGACTGGAACTGTGTGCTTCCCAGTGGGTCCCCAACCTTAGCCCTTGCGGTACTCACATGACAGAACATTGGGCAAATGACAGGTAATCCACCAGCACATCCAGGCCTTTGTTTTCCTCATTGAGAAATTCCCTCACCCACCTGCAGATACAGGAGACAAGTGGATGGAGTCTGTAAACTGGTTTGGTTTGGTGGAGGGCTCTGACCCTGCAATCTAGCGACAAATGTGTGTCCACTCTCGTATCCTAGTGGAACCTAGTGTCAGGCTGAGAAAATCCTGAAAACCAAAATCTTTGACATCCATTTGTGACTTTGTCAGGAGTCTGGGCCTCCCACAGCCAGGGAACCAGGGATGGGGAAAGCATTTCCAATACCACTTGCTTTATCACAGATGAGCTTCAGCCAACAAGATTTCAGCCAGTCTCTCCTAGTGGCCAAGGCTAGAGCCCAATTATTTTCTGTATCCCCTTGATCTGATACAATGCTAGACATGCCATAAATCTCAGTCAGAGCTCCTTACTGGGCCAAAGGGCTCTTTACTGAGTTCAGTCTTGAGAAGCAATGAGCAAAGATGGTTGTGTGATTCCTGTGTTCAATTGGAATGAGTCTGGCAGAACCGAAAAAGGCTGGGAACAGTTAGGAACTCAAACTCCAGCATGTCATGACTCCCACAGTCACATGAGAATGTGGGAAGCCAGGCAGGTGGGTGGACAGAAGGACAATGGCCTCGGGCATTTTTGCTTTCCTTTTGGACTGTGCTATCTCTGGAATATAAGTGAAGAGTCAATGCCCTCAGAGTTGGTGAGGGCTATTGTCAACCTCACACAGACATAAGCCCCTCAGGACAAACCCCCTCTTCTCCCGAGTGCTCTATTCACTCTGGAATGTCCATGGGACCACATAAAGCAGCTGTGTCCATCTGCCCTGCAGGGCTTTTACCCCACAGTTGGACATCAGTTCCATGCTGGGCAGCCACACCCGGAGCTGAGAGAGGCTGGAGCTGAAGCACCAGGCTTGGTTGATTTGGCAGCAAGCACCAGCTGAAGCTGACACTGGAGCTGCCTGAAGTTAGTTTCCTCTCTGGGGGCCGACAGGCCTCCCATTTCCTGTCTGTCTGCTCTCCAGCTCCCCACCCCCTTCTCATTTCCTGTCTGAGTCTACACTGCTATTTTAGGGATACTGACACTTTGAAGGAGAGGTTAAAGGGCACTTTGACAAGGCAGGAAAACCACCACGAACCAGAAGAGTTAGAGGGCTCTGGAATCCTACTTTGGGGCAGTGTCATTCTACAGCATGAACCCCCAACCACTGCCTGTAGACTCACTCCTGCAGAACCCCTCAGGACCCCTCACTAGCCTGACAAACTTCCTGAAGAAAAGGATTCTGTCTTCCTCATAGAACTACCCAAGAAACCTCAGATTGGATGGCAGGGGCTTCTACAATGTCACAACTAAGCTCTTTCCTGGGAGCCAGAGGCTGGTTCTGGACTTCCAATGTGAGAATCAACTGCTAAGAAGCCCTGGGCCTGGGAACTATGCTAATCACAGGGGATGGTTACTCTGTGGTCCTTTCCTAAGGAGCACAGACTCCCACCCTCACAGAAGACATCACCACCTGAGAGAGAGGCCCTGTGGAGCGGAATGGTGCAGGTACCAGATGGTGCTCAGGACTGCCAGTGTCACTTTTAACCACACCGAGGAACTTTTCTAGTTTTCCTTCTGTACGGTTTTTGGGAGGGCTTGGCAACATCTTTCTCAGTGCTTTCCATGCCTGGGTCACAGATGACTGGTGTGGAAGCCAAGCTGTGGCTACCACAGCACAGCTCCCAACACCAGAAACTGTCCCTTTCCTGCCCTGGCCTGTGCTGCTTCCCTTCTGACTGCTGTTGCAGCTGGCCACATACAGACATCCTCTCCCCCTTAAGAGCTCCAGGCAGGTCTGGCCTGGAGGTAGACAAGTAGGCTGCTGCCTTGACAGAGAGGAAAAGCTAATGATGTCATTTGGCTCTTTCCACCTTACTCTCAGGAAGCTCGGAGACTTAGGCTGGCATCTGCCCAGAAGCCCCACTTCCCCCTTTGATGAGCACTCACTGAGGCCCCATGTCACTCTCCTTTCTGCACAGGCATAAACACCTTCTGCCTCACTCTGTTCACCAGGACTGAGGCACTGTCCTCTCCTGAACCTCACTGCATCAACCTTTAGCTCCCTTGGCACCACTTGGCTCCCCACTGGGTCTGAAAGACTCACACAGATCTCAATGTGTTGGCAGCACACGGATCCGTGGATACAGGAAACAGCCAATGCCTGATCTCCACTATCTCACATCTTTCTTCGGTGTTTCAGGAAGCCTCCTCTGCTTGTGTACTACATTTTTTTTTTCCTCCTCACAAACAGGTAAATAATCTGTGCACCAAAAAGTCTAACTAGTCACCAATTAGGAACTACGTTTCATCTATTCAATATAACATACTCTCATATTCCAAGCTTTGCTGGGCCTCTCTTGGCCCAGGACCAGACCACAGGCAGACTCTAGTCTCAGCTGCTACGGGAATGTCTTCTACTCAAAGCCACAGGACCCCAAGAGAGGCCCCAGGCTTGCCAGAAGTGACTGGTCAGCAGTAGGCAGAACCAAAGGATAGGAAACCCAGGAAGGGCACATCTAGAGCGCTGTAGAGCTCAGTGTTATTCAAGTTAAAACCTTACTTCATGGCAGGAAGGATAAACCAACAAAGGGCACCAAAATCTGTGTGGTGGACTATGTGTGGTGCCAGGGAGAGAGGCTGGGATGGTCAGGCCTGACTTACCCAATGTGATTGGTGCGAAGTGAGATCTCCAGCTCCCTTAGGACCTTGGTTGACTCCTGCACTCTCCTTCTGAACTTCTGTAAACATGGAATCTTTTGTCACTTGATAGGCATTCCCTGTCAAACATTTCTCTTTAAGATTTTATTTGTTTATATTTTTGTATGAGTGTTTGCCTGCATGTATGTCTATGTACCATACGCATGCACAGCCTACAGAGGCTAGAAGAGGATATTGGATTCCCTGGAGACGGAGTTACAGAAGTTGTAAGCTACCATGTGGTGCTGGGATCTGAACCTGTGTCCTCTGAAAAAACAGCAAGTTCTCTTAACTGCTGAGTCATCTCCCTAACCTGCCTTCCTCCACCAACCTTATCTGCCTGTCTGTTGTTTGTCTGGGGAAAGGGTGTGCAGTTGGCCTGGAACTCACAACCCCCTTGCTTCAGTCTCCCAGGCACTCTACCATACCAGCTATCCAATTTTATATTACAAATAAAAGAGACAGAAAAGAAAACACAGAAAGTACAATGTGCGATCACAGATATTTCCTCCAGTACTGGATAGTCACTTGGGCCTCAAAGCTCAGATATCTAACTCCCATTATTCAAAAATACTTAGTCCCACGTCAAAAGGTTTGTGTCCAAACTCCACAGAAGGGCAGTAAGATAGGCCTTTCCATCTCATACTTCACCTTCCGTGTTACGTTGGGGTCCAAAAAGCTCTGGAGTTTCTGGATATAGGTGTGGGGAGGATTCTTCACCTGGAATCGTTCCTGTGAGACAAAGATGCATATATATATACACACACACACACACACACACACACACACACACACACACACACACACAGAAACACAAAGTCCACAGAGGGCGCAAGGAAGGAGAGTGCCTACAGTGCTCAGTTTGAGGGAACTCAGCCGCATCCATCCCTTAGGCTCCCTTCCCTGACCGATCCCTAGGCACATCCCACCTGTTGCTGTGGTCTCCTCCTCCAGTCAATGCTCCTAGCACCTAAAAGGCTTTTCTATGTTAGAAACTATTTTGAGTCTGCTGCTTGCTGAGATGCAGAGACCAGAGCTGGGACTAGTACCTAAAGGGAATATGTAAATGGCTAACTGGCAGACAGTTATGAAAGCCACAGGGAGGGGAGCTTTGTCCCAAAGAATCTAGATTTTGTAGTTCTAAACTCTGCAGCTATGGCTCAGCTGGCATTGCTGTATTCTTATGCTCAGGGGGGTATATAGTCTGTGCTTTGACCAGGAATTGGACCCTAGCAACCAAATGCTGATTCGTGGCTGATTCGCCGCTGGGTTACCCCCCAATAACCTTCCACAGTGCACAGGACTACGTCTTCTCTACTCAGGCCCACCCAAGAGGAGACTCAACAAATCCCTCAGCAGTGGTCCTCTATAAAGTCCTCCACAAAGAAGCTATCTGAAGAACTCAGGGGAAGAGATGCATGCAGGGATCCAAGAGAATGACATAATGCTACAAAATAGGACCTGAAAACAACAACAACAAAGACTCCAAGAAGAACTGCAATTATGTGACCTAAAAAAGACAGAACTTGCCAGGCAGTGGTGGCACATGCCTTTAATCCTAGCACTCAGGAGGCAGAGGCAGACAGATCTCTGACTTAGAGGCCAACCTGGTCTACAGAGCAAGTTCCAGGACAGCCCGGGCTACACAGAGAAACCCTGTCTCAGCGGGGGTGTGTGAGGGGGGAGAGGACAGAACTTATCAAGTAAAGAACTTCAGCACTGCTGTTCTCCAAATCCTTTCCTGGTGAGAGCTCAGACTTAGACCTCAGTACTCTTAAATTTTTTTTTCTTTCTGTTTTTTTGAGACAGGGTTTCTCTGTGTAGCCCTGACTGTCCTGGAACTAGCTCTGTAGTCCAGGCTGGCCTCAAACTCAGAGATCTGCCTGCCTCTGCCTCCTGAATAAAGGCTTGCACCACCACTGCCCAGGCTTGGACTTAAACCTCAGAATCATAATGCTAGCTCAGGGTAAGCACAGGACACAGAAGAAGAAAATAGCTAGCAAAGACCTAGCACCTGTTTGTCTTACCCAATCTGACTGTGGATTCTCTAACTGAAAGAGCATGTGTATCAGGGGATTTTGTGAGGATAAATAAGATATTTTATTGTGTGTGTCATTCCTGACAGGTAGTCAGCTCTCAAACATTAGCTATTATGGTTTTTTTTTCAGAGCCTGAAAAAAAAATCATAGATTTGTTGATAACAAAGCTCAGCACCTGAGTGCTATGTAAACACAATGCCCACCCTCTGTGCCAGGTCCTTCCAGACCCACCAAGAGACAGGCTGAGCCTTGCATTCAAAGACTCATGACCCGTGACCGTCACATGTGTGCAGGGAAAGAAAGGCAGTGAGTGTTGGTGACACCTTGCTTCGCAGCAAAGCAGCGTCTTCCCCTGCTCTAGACACTGTCCATGTGAGGGAAGCTGCAGTCCTCAGCTACACGGGGGCAAGGGCATCTCCCTCCTACAAGTCTGTGGTTGACAGGACAAACACCCCCCTGTCTGTCACGTCTGGGTCAGAGTAAGAGTCCTTCAGCCCAACCTGTAGGCATAGCCACAGTCCTGGGATGAACAGTCCTCTGGGTAACTGCTCACCTCATCCACAGCTGACCTGCATAGGCCACCGGCATCACTGTCCACTGGGTAGCCCCTTGTGGGCGCTCACCACATCTCAGTCATCACCACCAGTCATCTCAGCCAGGAAGCCCCCTGAACAAAGTTAGCTTACCCCGTGCCAAGGCTGGCTCCTGTCAACACGGCAGTTATACCTTTGGCCTTACTGTTGCGTCCAGGTGTCACAGACTGCCACCTCCTGACCTGACCTCGCCAGCCTCATACCTGATCACACAGACTGCCACCTCCTGACCTGACCTCGCCAGCCTCATACCTGATCACAGATGAGATCCCACTTCTTCTCGTTGTCGTACTGTCGCAGGAGCCGGGCCTTGTCAGGAGGCAGGTTCATGGAGCTCTGAGGAGAGAACCTGAGTCAGCACACACTCACCTGGAGGGCAGGAAGGAATGAAATCTCCTCCCTCCTTTTACTGCTGCTAGTGTGGCATAGAAGGGGGGGGGTATTCCCTGCCTCCCCACCATAACAGTCAAGTTTGGCTGAACAATATTTTCTTTTTTGTGCATTAGTAGTATAAATATATTTATTAAACAATTAATTAAAATCCAATACCTCACATTAGATATAAAAAAGGGAAGATAAAGAATTTGTCTACAAAAGGCACACACATAAAGTATAGAAAGTTTGAATGTAATAGAAAGGAATATATCATAAAAAATAAGAACCTATTTTATAGATAGAGTTTTTTTACAAGTAAACTAGAAAGGTGCTACTATATTAAATTCTATTATAGCAGTTGCAATTTTAAGATGATTAACAATATGAATTTATTTATTGTTATGTGTGTGTGTGATGGGTTATATGCACAAGAGTTCAACTGCCCAACAACGCCAGGGACATCACAGCCTCCTGCTGCCAGATTGCCAGGTGGGTGGGAACCACCTGACGTGTGTTCTGGTAACCAAATTCAGATCCTCAGCAAGAACAGTAAGTTCTTAACTGCTGACCCACCTCTCCAGCACCAACAAATTTTTGTTGAACAATATTTTCAAACTAAAGGTTAGAGAATAAATCTAGCAAGACAAAATGCACAATAACAGTCAGTGAGATAGCTCATGAGTAAAGGTGCTTGCCACCAAGTCTGTCTTGAGCAGGGCCACATGGTGGAAGTCAAGAACCAACTCGTATAAGCTGTTTTCCGACCCCTTTGAGTACATCATGGCACACTTGCTCCCACAAATCAATACAAAGTACTTACAAATGCAAATAAGATTTAAATAGAAAATACCAATATTCATTGCTAGAAATGTTCCACGAAGCCTTCTTTGACATTTCACCTATATACATATAAGTCATGTTGTAAAAGGTGCTATATATAATATGAGACAAGTCAAACTGGGAAAGACCATACTGTAAAACGTTTTGGTTTTTTGTTGTTGTTGTTGTTGTTTTTACTATCTTATTTATTTGGTTTTTTGAGACAGGGTTTCTCTGTAGCTTTGGACCTGTTCTGGAACTAGCTCTTGTAAACCAGGCTGGCCTCAAACTCACTGAGATCTGCCTATCTCTGCCTCACAAGTGCTGGGATTAAAGGCATTCACCACCATCGGCCAGCTAAATTAATTAATTTTTTTTTTTTTTTTTTGCCATGGGTGTCAGGTTCCCTGGAACTGGAATTACAGACAGTTGTGAGCTGCTACGTGGGCACGGGTCCTCTGGAAGAACAGTCAGTGCTCTTAATCCCTGGGCCATCTCTCCAGGCTTTGATTTTTTAATATTTTTAAATTGTGTGTGTGTGTGTGTGTGTGTGTGTGTGTGTGTGTGTGCAGGTGTTCTAGGAGTCCTGAAGAGGGCATCAGAGTCTCTGGAACTGGAGCTATAGGAAGCTATGAACTGTCAGATGTGGATACTGGTTGTCTGTAAGAGCAGTACCTATTTTTAACCCCTGAACCATTCATTTCTCTAGCACCAAAACATACTTCTTAGCATACAAAAGCTCAAAACTTTGAAAGTCACTTCCAGTTTGTTTTTCTGCCATAACCTGAGAGTCAAGCATCATGAATCAGATGCAAGAGGATAAGGTCATTCATATTAAAAGAACTATTCATACATTTTTAGAAAAATATTTACAAGCCGGGTATGAGTGGTGCACACTTTTAATCCCCACACTCAGGCGGCAGATCTCTGTGAGTTTGAGGCCAGTCTGGTCTATAGATTTAGTTCCAGGACACCCAGGACTATATAGAGAAACCCTGACTTGAACAAAACAAAAATAGCAGTAGCAATTTCCTTGCTACTAATTACAAATTACTACCTTTCCAATTAACCAATATACAGCACTGTCCAGACCTCCTGTTGAGACACCCTAATATAAAATACTGAAGGATACACCATGAATCATTTATTTTGCTCATTACTATGTACTAAGTGAATAGTTAGTACAGTGCAAGGAAGACCTAAAGTCTGCCTGTACATGGTATAGACCTCCCTTCCTGTGTCCCCTGAAGTCATGACTGCCCTCCTCTCTTCAGTTAGATGTTCCCTAAGTCATGACTGGCTTTGTTCTAGGTCACAACCTTTGTTTCTAATAGCAGCCTGACACTTTGGTCAGATGACAGACAACACCTGCACACCCCACTTCTGACTCAAAGAAGATGCCCCATTTGAGGTACCACAGCTGTCTGGCTCACCTAGCCCCCCAGAAGACCTCCCTTTCACCTCTATCTGTTACACTAAACCCAGCTCTTACTCCCTAGTGACACATGTCTAACCACTGGCTTCATTCCTGTCTACTTCTGGCATCTTCTTCCTTACATGAATGGTATACTCAGGATCTCCAAGGAAGAAACAGAAGAGTCCTGGGGGCAGGTTGATCTACTTAAGGGTTCAACAAGGGAACCCTTAAATATTATTTACTTCTGTCACATAATCTATTCATCATGTACTTATCTTACACATAACTATTATGCATCTGTGCACTCCACTCACCCTGAGGATTCAATCTATATTCAGTGTCCTCCTGTCAACACATTTAATGGAGACAAAGTTGATGGTAAATCCATGGTTGTCAGGCCCCAGTAGCAGTGGGCTCATGTCCTGGCTGAAAGCAACCATTAGGGTTCAAAACAGAAGCAGGTTGAGGACTCCAGTTAGTTACAAATGGAAGAATTTAGGATAGAAAGACAACTGGCCCAAGGAAAGAATAGAGACAACCTCATCACAGCTCTCCCATGGTTTCTGCCTGCTGCCCATGAGTCTGCCTGAACTACATGAAAGAGGGGCTGGCCCACACCTTCCCCACTGCTGATATTGTATTATTGGGCAAACATAACCCACCCTCTGGAATTGCTTTGCTGATGGCCAGTCTCAACTGTCTGTGTGGATAGCAGAACGGTGGTGATATTTCATTTGTATTTTAATAAATAAAGCTTGCCTGAAGACCAGAATACAAAACAGCTACACTAGTTAGTCATAGAGGCTGGGCAGTAGTGGTGCACATCTGTAATCCCAGCACTAGAGAGGGAGATAAAGTGGGATGAGAGAGGAACTCGCTCTCTTTCAATCTGAAGATTTCTTAGAGGTTTTTGATCTTCAGGATGATCAAACTTGTCTCCAAGTTTGTTTTTTTAATTCATGCTACAATTGGCGCCCAACGTTTGACGTACGAATTCACGAAAAAGCCATTTGTCTGTGGATTTTAGCCACCTGCAGAGGCCAGAGCTGCACTTGAGGCTCCTGATGGAACTGCACATGGGGCTCCAGCCCCACCTGGCTAAGCTTTTTCTTTTCTCCCCAAGCATCTAAGCAAGTTTGGGATTTTCCTACTGTAGCTGCTCTGAAACAGTCTCCAGCTGCCAAACTCCAGAAGCACAGGACTCCAAAAGGCACAGGATTCAGGCTGGTTCTCCTGTGCATTTTTCAGACAGCTCTCTCTCTCGCACTCTCTCTCTCTCTCTCCTGTGAGGTAGAGGTAGGGTCTCCCTGAACCCCCTTCTCAGGCTGCTGCCAAACTAGGAAGCTTCCTTGAAATCCAGTAGGGCCTTCACTGTTCTATGCAGCAGGAATAAGCCTCACATCTTCATCAGCACCGTAGGTAGATTTGGTAAGACAATGGGGAATTCTTAAAGGGAGGAATTTAAAAAAAGGATTTTTTTCCATATTAAAAAAAATGGAAAAAAAATCATTACAATGGAGGGATTTGGGTTTCTGTGTGATAATATGCTAGATAGTTTGAAAATGGAACGATTAAATAAGAAGATATCTCATTTAGATGGGATTCATGTAATGTCAATTGTAAATATCAGCTTTATCATTTTTGCCTTATCACTAAAATAGTTGGTTAATCTGAGTGCTAAGATACAGGCCTTAGAAAAACCTAATAAAACAGATTAAAGAGTTATTCAAATCCAGACAGAGGAATTTAATGGAGAACCAATTTCAGCATTGCATTATAAGAATAGAGAGGAACAGCCTAAGGTTTTCAAACAACCAACCTTAATATATCCAGTAACCTTACAGGAACTGCCAAATGGCAAAGGTTCTGTAACAGCAAACTCCTGTGTCAATGTTAGATTTAAGGAGATTCAAGGAAGCAGTAGTCTCATATGGTATGCATTGACCTTTTGTGTGAAGCACATGTTATACTCATGGTCAGTTTCTCGAGGAATTATCCCTAATTAATAGAATTGGTTAAAGGTGTTTTAGAGCCTACCTGGCTCAAAATTACAATGGAGTACCTGGTTCAGAGAAGAGGCTAAGATTATTGAACAATGGAGTAAAGCTAGAGGTAGGGAAATCTCCCAAGATTAAATTCTTGGAGAAGGAGACTATGCTACCATAGAAGGCAAACTGTATATGATGACCATGCCCTGGATTTATGCCACACATCAGCTTTGAATGCTAGGGTCAGAACTGGAGAAATAGAAAAGAAAACTGAGTCATTTACTAAAGTTATACAGGGCTCAAAGGAAGCCTTTATGGATTTCTTACTGAGACTAACTTCAGCAATGATACCAAATTTAGAAGCTAAACAAATAATAATTGAATCTCCAGCTTTTGAGACTGCCTAATTCTCTATGGAATAGGGTAGTTAGGCCGTTAAAGGCAAGGTCAGCAACTTTGGAGGAATGGATTCGAGATACAATTAATATTGAATATCATGACCATGATAATACTTGGATAGGACAGGTGATTTCCAGAGGTTTGAAGAAAACTCGAAATGTCAAGTGTTTCAATTGTAGTAAACAAGGTCACCTTAAAGGGTTGTAAACAGGGCATTTCTAAAAACAATGCCTTTTCTAAGAATAATCCATTCAGAACGCTCCTCCCTTCTGGATTATGCAGAAGTGTGGCAAAGGTAGGCATTGAACTAATGAATGAGGGCTATTCATGGTAATCCTGTGCCAGGGGGAAACTCCTGTGAGAGGCCCCTGTGCTAAATCCGGTACAGTTGTTTCTTGCCATTGTGGAGGAAACTCCTCCCAGAGCAATTAAAGAAACTAATGACTATTGTAAGAAACCATACTGCTCTGGATGACTGAACAGATAGAGAAGAGAGAACGAAAAGTTCAGGAGAAACCATAAAGCAAGTATTTTGGCAAACTTCTATAAATGAACAAAGACCGAAATTAAAAATACAAACAAATGACATTGTCATTGAAGGTCTGGTATACACAGGTGCAAATATAACAATAATTTCATCAGAATCTTGGCATCCAAATTGGTCTCTTCAGGATGTAAATGTTCAGTTTTTAGGGATCGGAACTTTATCTCAGGTAAAGCAGAGTGCGAGATGAGTGTATATATAGGGACAGAAGGACAGAGAGAAATATTAAAACCATATGGGGCTATCATAGTAATGAATTTGTGGGGATGTGGTTTGTTACAGCAATATATGTATGTTTCTGGGAAAAAAAATCACAAGATATTATAAAGATCAGCCAGCGTATGTACAATGAGAAAAAATAGTTTTTCTAAAAAAAAGAACAGTCACCGACCATTCAGGTTGTACAAGAACAGGGTACAACAGCTCTACCTTTAAAATGGTTGACAGACAAACCTGTATGAGTTGTGCAATGGTCTTTACCAACAGAGAAATTAACATATGTTAATTTATGATTTGTTTCTAAGATTGGGGGATTGGGGAAATGTTAATCTGAGCAGGCTTTAGAACAGCTGGTACAGGAGCAACAAGATGCTCAGCACACTGAAGAATCAACCAGCCCTTGGAATGCTCCTGTATTTGTTGTTAAAAAGAAATCTGGAAAATGGAGAATGGTAAAAGATCTAAGAGCTGTTAATAAGGTGATTCAGCCACTGGGCTCTCTACAGCTTGGTGTTCCTTGGCCTTCTCTATTGCCTAACGGATAGCCTCTTATAGTTACTGATTTAAAAGACTGTTTCTTCACTATACCTTGACAAGAAAACCACAAGAGAAAAATTTGCCTTCACAGTGCCTACTTACAATAATTATCAGCCTACTAAGAAATATCAGTAATAGAGTTTCCCACAGGGAATGTTAAATAGCCCCACCCTGTGCCAATATTTTGTAAGTCAAACATTGGAAATGATATGTAAGCAATTTCCTCAATCTATAGTTTACCATTATATGGTGACATTTTACTATCTGATTCGGATGCAGATAATTTAGAAAAAATGTTTGGAGAAGAAAAATTTGCCTTGTTGGGGATTACAAATTGCTCCTAAAAAAATACAAATAGGAGAGTCAATTAATTATTTAGGTTATAAATAGGTTTACAAAGAATTAGATCTCAAAAGGTGCAAATTAGGAGAGAGCTATTGCAGACTCTTAATGATTTCCAAAGATTGCTAGGAGACATTTCCCATCTATGGCACACTGTTGGGATAGGTCCTGATGACTTGAATAATTTAAACAAAACCTTAGATGGTGACAAAGACTTAAATAGTCCCAAGAAATTATCAGCCAAAGCTGAGAGAGAATTGGCTTTGATTAAAGAGAAATTATAGAAGGCACATGTGGATCATGTAGATCCGAATCTTAACCATACTCAGGTCATATTACCCTTTAAACCTTCCACTACAGGTATTTTAATACAGAGGGAAGATATTATCTTAGAATGGATCTTTTTACCACATAAACCAAGTGCAAAATTTAAAAAAAATATGTGGAAAATGTCTCTGAATTAATTCTAAAAGGAAAATTGGGATATCATCAATTAGCAGTAATAGACTCAGCAGAAATTATAGAACCTTTTAATATGACAAAATTGACAAATTATGGGAAGAAAGTGAACCCTGGCAAAGAGCTTGTAGTATTTTTTGGGAGAGATTAACGGCAAGTATCCCAAAAGCAAGAATTCAACTTATACAGAGAACTAGCTGGATCCTTCCTCACACTGTACGGGACACACCAATAACTGGAGCTCTTACATTCTATACCAATGCAAATAAATCAGGAAAGGCAGGTAACACATCAGAAAATTTAAGTAAAGTGGACCAAAGCTCTTATGATTCAGTCCAAAAGTCAGAATTATGTACTATTCTCATGGCACTAAAGGATTTTAAAGAACCTCTCAACATAGTTACAGATTCGCAATATGCTGAAAGAGTTGTTTTACATATTGAAATTGCTGAATTTATACCAGATGATATAGAATTAACTTTATTATTTATTCAGTTACAAGATACAACCAGGAATAGGAATCACCCCATATACATAACACACATCTGATCCCATACAGGTCTGTCAGGTCCTCTAGCACAAGGTAATGAACAAATCAATAATTATTGACTGGAAATGTGCTGAAGGCCTCACAATTTCACAAAAAACATCATGTCAATACCAAAGGTTTAAAAAAAGACTTTTTCATCACATGACAACAAGCCAAAGAAATTCTAAGGAAATGTCCTACTTTTTCTTTATATAATCAAACACAATAACTGCAGAAAGTAACCCAAAAGATACTCAAAGGAATGAAATCTGGCAGATGGATGTGTTCCATTTTTAGAATTTGGAAAACTAAAACATGTACACCATACTACTGATACATATTCATTTTGGAAAAGGCTGATTTGGTAATCATATATTTGCTAGAAGTTATGGCCATCATGGTTATACCTGTACAAATAAAGACAGTCAGTTCTCCAGCATATGTCTCTAAGAAAATGGAAACTTTTTTGTTTATTATAATATAAAGTATATTACAGGTATACCATAAAATCCTACAGGTCAGGCAGTTATGGAAAAATCAAATCAAATTCTAAAGGATATGTTAAATAAACAGAAAGGATGATAAATACCCCCAGAAATAGATTGCATAATGCTTTATTAACTTTCAATTTTCTAAATGCTAATGAGAAAGGAACAGCTGCAGAGAGACATTAGCTAGAAAAAAAAATTACGGAATTAAGTCAGCCAATATACTTTAAAGATGTACTGACCTCAGAATGGAAACCAGGACACATGTTATGTTGGGGAAAGAATGGAAACCAGGACATGTGTTATGTTGGGGAAGGAGTTTTGCTTTTGTTTTCAGAGGTGAAGAAAAGCTATGGATACCATCAAAATTGATAAAGATTCAATTGAACAAAAGACACCTCTTAATTAGAAGAGATGATAGTTCATCAAACAGTATGGTCGTTTTTAATCTAAACCAACCTATAACACTAACAAATTCTTCTTATTTGAACAGATATAACTTGACAAAAGAGAATCTCTCCAAATTTAGGGTTGGGAAAGGGTTTTATTTCTGTCTTTTTAGGAGAATCAAACTAAGGAGTCTGAAGACTACTGGACAAATGAGACATCTGAAGAAAAAGGACAAATCATCCAGAAAGAATGTCTCAAGAAAAGGAGTAAATTGACCTACTGGTATATCACATTTCTAACAGGATAAAATTTCACAAATCTTCCCAAATGTTTTATTTTTTTCTGCTGCTCTCTACAGATATTTAATGCAAATGGACTTTTTGTAGTCCCAGTCCAATTAATTAAAGATTAAAGCTGGCTCTGGAGTTGGAGTGGGGCTCTCTCCTTCTCTAAACCCAAGCATGCCTATTAAAAGTGAAATCCAAAATCTTTGTCTCATGTCAGAAGAGCCACCTGATATGGAACAGAAGAAAAACAAGTATTTAAGGACTATTTTATTGCCAGTAATCTTATAATCCTTTGGTTTTATATTTACTCTTTAACAGCTTTTCTTAATGTATAAGATTTATGAGATTAATATATAGATATATTAGTATATTAATATATTAAGATATATATATTAAACGTTTTGTCATTATATTAATGGTCATACAGAGCACTAACTAATCCTAGAAAAAAGTTTCATCTACTTTCCTGTACATAATTTCATGTTTGAGCCTCTATCAGTTTTCTGCAGTGAACCATGAAAATGCCTGACAGCGACCTTTGAAGTCTCCAAAAGGAGGATGGGACCCCACAACAATAATTCCTCCAGGACTATGATAACACCACTAAGCTGAAAAACACCACCTGAAGATCAGCTTTTAACTACAAACTGCTCAGAACAATTTCGAGAGGGCTAGCTATGATCCGGTCTGACAGACTACTCTAACCAGAACTTGAGACAAGCCCTGAACTTTCCCATTACTCAAGAGACTGGACAACAAATGATACAACTACCTCTCCTAGGACTTAACAATTAACCCAAATTTTTATTTTCAGGATCCCCTAAAGATGACATCACCCCCAGACTGCAGGAAGTAAATTTAAGAATACAATACCCACATTTCCAAGAGGTGGGATGGTGGCTTTTAGTCTTTCAATGGGTTATAGATATTTGTCATTGTTTAGGGGGGTTAGTTACAAGTTGTTATTTGTTACTCTCTGGAGGAAAGTTGAACAGAGGCGATTAGATTCAGAGTTCTTATTCTGAAAAGAAAAAAAGGGGGATACAGATATGACAGAATAATAGGGGAGATTGTTGAATTTACTCTCAAAAAAGAAAAAAGGGAGGATATAAATGATAAAAGGTAGATTTAAAAGATAAAAAGCAACTACTAGTTTTAAATGTTTTATATTGGATTGGATTTTCGTATATTGTATATATATATTTTGTATATTGATACTAATTGAGATTTTGTTATAACATACTGTAACATTTCTACTCTTGTTCAAGGTATTGGACCTATAGAGCTCATCTAACAATGTGATGCAAATATCTGGTGATACAGAATGTGTCAAATGGGGGGTATGTGAGTCAAATAATCCCAAGCTAACTCCGAATAGAGTATTCTAAGGTTTTTCTTAACTATATACAATATACTAAGAACAGACATCAAGTATAAAAATACTTACAACCAGCATAAACAATATTAAGCAAGGAGCATATGCTAAAATGTTTTAATAATCATTTTATCCTAAAGAGTCTAAGTCTTGTATTAGAAATGGCTTAGCTAGATCATAAGAGGAAGGTAACTACAACTATCTAATCTTCAACCCCATCGAAGGTCTGAGAAGGGAGATAATATTACTTGAGTAGGCAGGAAGTGTAATCAAGCAGCTTCCAAAATGTGCAGGAAAATTGACAGAGACATCTTGCTGCCTGGACAGTCACCTAAAGGTCTTTTTATGTTTTTTATGTTGCAGGCACCCATCTTTAGCCTACTGGCCCATAGTATCTGGAAGACTTTTCCATGAAGCAGAAAATTTCAAAGACAGTTCCACCTATATTGGCAGTTTGTCAGTCACTTTATTCTGTGTCCTGCAGAATGTCTGGCAGACTCTCTTATGAAGCAGGAACTCTGAAGCTTCTTTTGTAAGCCTGTCTTAAAGGAGCCAAGGCGAGCCAGCAAACAGAGCAAGAAGCTGCATTAAACTCTTGTTTTTCGTGTCAAAAATTCCTTTTCAAGCTTTCTCAGGTTTTACATGGATTTAGTCAGACCCATGTTGGGCATAAGATGATGCAGAATGCATCAAATGGAAGTGAACACGAGTCAAATAATCCCAAGCTAACTCTGAATAGCGTATTCTAAGGTTTTTCTTTATTAAAGGGATCACAGCAAGGAAATAAGAATTGGGTCCAACATCCAGGTGTGGCTTGCAAGAAGAGAGCAAGCAGGGCGGGACCAAGGCTTTTTGGTATTCAAAGTCATGCCCCAACCTAGTTCAGCCTCTTAAAGGCCATTGGCTGAAGGAGGTTCCCATCATTTCTGCTCCTCGAAAATTATTTTTACCAACTGTTTAGGATAAGGAATTGTAGGTTAGTAGTTAATCACCTATTATAACTGAACTTGTAGTCACATTAGGTATGTTTTCAAGGTCAAACAAAGATATATTTCAGATAAACAGATCATCTTCAAACACTTCAGAGATCTAGAGAATATGGCATTTAAGATGTTTTAATAACATAAGCTCTTTTTTTTTTTTAATGACAATGAGACATGTCTGCCCCTGGCAGCACCAATCTACTTCAGAGAAGATAATGGACATCAAAAAAAACTTCACGTGAATTTTACTTTCTTTGTGGCAAAAGTAAGTCACTGGGCAAGAAAATGCCCTTGCCTCAACTGTTGATATTATGCTGCCCTAATTAGACAATCAGGACACAAGAGAAAGTACTGCCAAACATTGTCAAGACAAGGTGGGACAGCCCTTCAGAATATCCTGCTTCACAGAAAAGTCTGTCACATATGCTAGGCCTGTAGGCTGAAGATGGATGCCCCAATGTCACAGAGAAACTTTGGGTGACTGTCCAGGTAGCCAGCTGTTTCTGTCATTCCTTACATTTTTTTGGAAGTTGCTTGCTCACACTTCCTGCTTACTCAGACCCTTTCTTGTGTCTCTGAGGGAGTTGGAGACTAGATAAAGTTTTCCTTGTTTACCAGGTGCAGAAAGCAAATTATGATAGAAAGTAAATTAGGTACAAGACATTGACCTCACTAAGATAGAACAGATATGGAATATTTTTTTTCTGAATTTGTCAAATGCAACTAGACTAGATACTGTTGATGTATTTATTGCCTGTATATATTACATATAGTTATTGTACTTATTGTATATAGTTACTTATATTAGTTATAGCCTTTTTATTTTAGATAAAAAGAATGGAAATGTAGTGATATTTCATTTATATTTTAATAAATAAAGCTTTCTTGAAGACCAGAAAACAAAATAGCCACACTAGTCTGCCATATAGGCCAGGCAGTGGTGGCACACACCTTTAATCCCAGAAGCCACACTAATTAGCCACAGGGGCCAGGTGGTGGTGATACATGCCTTTAATCCCAGGACTAGAGAGGAAGCTAAAGCAGGATGAGACAGAAACTCGCTCTCTTTCAATCTGAAGATTTCATAGAGGTAAGAACTCTCTAGTGGCTTGGCTGCTTTGCTTTTCTGATCTTCAGGTTGAACCCCAATATCTGTCTCTGGGTTTTGCTTTAACAGAGACACAAAGGTCAAAGGCAGATCCCGCAGTTCACCCAACTGGAAACAGGCTGCCACCAGCTGAACATAAAGAAAACTAAGCAGAAAGAGTCCTGGCTCTATACACCCCGGGCATAGTACCATTATCTAATGATACTGCTTCCAAGTCTGAGTCAGGAAAATAATTTCCTATTTTTTCCTACAAAAGAAAAAAATGCTAGTTGTGCTTTTTCGGTTACTCATTTGTGTTATCAATTTAACATTAGCTAGAGTCATTTGAGAAGAGAACCTCCCTGTGGGTGAGCCTGTGAGGCATTTTTCTTAATGACTGAAGTAGGTGGGTCTATCCCCTCACTGAGGTCCTCACTGGGACTGATGGTCCTGGGTACGGTAAGAGACAAGGAGCAAATCAATAAGCAGCATTTCTCCATGGCCTCTGTACCAATTCCCACCTCCATGTTCCTGCCCTGACTTCCTCTGATGACATACGTACTGTGGTTGGAAGTGAAATACTCTTTCCTCCTCAAGCTGTGTTTTGGTCATGGTGTTTTTATAAGCAATAGAAACAGAGAGTAGGAATAATCTGCTGCTACTGTGGCAGACATCACATCCTGTCGGCACCACCTTTGGCCAACCATGTGGGCTGCTGTGGCTTCACATCTCCCTGCCAGGTGTGCTGGTGAGGAAATGCTGACTCTCTCCAGGCTTCAAGACTGAGCAAAATCAACCCCTCCAGGACTCCTAGCATAAACCATGGGTAAAGCCAGGTGGTGGTGACACACGCTTTTAATGTCAGTACTCAGGAGGCAGAGGCAGGTGGACCTCTGTGAATTCAAGGCCAGCCTGGTCTACAGAAGAAGTTCCAGAACAGGCAGGCTCTAAAACTACACAGGGAAACCCTGTCTCAAAAAACTGGAAAAAAAAAAATCATGGGTGACCAGACAAGTATCTGGTCAAAATTTAAGTCCTCAAAGAAGATGGACCCCTGCAGTGTGGAAATAGGTGGCAAAGCATGAAACAGGCCTCAGAACAGGCCCATGCCCTTCTGTCTAGAGTTTCCATGGCTCTCTGGACAGTGGCTTAGCCTTCTGTTTTGTCATTGTTGAAAGAGTAATGGGAAGGTGATGGATCAGGAGAAACCTGCAACCTCTAGCATTCTCACAAAGCAACGTACTATGGCAGGAGCCACTGGCCGAGGCAGAAGACAGGCAGTTAGTTCTCTTCCTGCCAGACAAGAGCATGAAGGCTCTTGCCACCACCTGATAACGAGTATAAATCTAGCAGGGCCCAATGTCCAGAGCAAGCCAACTTCCTTGCTTCCAGAGACAGTTAGGGGTTAAACTTAGCACAGCTCCAGACTAAGTCAGAAGCTTGTTTTCCCAGCATTCTCCTTCCGTGGTTCCTTGGCTCTCGGAGGCAGAAGTTAAGTTCTTGCTAAGTGCCCAATTCAAGTCTTGCTGGACAGAAAGAAGGCAGAGGGTATTGGATATGGAGACAGAGTACCCAAGATCCACTTAGGGCATTTCAAAGCTATCAAGCCTCACTGAACTTCATCAAACTCATCTCACTATCCCATGGGGTTTTGAGCATCAGATGATGAATACTTTACACTTGCACACATCTGGAATACAGTGGGTACTGGCAAAGTCCCCTCTCCTCCTGGAAAGTCTGTGTGGTATTTGGCATCCATACACCTGCCCTCTTGCTTCTGGGTTGTCTGTTCTCATTTATCTATCAGCAACCCTTCTCAACAACACGTAAGCCTTTGAACCCTTTTTAATCCCTCTTTGATTTCCTCCCAGATAAGAGTCAATCTAAACATTCCATCTTGGGGGAGGGACACACCCCACCCAGGAATGGAGGAAGAGAGGCCAATCACAGCCAAAACAGTTACAATAGGAGACAGGAGAAGGGGAAGTTGAAATCAAATTGAAAGCAATTCTGGGTCCTGATCTCTAAATCAAAGGGTAACAAGAAGATGCCTAAATAGAGACCCATAATGGAAGAAGTTGAAAGGTATGAACCTGATGCAAGGCTGCTCTCTGGCTTGCTTCTTACTTGGGGGCCTGTATAAACAAAGAGGATCCTATTCCTCCATCAAGGTTTCCCTACTTCTCCCCGCCCAACCTGATCCCTGTCTGCCCCAGGAAAGCTAGGGAAAAGGAAGGGGTTCTGTTCTCAGAGGTTCCCTCCTCCTACAGGCCTTGTCCACTTGGCCCCTCCTCATTTCTTTCCCACTGCAAGGACAGGGAAATACCGGATATTTGGAATTTCCTTAAAAGCTGTGTGCCTAATCTGGGACTCACCCCTGCTCTGCCAGTCTTCTTGGGTCAAGCCTGGGGAAAACCCAGCATACAGAGATAGGAAGTACCCAAAATTCCCTGCTACACTACTTCTAAGTCCCCACTGATCATGACAAATCTGTGAACAGACATAAAAATGGCATAGCTCCTAGAGACTATGAAACACTGGAACATCCCTGGGAAAAGGACTGAAAACTTTAGGGACAGCCAGAAATGGTATTTACTTTCAGCAAAACCAGAAAGAGTTGGTGATGGTTTTTAATGTTTTCTCTTGCAGAACCACCTCCCAACAAAGTTTCCAAAGCTGGACCTGTCTTGGAGCACAGATGCTCCAAGCCCTGTGTTTAGGATGGAGACTCCTGGAGAAATGAATCTAGAGCCTCCCCACAGGGGACACGAAGTGCTTCTCAGCACGCTGCTGACCTAGTGGACAGAGGAGCAGAGGTAGGAAATGGTGAAGAAGCAAAAGCTTGGATGCTGAGGTCTGCTGTAGGAGGAGAGTTAGCATTGTTCCCAGCCTAATGGGATCCCCTTCACCAATCAACAAGTCTGCCCCAAAGCCAGTGACAAAGCTGGCAACATAAGGCACAAGGCCCATGACCAGACATCAGTAGGACACTGTTTGGAACAATCCAGCCAGCCTTCTCCACTGGTAGGCAATGGGCACAGCTGTAGCCAGCTGGGCACTGCTACCAAAGGATGAGCTCTCAAGAGGTAGGAGGCATCAGCCCCTCCTACCTTGGTCCCTTGGCGGCCACAGCCAGCTCCGCTGCAGTAGCAGCTCCCAGACAATGAGAGCTATTTTCAGCCAGTGCTTTAACACAAGCCAGCTGGCCAGTATGCTGGGCAGGAGTCCTCCTCCACCCAGCCCGCCCAGACAGCGGGCTGCCCGGCCAGCCCCACCCGACTCATGCTGCTGCCACCTCTGCATCACTGTTTATCTCACTGTTTCAGCACAGCCCCTCCCAACACCCCCAAAACTGCAATCCTGTCAAAAGGAAACAAACAAATCAGAGCTTAATCAAAGGTCCGCAAGCTAACATTAGAAAATCCAGACATAGGAAACACAGCAGCCCCTCCAAACGCCCACACTTTTCCCCAGGCCCATGACTGGCTGGGGTAGTGCAGGGGTGGAGATGAAACCCATGGACAGGCAGACTTCCCTGCAGCCCTCACCAACCCAGAATTCAGTCTTCACTGCCAAGCCTGGGAAACAAAGCTTGAGACTCTCGCCCACTTCCTCTATCCTTTCCAGAGCAGGGCTTCAGAGAATAAGTCTGAGTCTGGAGACACTGATTCTGGATAGAGCTCTTCTACTCCAGAAAGGGAATCATAGGAGGGATCAAATTTTTGTAGGTACTCAAAGCACAGATGGATGGAGTGAGTGGGGCAAACAATCCACCAGCCCCCTGCCCAGCGGTATTCTAAATAAAACAGGAAGCAGGGAGGGCAGCAGCCACCTCCCTTGGACCCTGGGACTCCAGCCCTTTTCTGCCAAACTCCATAAACTCACACACAGTACAGCAACCCAGCCCCCACCTCACTCCTTCACGCCTTTAGAAAGACCCTATGCACCAGAGTACAGACAGTGCACAGCTCTCCCAAAAAGTTTTCTCCGTGGTTGAGCTACTATTAAATAAAAAGGGAAGTTGCTGGGGCTCCTTATGGCATCAGAAAAGCGGGTGTGCTTTTCTTTGACTTAAGTGTCTGCAGTGGCTTAAGTCTGCCTTTCTGGATTTGTTTTAATTGAAGCCATCATTTTAGGAACAAGCTGCCAGCAGAGAACTATGTCTGGAGAACGTGCTCCTGTGGTCACTGAAGACTCTATAACCAGAAATGACTTGCTGAGCAGTTATGGGCCAAGTCCCTAAGCAGCCTGGAGGAAAAAGAAATGGATTCACCAGATGTCTCCAGCTGATCTCTGCAATTCACACATGGCAAATCAGATGAAGGGTCCTAGGTCCCAGCACAACTCAAACAGAGAGGACTTTTTCTAACAATTACACCCCTGAGACCTCTTCGTCACCTTGGAGGATTCCTCTGTTGGATGTCGAGAATGACAAAAGGAAAATGACAGTGTCCCCAATACCAGGAAGCCTAGGTTCTACCCTCTTCTGCACTAATATCAGGTAACTTCTAAGGATGGCTTGGGCCCAGCTTCTAGTTGAGGACACCCTTCTGCCTACCAGTTGAAGGTACCCAATTTCAGACAAAACTGCTGATGTCATTTTCCAACTGAGCCATTGGCCCAATGAAACCACCAACCAAGCAACTTGATCTACTTGCTGGCTCCTCAGCCCCTCCTCGTGGTTAGCCAGACCCACACACTCCCCAGTTACGCAGAATGGAAACTATTCCGGCGGTGGTGGTGGTGGGGGGTGACAGGTTTTCCAAAGCCAAGGAGTTTTGGGCACAGCTTGTCACTCTCTCAGCCAATCTGGGTCCTCTCTCTCTGGGACCCAAGAGGCAAGCACCACTGCTCAGGCAACTCCTAATTCCTGGGGTCACATCCCTTTCTCTCATACCACAGAGATTTTCACTGGGACTTTCTCACTGGGACTCAGTAAGTCTCCCTTACACGGCCTTTGACCTACACTGTCCCCTGCTCTCCCACTGACACTCCACTGACGCTCTTACTATTCACTTCAGCCCTTAGGGCACCAGACCTTCTACTGCCATCACTACTTCTAGCATTTCCTTCCCTTTCCCCAGGAATAGGAATGAAACTTCAAACACCCAGGCATATAAGATGAATCATGTTTTTTCTTGATTCAGAAATACTCTCGTTCCTTATCATTTACAGAAGTCCTTGGCTGGTTGCTCCTCACATTTTACCAGAAGGCACTCAGGAGCTAAGCTTCTCTCCGGGCTGGCCTTGGCGTCTCTGAACAGCTTACCCTTTGGGCTCTCACGGAACTAGCCCTCTTGCCAGTTCTTGGCCCCAGAATTTGCCTGTGACCAACACTTCTTTGGTCTTCTAAATCCCTCCTACCTATTACTGAATCAAAATCCAATAGCTGTCACAAATCACACTCCCAAATAATAACATGTAAAAATGACATGGCAAAGGCCCACTTGCTATCCCCCAGGCTCCTCATGTGTTAAATGGACATAGGAAGTGTCTACCTGGCAATATAATATGGTGACTGGGGAAATTAAGTTAGCATACATAAGCATCTACATCAGAACCCGCATAGAAAATGTTACACATAATGCAAACTTTGCTCAGGATTTTTATTCCAACACTTAGTTATGAAACTACACATCAAGCACTAAACTAGAATCTGGAAATAGGAAATAACAAAGAGTGATTACTATCTTTGGAAAGTTTATATCCTGAGGCAAGGTCGACCAGAAAGCTAGGGTGAGCTGTGGCTGACTCTGCTAAGGAAGAGGCAGAGATTGCCCAAGGGGTCCCAGGGAGACAGCATCTGATTAGATGAGGAAGCAAGCGGGGATTACTGGAAGAAAGTTTCAGGATTCTGTATTAAACATCAAGCAGAAGAGGGCAAAGCAACAGAGAAGATGGTCATACTCTAGCTCAGGACACAGTATCAGCAGATATGTACAAACACAAAAATATCAGGCCAGGAGTCTACAAGTGATTTGCTGTAATAGTATGCACTAGGAAATTATGAGTGGCAGAAAACAGTCCAATAACAAAGGAGTCTATGAACTACTAGATAAGCAAGCAGGAATGAGTAGGGTGATACTACTACCGAAATTACAATGGTAATGATGACTAATGCTAACATTTATTGAGAAAACTGTCATGAGCACTATGGATTTTTACCTCAACTAATCCTGTAAAATAAGGACTATTGTCTTTGTTTTATAGGTAAGGGACTAAGAAAAGTTATGGAACTTGCCTAGAGTCACACAGTGAATACGTGAAAGGGCTGGAATTGGAGTCAGATCTAAACCCAAATCCTGAACTTTACCCCAATATAGCATCTATTCAGAGACCAGGAAATGCCTAAGCCCTCTTGGCTGCCTTTCTAACCTGTATACCCTTCAGGACTTACCTGGATAATTAAAATTTTTCTCATGAACCCTTCCCCCACCAACAATCCAGACCTCTGTAAACTATTTCCCCTGAGCTTCTGCAGGGTTTATTTCCCTGTTAACAATTATAGTCAAGCATTTTTCCTTGCTTAGTTTTCATTCATAATCATGAACTTTACAATCCAGCTACTTAGGACTAAGGAAAATGTGGAGCCTAAAGAACTGCAGTGAGAGGCTGGGGACAAAGGGATGCAAATTTTTAATCCCAGCACTTGGGAGGCAGAGGCAGGTGGATCTCTATGAGTTCGAGACCAGCCTGGTCTACAAGAGCTAGTTCCAGGACAGGCTCAAAAGCTACAGAGAAACCCTGTCTTGAAAAAACAAAACAAAAACAAACAAACAAACAAACAAAAAACCCACAAAACCAAAGATACACACAAATCAACAGTATAGAGTGACCCAGTGTCAGTAATAGTTATCTTCTTGCTGGACTTGCTGTACATGGACCCAAACAAAGTGATACACAGCTTCCACGGAGGCTCGTAGTTTCCTTCACCTTCCAAAAAACCTCAGACTTTTCCACTCAACTACTCAGTCTTAGCAGGGGGTATGAAAACTGTAACTATTAGCACTGATCCATCATTTTCCATGAACAATATGCCAGGGCCTGGATGCTTCAGAATAAAGTACTTAATTTCAAATTTCCCTCTGTAAACAACTTGAAGCCAGTGCCACTATAGAGTATGAGGTCACCACCCTGGCACATGAATTCTGGAATAATTCTGTGAAAAGAGAAACCCTTATCCTTCGTATTCATCGCTTGGAACATAAAAGTTTTCTCCTGTCCTTGGAACTTCATTGGCAAACGCTGCCCAAGGACGTGCTACCTACAGTAATGCCAAAGAGCACTGCAGAAAGACACAGATGACAGCAAAAAGTCAGGTGACAGCATCTGCGGAGCCTCGGGCTTTCTTTAACAGCCGTAAATGTCTTCTACACCCACATTGTGCCAGGGGAGGACCTGGGTGTGCACTGTGTGTGTGTGAGTGTAAATCAGAGTCAGTTCTCTCCTACCATGTGTGTTTCAGGGATCAAATACAGGTCCTTTACTCACGGAGCCATCTTACCAGCCCAGAAAATCTGTTTTGCCTTGCAAAAACTCTTGTATATTTACAGAGAGGAGAAGCTTAGTTCATAAACATCTACTCTGGGCCAGGCACTCTGCTAAGCCCTTTAATTATAAATTGTTATAGAAAAAAAAATGTTTTTCCTCAGTTGTTCATTGTTCACCTTTTGCATGATTTCTTGAACTAGACTGTATGAACTGTACGTATGAGGGGATGAACTTAGCATAGAAACACACATGTTCCTAGGCAAGGATATGTGGCATATGCAGAAGAAATTTAGTAGAAACTGGCTATCCAAGGAGACAGGAGAGGCTGACGGGAGGTAGCACTGCAGCACCCAGTGCGCTTGCCTTGGCCCTGCTCTGACTTTCCAGGAGTCTCATAATAAATCCAGGAGCTTATTATCCAACCATAAAACTTAATGAATCCCTTCCTACTTCTAAACACACGTGGGAGGGGCATGACTCCTGCTTTATAGAAGGGTAAAATCAGCCCAGCCCCAGGCACATATCACATTGGTCGGGAAGAGGCATTCCAAATCCTCTGTCTCTCCTTGCTTTTTAAACTCTTAAATGGGGCATGTCCATGGTGCCTCCTGGCTTCTCTCCTTTGTAGGAGGAACTATAATGAACTCAGCCTACTCTCAATCTCCAAGTTTTCCAAAGCTGTTACCCCTCAAGGCCACAGCTTGACAGAGGTCACAGCTACCCACATCTCAATGCTGTTTTCAGTTGTTCCCGTCTTTTTATACTTCACTGGACTATCCAATGAGATGAGAATACCTCCCTGTAATTGACCCACTGAGAGTTCCTTTCCTATGATCTAAAGAGACCCTGAGGGCCTGGTGAGATAGTTCAATGGTTAAGAGCACTGACTGCTCTTCTAGAGGACGCAGGTTCAACTTCCAGCACCCACATGGAGACTTACAATCACCTGTAACTCCAATTTCAGACAATCAGATGCCCTTATCTGGCCTCTGCAGGCACCAGGCAAGCACATGGTATACAGACATAAACACACACACACACACACACACACACACACAATTTTTAAAAAATGTTCATGTGACATTTTTAAAAAAATAAAGAGATCCTAATAGCTTTTGGCCATCTGTGATGACATACACCTTTTATCCTAGTACTAGGTGGGCAGAGGCAGGCAAATCTGTTATAAGTTTGAAGCCTGGTATACATAGCAAGTTCCCGGCCAACCAGGGCTACACAGTGAGACCTTTTACCCAGGATCAAAGATTAGAAGAGAAACATTACCAAGCATTTCATACAGTAGGCACTTGTCTCAAATTATCTCATTTACTGCCCTCAGCAACCCCTGAAGGTAAATGCTCCATCACTTGTTAACCCAGTAAGGGAAGAACTAGAGATCAATCGGCTCAAGGTCACATAGAAAGTACTGGAACCAGCAGGGTGGACAAGGTGGTGACTGCCTTTAATTCCAGCACTCCAAAGGTGGAGGCAGAGGCAGAGGCAGAAGCAGGTGGATCTCTGAGTCAAGGCCAGCCTGATCTACAAAGAGAGCTCTAGAATAGCCAGGGCTGTTACATAGAGAAATCTTGTCTTTAAAAACTGGGAGAAAAACAAACAAAAAAGTACTAGAATCCAGATTTAAGGTCAGACATGTAGTTGCAACATACATGCTTTTCTAACATGTCCTGCCATCAGCTTTTATGAAGGAAGGTGGGGGAACTCCATTTCTAATTGAAGAAAATCCAACTGGATTTGTTTGACAGCTTTGATCATTAAATGGTGCTTCCATGCCTAGCAGGATCAAGTGAAATCAGCTGACCGAGGCGTGTACACACATCTGAAGTTTAAAGTCTCTCAGTAAGACATAGCCAGAGAGAAAAGAAACTGTCCTCTTGGACACAACATGGTCTTACAGCTGAGTAACATCCTGAACTCTACAAAATACTGCAGACAGCATCAGCCCAGGCTGTGCTAAATGTGGTGGCATATACCTTTAATCCTAGCCCTTGAGAGGCAGAAGCAAGCAGAATTTTTAGTGAGTTCCAGGCCAGCCAAGAACTCACTGTGAGATATTGTCTGGAAAAAAAAAAAAAAAAGGAACAACAAAAAGGCTTGGGCTTTGGAAGCAAAAGGTGACTCAGATTTGAGTCTCAGTCAGGAGACCTTGACTAAGATTATGAATCTGGGTCATATTGCTTTAAAATATTTGTCATGAGAGTCTAGAGAAGTTATCAAAGTTTTCTAAGCCTCACTTTTCCCAACTGTAAAATAGGAAGATGACTACCTCTTCGTCATGCTTTAAAGCACATGCATATGTAGCTGAACAGCTCCCACAGGACACAAGCCAACCACTCTGAAGGCTAGAGCAGCTACACACATGCTACCCAGGCTTTTCTCACAGGCAGGACCAGAGCTCAGGAGACAGTACAGAAGCACCGACTAGGCTGCCACCAGGCTATCACAACAGTCGGAGGAATCTAGACAATTCACAAAACTTGTGGGGTCATGGTTTGGTTATCGGTAGTGATTACGGGAAGATGTTACCAGACTATTTCTAGCATTCTTGGCTTACCTCTAATCCCTCACTTTCCCAGCTGCCTCTGACTTCCTCCGGCCCAACCTGTGGTCTGCAAACCTGAGGACTCATTTGACCACAAGTCACTCTCTTCAGCCACCTCACTATCTCAACAATTCTGCTTTGTTTCCTGTGCATTATGTAAGTCCTCTTAGTGTCCCTCCCTGTTTCTAGAGGGCTAGGCTGTGAGAATATAAAAGCCTCAGGTTTTACTTGATCAGTTACAATATAGAGTTCTGTCTCCAACATCTCTTTTGAGCTCCATCAATAAATCTCCAGCTTCCCAGGAGATGTTAGTCCCAGATTCCCACTGGTTCTGCGACTTCACATGTCTCAAGACCAGTCTCATCTTTTCCATTCTCAAGTCTCTGTGTTCCCTCAGGTGATGGAACTTCCATTTAACTAATCCAGCAAGCTAGAAATCTCAGGTGCCATCCTAAGTTTTCATTCTCTCATCTTCACGCTCCCAAAGTCAAGCCTAATCAGTCTTAACGTCCAATCTTCACTGTGCCTTCCACGATCATCATATACTATTCAATCACTCCTCATTGCTGATTTCCTCCTATGGGACCCATGGAACTGACCTACACACAACTCAAAATCTGACCTGACATCTCTTGGAAGAAGTATTAAGTACAGTTCCTTCTATGTGGCATCCAAGGTCTCCTGGCCAATTTTGCTTCATTTCCCACTGCATTCAGCTTGTACCATTCAACAGCAGTGAGCTGCTCTGAAAAGATTCTCGGGGTACATCACACTCTGACTACCTTACATGTCTATGGCCAAGCTGTTCTATCTGGAGTGCTTTCTCTCTCCTATTCTGTCCAAGTCCTATTATCCCATTGGCCAACAGTGATTTTCTCCTGTAGGCAGCGCTCCCCAAGTCTATACCCAAGCTTCCAGCTGATCTACATCAGAACCTCGCCTAACTACATAATGTAATTATATGTTCAGTGAATTTGGCTCCCCCTCCAGCCTGAACTCCTGGGGTAGACACTGCCTTAGTCATCTTTAGTTCTCTGGCAATTAACACAGTCCTAAGCCCTCAATAAATGCCTGCTGGGTGAGTGAATGTTACCCTATACCTGCTGTGCCTCTGATGGCTGAAACACCGTTCCTGTCCCTGTCTCTAGGCAGGGCAGATGACACTCTGGCCATCTTCAACTCACTGCCTCGGTCTCTGCAAAACTGAAAAGAATCTTCACCAGCCTTGCTTCAGGAAAAAGGTAGAAGCAGCTGGCAACACTAAGGTTGTTATGGCTTCGCCTTGACATCTCCCTGAGTATCTGCAGTAATAAGTACTAGATGGTTTCTTTACAATTCTTGGAAGGAGTCCTCCTCATACTCTTCAGCTGGCCACCCCCCAAGTCCAAAGGTTATGTTCACAACTTTTAACATGAATATTTTGGGGAAATGACAAATAAATGTTTTGGGAACATACCAGGACCTGTTGCTCTATAAATGTACAAGAGATTCTTAATCCCTTAGTCACCTACCATGCTAACAGTAATTAAAATGCCCAAAGGAAGCAATTAAGAGCTGCTATTTGACTACTAATCTAGAATTCATACCAGATGCACCCAAATAAAACCAGCAGATAGATGTGAGCTCTTCTCAGACACCAGGATTTACCAAGTCTTGCCTACACAAGTGAGTGCTGTGTGAAGCTCATACTCCCAAGTGGCAAGTAAAAACAAAACAACCACAACCACAAACAAGAAGTCTGTCCAAAGTAAAGGGACTCTTCCCTAATTGTATATCTTCTGGTCCATCCATTCTAGAGTATCATCCCCAAGGTTTGCACTGAGGAGAAAGAGCTGTGGAATCTCCAGCCTACAAATGAATCCACAGAACAGCAACCCAGAGGTTCTCAGTCTCAGCAGGCCTGTGATGGCTGTCCTAGCCTTAATAAAAGCGCCAAAGTTGAGAATGCTCTAAAAATCAGAACCTGCCATGGCTGCAGCACAAACAAAATGCACTGAAAGGCAGGCTGACAGGAATCTAGGGTTACCCTTGTCCCTGGGAGTCTCTAAAGCTATGGACAAGTCATGATTAGTCTAACATCAGATGGCAAATCAATGTGACACATGTGGAGGGCAGTGCAGTGATTCTGCAACTCAGAGGTGCAGAAAACACAGTCTCTACCCATGAATAGTAATTCACAGTTCTTTTCTGTTTCGTATTGTTTTTATGTGTATGAATGTTTTGTCTGTATATATGTATATGTACTATATACATGCCCAGTGTCCACAGAAGTCACAAGAGGATATCAAATCCCCTGGAACTGGAGTTACAGATGATCATGAGTCACTATGTGAGTGTTGGGAATTGAACCCAGGTCCCCTGTAAGAGCAACAAATGTTCTTAACTACTAAGTTCCAGCTCCAATAATTCATTTCTTGAACATTTTCATTTAGTTTCCTGATACAAGATCCCTGATTCACTAGGTTAATGCCTTTAGAATATTCCTTCTTAGATTAAGGATGCGATTTGGTTGGTAGAGTGCCTGCCTAGCACACATGAGGTCCTGGGTTTGACCCTCAGTACTGCATAAACTGGGCTTGCTGGAGCATGCCTGTAGTCTCAGTATTCAGAAGGTGGAAGGAGAAAGATCAGAAACTCAAGTTCATCCTTGCCTATTTTGGGAGTTCAAGATCAGTCTGGAACATATGAACTCTTAACTTTTATTGAGCACACCACTATGCCAAACACTGCCTTGGATCCTCTACACATCATTTAACTCTTATAAAAACCCCTAGAAAGCAAGTACTGCTATCTTTACTATACAGGTAAAAAAGCTGAGGTTCAAGAAAGATGAGAACTAGTCCAAAGTCAGAGCTAAAAAGTAGTGTATTAAGATTCAAATCCAAGGCCAGGTTGGTGGTTGAGCACTTCTTTAATCCTAGCACTCAGGAGGCGGGAACAGGCAGATCTCTTGCAAGTTCAAGGCCAATCTAGTCTACAAAGCAAGTTCCAGGACAGCCAGAGCTGTTACACAGTGAAACCCTGTCTTGAAAAAGAAACAGATTCAAATCCAAATCCCCTCAGCTCAGCTCTTACAAAAGCGTACCCAGATACAGGAAGGAAGCACCCCGTAACCCCTGCAGTTGTTTCCCAGGCCCAGTTGCTTCACAGTCCTCCTCTGTTCAGTACAGTCCCTTCGGAAACCCCGAGAACCAGACTTGAGAAATCCCGAGAAGACGGGTGTCTATTTACAGTTAATCAGCACCCTGCCCGCCCTGAAGACAGTTGACATTTGGAGCCTGGAAGAAACAACCACAGCTCTGAATGGGGCCCACGTGGGACTAGGAACCAGCTGGGCCTCAGAGGGGCACTGCCTCACTTCTCCACCCAGGTTGACTATACTGACATAGGGAGCCTCTTCCTGAGAAACAGCTGCCGGGATCTAGAATCTATAGAAGTAGCCTGTCATTTTTCCATCCTTTTCCTATACTTCAATAGCCACAGAAAATGCATGATCATCTTATCTAAACTATCATCCCCATTACTGTCTATCTTCCTTTTCCTATGTGGCACTGAATATTATTTTATATACTGTACATTTATTTATTATTCTCATCAACAATATGAATTCTGAGGCCAGTGTCTTTGTCTCTCTTATTCACTGTGATATTACTAATGCCTAAAATACAAAAATCATTCAATGTTATTGAACACATATGAATGAATGGACGGATGGATGTTAATGCAATCAAACAGGAGAAACGAAATGTGAGAGACAAGACTGAATAATGTTTACTCCCTAGGGAACTATATCAAGCCTATCACTGAACCCCAAGATGCCCTCCAAATCCCTCCCCTAAAGTTCCCACATCTCAGCACCAGGCACATGCCCTTAAAGGGCCCTATAGCAGGTACTAAGGCAGAACCTGGAGCTATGCCTGGGGAGGAGACTTGCTTCTCCAGTAAGTACAGCCCAGGCAAATTAAAAGCTCACTCTTCACTGAATCCACTCAGCTTTAGTTATAGGTCGCACTTTTTATTTTTGTAACCAGCCAACCCACCAAATTATAGGTCCAGGCCATGGATAGGCACGCCAAACACTGGGGCCAGCCTAGCAGAGACACTGCCCTTTTTGGCCTGAGGGTTAGTACAGCAGTTGAGGGCTGAACACCAGTCAAACCTGAAATGATAGCTAAAGAGAGTCATCCCTCTTCCACGGCCTAGAGAGGATCCTGGCCCTCAGGCAGGCTGCTGGCTAAGCAGGATGGATTCCAGGACTCTCTTCAGCAGCCACAGTGCACCCAACACTATGAATGAAGCAGGGTAGGGCTTTACCACGCCTGAAAACTATCCCCATAACTGTTCTCAAACTTCTGACTTAGGCTGGCAAAATCCCACATGGTCTGAGTTCTGATCAACGTCAATGGCTTCTCAGACCTCTTTGGGATTCTCATCAACCAACCTGGCCTCTCAGTTCCCTGAATGTGCAGTTGTTTTCTGTCTCCTGTAATTTCATTATTCCAAGAAAGTTTCCCACAACAACCTCAGAAGTTAGCATATGGCTGTGATGATGGATGGAGAACAGTTAGGTCCCGCAAGACTCAAGCAAAGAAACCATCAAGTTCATTAAAGCAGGCCAACTACAGAGTGGCAGTTGTAGAGGGAAAGCAAACCGAGCAGCTGTCCAGAGGGACTCCAGGTACCTAGCCTGGGCAATTAACTAGGAAAGGGTACTATCTCACTCCCACCTCCCAAAATATGGCATGCACACCACTATCGGCAGCCAGAGAGTAACGCTGGTCATTATCATGATACGGTGAAGCACATCTGTTGAGAATCCACCACAATCAAAGCATTTTGTATATTTGTATGTACCCATGTGTATCTATGCACGTGTGAACATGACTGTGGAGGCCAGAGCTTGATACTGGGTGTGTTTCTCAATAGCTTGCCATCAAATTTTTTGAGACAGTGTCTCTCACTGAACCTGGCTGATGCTCACCAATTCTCCAAAACCAACTTACCAGCAAGACCCAGGGATTCTCTTGTATCCCAACACTGGGATTACTGGCATATAACACCTTGCCCAACTTTTTATATGGTTGCTATTGATCAAACTCAGGCCCTAAGCACTTTAGCAACTGAGCCATCTCCTCAACCCCATGCATTGTTAATAACAAATTGCTTAGTACAAGATGCCCTTCCACCTTTAAAAAAGGCAAGACAGGTGCCGGGCAGTGGTGGCACATGCCTTTAATCCCAGCACTCAGGAGACAGAGACAGGCAAATCTCTGTGAGTTCAAGGCCAGCCTGGCCTACAAAGCAAGTTCCAGGAAAGGCTCCAAAGCTACACAGAGAAACTCTATCTCAAAAACAAAAACAACAACAACAAAAAAACCACTACAAAACAAACAAACAAACAAAAAAAAAAAACGTAGACTTTGGAGGCAGTGTGGTGGTATGTGGCTGCAATCCCAGGACACAGGAGGCCAAAGTGTAAGTTAGACACCTGTGTGGGCTAGTGAGCTCCAGGCTAGTCAGGCACTGCAGTGTGAGATCATGTTTCAAAACAAACAGAAATACAACAAGGGCTTTGGAGTCAGAATGCTTGGATTCAAACCTGAAGCACTTAACCTTCCTAGACCTCAATTTTCCATCTACAAAACAGAAATAACTGCTTCAGGCTGGGGATGTAGCTTAGTGGTAAGAGCATGTTTGAGATCCTTCATCCAGCTTTAATGTGTACAAAAAAAATCTAAAAGTAAGCAAACAAACAAACAAAACATAAACGTAACTCCTGCTTTATATAGTTGGGGTGAAGAAAAAAGATGGGTTGTGCCAAAGTGACTGCTTGGTGCTGGCATTCCATTACCATCCAGAAAATGTTATCAAGAATTATTTGGAGGATTCCCTTGGTGAAAGATCACCAGATGTCACGTGCCCCTCTTCCCAGTGTGGCCACATTCATTATATCTTCTTTTTCTATTTTCGTTACTTAAAAACATTGTTCGCTATCCTTTTCCTAAGAGACAAGAATCTAGAGAAAACTATTCCTGTAGGGGTCAGAAATGCTGAGCCAACCCTGAGAAGTTCGGGTTCAGTGAAGTCCAGAGCTTATTTCCTTGGTTGATGTCACTGCAGCTCTGCCAAGGAAAGAGATGCAAGTTTAACTGGACTTGAAATGAAAGAGACTAAAAATATACACCCTTTCTATGTCTGAGAAACTATGCTTGCACTCAACAATCTAAAATGCAGACTCAGGGCAGAAGGGCATCTCTCTACTGTGAGAACTAGTGACAGGCAGGACCTGGCTACCAGTCTCACCGGTGTCCTTTCTTTCTCCTGTTCATCTTTTAGCTCGCTGTAAATAAGAGAAACTTTTAGTACTATCATTCAAAGTTGAGGTGCCACCAGCCAGCCCCATTTTTATCTTTCATTTACCTTAAAAGAATGATACATAATACAAAAATGTATTTTTTTGAGAAATTCAATCTACTCTGATATTTATAGTCTTTTTCAACCCCAACCTACTCATTTCCCTCCAAAGGGCAACACAATTTGGTAGTGATTCTTCTAGGCTTTTTTTCTATATATTTACACACAAGCACGTAAATACTATTATAAAGTATTATAGTCTGAACTACCTTGTTAGATTATTATTTTTGTACATACACACACCCTATCTTGGAGATTCCCATCTGACACAAAAATTAAATGATGACTCCCGGGTATTTGGCTGTACAATGATAAGCAAATGTAGTGTCCCCACCCTCGGGGAATCAATACTGTAGGAAGAAAGATAAGTACGCAATTAAATAAATAATTTCAAAATGAAAACACAAAGGATTCTAAGACAGAAAATAATAAGCAAGGCTGGCATTTGAAAGGTGGCGATGCAAAAGCCCTAAGTTATAAACTTAAAATGAGTCATTTAAAGATCCAGGCAAAAAGCACCCACGACGGATATCTTGTACAAAGACCCTAATGTAGAAAGGATGTTCTGAGTGAAAGACTAATATTTTAAATTTGCCTCCTTTGTGGAGAACAAATGAAGAATGGAGAGAGACAAGAGGAAAATGGTTGCCTGGCTGTAATACAAACTAAACTGATACTGACTTGGATAGAAACGGTGGCAGTAGAGAAAAAGAAAAATGATGAGAATAATGTATATTTTTGGAGATGAAACCAGGGGGAATTACACATAGACTGTATATTGAAAATGAAGAGAAAAAATTTAAAATAACTCATAGGATGAGCAGTTAGGTAAATGAAAAAAATCAAGTTTTTTTAAAAATGCCTTTATTGGTTCCTTTTGTTTGTTTGTTTGTTTGTTTGTTTGTTTTTTAAACTCAGGACCCCCTGGAGTCACTGACAGTTGAGAGCTGCCACATGGGTGCTAGGAATTGAACCCAGGTCTTCTGGATGAGTAGCCAATGCTCTTAACCTCTGAGCCATCTCTCCAGTCCCCCTGCCCCCTTTTTAACTATTAAGCAGCATCACTGAGTATCCCCAACAGGGACCTTTATGCATACATGTAATCAGTTTTGGAGAAACACTTCCAAGAATTGAGATGACCCAGTTGAAAAAAAAAAAAAAAGGTCTTTCTGGCTGGGCATTTGTGGTGCATACCTTTGATCCCATCACTCCAGAGGCAGAAAGAGGTAGGTGGATCTCTGAGTTTGAGGCCAACCTGGTCTACAAAATGAGTTCCAAGACAGCCAGGATTATACAGGAAAACCCTATCTCGGGGGGGGGGGGGGGGGATAGAGAGAAACAAAGAAAAAAGAGAGGAGAAGAGATAAAGCAACTGCTGAAGACAGACCTTCCCAGTCCTCTTACACATGCTGGGAGCCAACTCTACCTTCTACCTGGACACTCTGGGAGAACACTGCCCAGAGGAAAGGCGCTGTTGCTCCTCAGATAGTGCCTCCAATCACAGGACAAGGCTTATCAACTCTGTCCCCTACTACAAGAGAGGCTACTTGTTCCCCATGACCTTGTCAAAACTCACGTAACCACTCCCACCTAGATGTTCCCAGAATTTGAGAACTGGACCTCTACCCCAAAAGAGTAGACCAGACCCCCACGACAAAAAATCCTTAATCACCGGGCGCCTAGCACAGAGGCAGAGGCAGGTGGATCTCTGTGAGTTCAAGGCCAGCCTAGTCTACAAAGCAAGTTCCAAGACAGGCTCCAAAGCCACACGGAGGGAAATCCTGTCTTGAAAAACCAAAAATGTCCAATCAGTGTCAAGGAGTCTGAATGCCTCACTCTGAATGGGAGCCAACCAAATTTCAACAAGATGCCTTTGTTGCTACCACTAGCAGAAGCGTCATTTTATCTGATTAACTAGGGTTTCCTCCTACCACACACTCAGATCACTGTTGGCATTAAGAGTCTCCTCACCCTCTATCTTTTTCTAGTCTTTGACAATCAAACCTACTTTTCTGGTAGATCCAAGAACAGGCCCAAAGTCCCTCACAAGACCTCATACATGCATGAGGGAGGCCATGGATTTGAACAGATTTTCAAAGAGATCTATTATTCAGAAATAAAAAAGCACTATCAAATTCACTTCAAATTCAACTAGACATGGTACCACATGTTTGTAATCCTGGCACTGAGGAGGCAGAAGTCAGAGGATCAGTTCTATCTTAACTCTACCCTAGCCGTAAAAAAAAAAATATTTCTTGATAAAACATAAAAAGCTTATCATTATACACTGGTCTAACGGACTGACGAGGGAAGAGACAGCATGCACACGCCACAGTTGTTGGCAGAGTTTAGGGTAGAGCCTACTGTACTGTACCACCTGATAGGCAGGGGTAATAAATACATCTACTTCTTTTCTAAGGTATAAGTTCATAAGCTATGGTTCTATCTTTATTTTTATTCCTTTAAAATAAAAATTTAAAAATACACAAAATCTCCCTTTGTAGCTCAGGCTGGCCTCCCAAGTGTTGGGACTACAAGCAAGTGTGGGAGTCAAATTCACTTTGGATGTTTAACATCCCTGGACTTGTGTATCGAACACAGCATCAGTTAGTGTGATAACCTAAATATCCTTGCTTGCTCCCCAAAACTCCAATAAAGGCCAACCCTTCCCTCAGCTGAAAATCACGCTAGGATTCAGGAATACCCTTAAAACACTGTAGAGTAAGAAGTTTTCCCCACTCATGTCATAAAAAAACAGAAGTGGCTCAGAAAAGCTACAAGATTTGGGATGGTGCAATGGTGAGCAAGGACACTAACCACCAAGGCTGACAACCTGAGTTCAATCCCTGGAACCCACCTGAGACGAGAGAACAGATGTCCTTGGTCCTCCAGACCCACACTGTGGCACACATATGTCCACATACATACACAAAACAAAATAAATGACTAGAAATTAATTAAATTAGGAACTGGAGAGATAGCTCAGTGGTTAAAAGCACTGGTTACTCTTCCAGAAGACCTGGGTTCAATTCCCAGCACCCACATGACAGCTCACAGCTGTCTGTAACCTCAGTTCAGGAGACCTGACACCCTCACAAGGACATACATGTAGGCAAGACACCAATACTCATAAAATAAAAAAAAGAAATATAATTAAATTTAAAAAGTTTAAGATGTAAGATTTGTCCATAGTCTTTTAGATGAAAAAGAGACTACAAAACCAGATCAGAACCTAAGTCTCCTGATTATAACACTAACAGCCTTTCGCTAAAACCAAATCTGAGCGAGTAAACCTCTAACCAGCTATTTCCTCGGCGGGGGTGGGGATGGAGGGTGGGGGACTTTTTAAAATGGTTTCAGGGGAAATAGGGACTACACAGAGTGACTGGTTCTCCAACTCCTTGCAAGGAAACCGACAAAAAGAGCTAAACTCTAAAGTCTAAGTAGTTCTTAAAACGGAATAACCATCTCCTAAAATAACCAAATCCCAGGCACGAACCCAGCCCTCACTTGGAAAAGGGTTGGGTAACTGAGTGATGTGACAATCTCCACTTGAACCGACACAGAGACGAGAAGAACAAAAGTACACATCTCTCTTGTTACTCTGTACTAGGGACCCAGTGGCAAACCTGACAGGCTGCGACTCTAGCCCTGGAGGAAATCAGAGGTGAGATGGAGACAAGAATTAAACTCCTCGGGTATAGGACAGTCTAAACCCTGCCTTGGAAAGAACTCAGTCTCTTGGGATTCTTAAAGTCATTTACAGTACTTTTCAATGTCACAAAATGTGACAAACTGAGCCTACGCAGATCAGTAAAGTTCAGGACTGAAAAGACTCTGCTCCCACACATGCCAGACTTCTCCAGGTCCTTTCCTACCAACACATATTCCCAGACCACACCTGTGCTGTAGGGTGACAGAAGAGATAAAAGAACAGGGAAAGGAGGAGAGAGGGCGGGAGGTTGCAAACTCTGGAGACAGAACAGTCAGGAGGGTGGGAAACAAAGACACCAGACTAGTCAGCGGACCTGACGCCTCCACACCTTAGGGGATTCACTCTCCCAGGAGGAAGGAAAGCAGAGAAAACGCAGGGATTCGAGCTACCCACTTCACTCCATTCTAGCATCTCCTGCCCACTCCACTTCCTCACCGGGAACCTTTAAACCCTGCTCGTCTACAACGGTTCAGAGAGAGTCCTAAAGTTTCTTGCCCAGAGGGTACAAGGGAAGGGAGGTTAAGTGACCACAGACAGCACCTTCTCCATCTTCAAAAGAAACAGTCTATTTTTCAAAAGTATTCCTAAACCAAATGAACTCCCAGCCTTCCCTGCCACTGCTGCAGCTCAGCTCAAACGCAGGAGAAATGTCTCCCTAAAATGGAGGCCAGATGCCGGGCAGACCAGGCAACACGCTGACTGAAGGCAGACAGCCCTGCTGTTCTCTGGGTTCACACAATCAGCCTGGGGCAAATACCTTGGTCTTGACCACAGGGTAGACCTTGACTAGCCTTCCGAAGGAGCCTCAGGGGAAGATCTGCGGGTTCATTTCCTCTCCACCTCGGCTTCTTTTCTCACTTCACTGAAGATTAGTTATTTCCACCGAGACCTGTTCCTGTTCTCGCCGAATGTGGCAGTTGTTCTCTTAGAGGCAGAGTGTGTGACAGCCACCTGTACTACCCCCAGCTGTGGGACACACAGACCCAACAAGCCCAGCACTAGAGACTTCTCATTCCAGAGACGAGGCAGAGCGTAAGGGGCAGGGAGCAATTCCAAGAACGCCACAGTAACCTCACAGAACGGTTATTTATACTCTTTCATGTGTGAAAAAGACTTATAACGTGAGACTGTAGAAAATATATATTTATTACATAGACATATGGATACAGACTAAATCCCAACAAAGAACAAAAGACAAACAAAAGGTAAACAAAAGATGACAAAATATTCAGAAAAAAACATAGCAAAACAAGATAACATTTTGTATTAATCAAAGAAACAAAAGTTCCTAAAAATCTAAATCATTCAGAAGTGGCTTACAAAGAAAAGCAGAGCTGGGTGGTGGTGGCGCACACCTTTAATCCCAGCACTTGGGAGGCAGAGGCAGGCGGATCTCTGTGAGTTGGAAGCCAGCCTGGTCTACAGAGTGAGTTCCAGGATAGCTAGAGCTACACAGACAGAGAAACCCTGTCTTGAAAAACAAAACAAAAAGATACAAAATGCTTAAAATTGTAAAGAAAGACTCAGTTTACAACACAATCTGGAGTATTATCTTAATTGTTAAAATGTTTAGGTATGTCAAAATGTTACTAGAAAAAAATTACTAGCTTATAGTACAGATGATTTTCTTCTTTCAGTATTTCCAAATCTGCTGAATTAAATGTATTACTTTATAATCAAAAGGAAAAAAGCCATTTCCACTTGGAGGACACTAATTTTTTTGGAGTATGAAGATTTGGTTTCGACACAGTATCTCACTATGAAACTGAGACAAGTTCTTCTGCTGCCTTAGCCTCACAAGGGATTACAGGTATGTACCTCCATACCAAATCACATTATGGTTTTTGAAAGATAATCTGGAAATACATACTAAGGACCTTAAAAGCATTTATAGGGGTGGCAAGATGGCTCAGCAGGTAAAATCTCCTGCTGGGCAGGCCTGACAACCTGAGTTTTAGTCCCAGAAGTCAAGTTGGAGAAAACTGACTCCCAAAAGTTGTCCTCTGACTTCTACACTCAAGCCATAATACCTGCATGCCAGTAGTCACACATGATAGTAATAATACATTTTTTAGAAAATAAAAAACGATTTATAACCTATAATTCAGCAAGCTCAATTTAAACCTTCCATCCTAAGGAAAACTATACATTGAAATGGTATTCAGCACAGCACTGTTCATGATGGCAAACAGGAGCTGCAGCCGATGCTTTGGTGCTGCTAGGCCGGTGAGAAGCAGGTGTATGATGTATCAGCACTGGGTAGGTGCTAGGCTGGTGAGAAGCAGGTGTGTGATGTATTAGCCCTGGGTAGGTGCTAGGCTGGTGGGAAGCAGGTGTGTGATGTATCAGCACTGGGTAGTGGCTCAGTGTGGGCTACTTTCTTTTTCTTGATATAAAATAGATAAACTGTTCCTTTGTTACCTTCTTCTTTCCCAGTTTGTCAGCTCTGATGCCAGTGATTGGGTTTATGAAAAGGCTATCTGGCAGATGTAGGGTGACATACTAGAATCCTGGTTTAGGATATGGACAATGTTCAAGCCAGAATTAACTCTGTTTTCTTCCGTCTCTGATCAGGTAGTTGACATTAAGTTACTACCTAATCCCTTGGAGTCCCACTCTCCTCTCCAATGTGGGTAGTAACAGCACTTGCTCTATGGGGCTGTTATGTAGATTTAATGAAAGTGGAAGTCTGCAGTGCACTCAGTAAAATGTTAACTCTGAAGTTTATCTCAACAGTGACTCAGATCTGAGATCACTTGTATTCCACAAAAGGAATTATCTGAGGAAGGTAGCTAGGCTATGCTATGTACCTAGTCACAGGATATGCCAGTTCTTGTCAGATGAGAGCATCCTAAACCCCTCTGTATTTATGGGAACCCCTGAAAAACACTCTGGCTGGGGAAGTTGTATCAGTGCTGAGTCAAGACCACAGACTCCTGGCTTTCTGGTGGAGACACATGATCTGATCCACACAGCCGGTCAGCAGAGGTTGGAGAGCTTGAGGCCTGAGGTGATTTGCTCTGGACACTGATCCCAGGAATCCTAACCCAAGCCAGTGTCTTACACCACACACTCTCTATGCGGTACACATCATAGGTGTGCAAGCATACTGATTTCCTGACTGGTCTCTTCTATGTAAGCCCTGATATGAAACAAGTACCAAAGCTGGGATCCTTGCCTGCTTCTCTTGGAACAACTCTTTGGAACATCCTGGACTCTCTGAGTCCAAGTTGGTGCCAGTGAGCTGATGTCAGGCTCTCCACATTGCAAAGGCCAGGATCTCTAGACAGCCCCACTGCTGCCAACAGATCTAATCGCCCTCTTCCAAGGCAGATGAAATCCAATAAGGCTGCTAAGTCTACAACTTATCCCTCCTCACCGGCAGAGTCAGACCTTCGGGCCATACCAAAGACACATCAGAATTCTTACTGAGAGTTCCTCAGGGGAACTGAGAGCTATTCCCCAAGTTTTCAGATTTCTCTGTTAGAAGATGTTCACGTTTCTCTAAAGTTTCACGTTTAACCTCAACATATGGTCCAGCTTCATCTCAGTGTTACCTGCTACCTCTCTAGTCACAAAGCCACTCACATCCAAGAGCAAGGGAGAATCCCAAAGTCGGCTCTGAAAAGGGAATCTTTATAGACCATCCCTTTTGAAACCACAGGACTACAAAGAACCACAGGCAAAGGAATCCAAACCAGCCACCAAGGCTTAACATGAAACAAGGGGGAAAAAAAGAATCAGGCGGAATGGTTTGTGTATTGTTTCAATTGGGGGGGGGGGGAGGCTAGTCAAATGGCTTATCCACATGTTCAGACCAGGCAAACCCACTCCGACTTAGCAGATGCGGTTCTGAAATAAGTCGAATGGTATCACCCCTTATTCCACCCCCTCCCAGGAGCAGCCAGCCCCTTCTCCGTTCCCTCTTTCCCCCCACCCCCGAAACATCTGGAATGGCCGCGAGACCCACTCTCCCACGAGAGGAAAAGCCCGATTTGGTCTAGGGACCCAACAGTTTCCGAAATCGCCCGACCAGCGAGGTCCCGGGAATGGAATTCCGGCAGGCGACCGGGAAGTCTGAGGGAAGTGGGGAGGAGTCTGAACCGCGAGCAGGTCCGGGGCTGGGGGACCCCTCCTCCCAGACCCCCGACGGGCTGCTCCGAGCTCCCGGGCCGGCGTTGCTGGCGGGATCAGGGGCTGACCGGGCTGCGGGGGTGGGCGGGACCCGGCGGGGGCTGGGGGGGCGGCGGGAAGGCAGCAGCGCGGGTCTCACCAACACTAGGGCGAATCTCTCTTCCAGCTCGCACGGCTCGGGCATCGGCGTCTTGCCGGGTGGTAGCAGCAGCGGAACGGAGGGCGGCTCGCCGGGGCCGCCCTCGGTGCTCTCCAGGTTGCCCATCGCGGCGGGGCCTCCTCGGGGCCTCAGCCCTCCACCTCCTCGCCAGCCAGGGCCCTCTGCCGCTCCGACCTGGCTCCTCCCTCAGCGCCCGCTCCCCAGGCCCGATTCCTCCGCCCCTCAGGGGGCGCCTCGTAGTCCGGCGGGCGGCGGCGAAGCGCTGGACGCGCTGAAGCGCGCCTTATTCATGCAGGCCACGCCTCCCGCCCCCCGCCCCGCCCGCGGCTAACTGACAGCGCTATCGCCCAATCACAGAGCCTCCCGCCCTCAGCGGCCTCGCGCCTAGCTACGAGCGCGCCCTGGCGGCCCTTGGTGGGCACCCAATCACTGTTCTTGTACTGGGCGCGGACTGCAAAGTGAACTGCGAGACTGTGGAAACACTAGACCACCATCTGTGACTACACAGCAAGATTCTGTAAGTAATCGGTTTTTTGGGTATTTTTGTTTTGGTTTGGTTTGGTTTTTTGAGACAGGGTTTCTCTGTAGCTGTGGAGCCTGTCCTGGAACTAGCCCCTGTAGACCAGGCTGCCTCGAACTCACAGAGATCCTCCTGCCTCTGCCTCCTGTGCTGGGATTAAAGGTGTGCGCTACCACCGCCCGGCCTCTGCAAGTAATCGTGAGAGCAGTGTGTGTAACCCTAGAGAACTTAGGACACCGCTTTCCGAGCCTTGGTCGCAAGGAGGGAAAATATGGTTAAAATGATTACTGTGAGGGCTGGAAAGATAGATGGCTCAGCTGTTAAGCACACTGACTGGCTACTCTTCCAGAGGACCCGAGTTCAATTCCCAGCAATCACATGGCTCCTCACAACTATCTATAACTCTGACACCGTCACACAGACCTATATGTAGGCAAAACATCAATGCACATTTTAAAACATGAGTACTGTGCCCTAATGTCTATTTCAGGCCTGGCTCACAGAAGAATTCTATTATCCAACGATGGCATCCGTTTTATGCAAACCTTTCTTAATGCACCTTAAGCAAACTATTTCTTCTCCTGGTCACGAGTTCCTGTACAATGCACCAATAGGACGCACAGATAGCGTAGCTGAAGACAGAAGGTTAGATTATGGAAATGGATTTGTTTGGTCCCTTCACTGCCCACAGTCTCCCAGCACCGCTGGAACTGAAGCCAGGTGGCTCCCGGGGACCCTAGTGCTCTCATTAATGCTGTAAATGTGGCAATGCCTGCTTTCTGGAGAGGTCAGGAGATTCAGTGTCAGTCCTGCAGCAAAGTCTGTGTGTCCTTCCCTAAACCTGGACTTGGTATTAAGAAGAAAGGGATTTCATTCAAAAAGGATACTCATGAGGGAGATGTATTTGAACCAGGCATCCAGGGCTGAGGAAGGCCTCTGCAGACACGCAGAGATGGGAGAGGGGCATTTAAAGTAAGACCTTATCAACAAGCACAAGTTCACTGGACTGATGTGAAAATAGAGAGAAAGGAAAACAGCTGTGCTCTGGCTTGTCACACTGACAAGTGATGGACATCAGTCATTTCTGTCAGCCTTTGTCCCCCTTCTGGTGACAGAACCCCATTTTCCTTGAGGGAACCACTAGTTCCTGTTTTCAGCTGCAGTGAAGCTTTCCTTTGGCCCTATTCAAGGAGCAAGACTTGTCCCAGGACTGGCCAATTTTAGAGACTGTTAACTGACCTGTGCCCAGCTGACTGTCGGACAAGTAAAGGTTTTTCAGGAAGAGTCGGGGTCATTGGGCTTCTGAATTATTGATGTAAACCTGCACTATTCTTGCCTACTTTGCCATCCCTCAGCACCCCCAAACCTGCCTGAGAATGAAGCCAATGCATGGAGAATGGCCAAGGCAGAATTCAAATGCCATACTGAGAAACCGGATCTAACCTCCCGAGTTACCACCCAAATGTTTTAGTCATTCGTTCTGCAAGTATTTATCAGTAAGATTATTTTATATCCCACACCATTCTGAACATTGAAGATGCATCTGTGAACAGAAATCAGGGATACTCAAGTAACATGGAACAGAAATTTGGCAGGATGCCCAGCATCATGCCTTCATCCCTGTGTGGTTTCTCATCTAATGGTGGACAAATCAACCAAACTCATATTTTTCTCTTTTCCTTCTCCACTGCCCTAAACATATACTTAACTCAGCTTTTTATAAAATTTTATTTTGCTTTTATTTATGTGTTTATGTGTGCACAAGGGTACCTGAGGAAGGTGTTAGTCTCCCTGGAGCTGAAGTTACAGGTGGAGTTACTGATGTGGGTCCTGTGAACTGGAGTCGGGTGCTCTGGAAAAGCAACAAAGGCTCTTAACTGCTGAACCACCTCTCCAGCCCTCTTCCTGATTCCTTTAACAGACACTTCCAAAGCAGAGACATCGTGATAAGGCTGTAGACTCATACTAAACAAAACTCAAGACTCCAAGGGGGGGGGGGGGGAGGGATAAATCACTATTAATTCATCATAGTCATAGATACTCACGTAACAAGCAACAGAAAAGGAAAAAACAAACTTGACAGGATGCCCCACAGCATCGCTTCATCCCTGTGTGGTTTCTTAGTCACCAGCATTGTGCTTTTGGTTTCTAATACTCTTGGGATCTTCCAGTGCTCACTAGAGGACAACTTTCACCATAGACCCCTGCTCACTCTCATAGCCAATGCCTTATTTCCCTTCTGGCATTGAAAGATCTATAGAATAATTTCCAAACATTAATGCCTTTTTATCCGCTTTTTCTATCTCACCTATCTCCAATCCTTCAAATGAATGCTTTTCATCAGCCAGAAATGTCCATTTATTCCAAATAGTAATAAATACACCAGTGATAAACAGGTGTCTTTCTTCCAGGTGCTCAGTCTGGAAGAAATCTAGCAGACTCCCAAACTAATGTTTACAAAACAGTGTGATAAATGTTGTAATAGGAATGTATACAAAGTACCACTGAGAAAACTGACAACAAAGCCCAAGAGAAAGAAGGGATGTTGACCAGGAGCCAGAAAGGTCTTGTGGGAGTGGAGGAAAGAAACAATGAAAGAATGTGGGAGGCTGAGCAGCACTTAAATCATATACATAGTGTATAAATGTTGGAGCCTGCTCCAGCAGTCAGCTAGACTTAGTCTGAGAGAAGCCCCTAAGGAAAGACCAACAACCACATAAGTAATAACAAAAGTGTTTTATTAATTCCAACATTGTGGTGGCACATGGTGATCCCCCCCAACACACACACACAAGATGGTCGCAAGCTCCTTTTAAGCGGAGTTAGGGGGAGGAGGAGGAATTAATCTGGGGCTGATTGGTGGAGGAAAGATTAGTCTGGGGCTGATTGGTGGAGGAAAGATTAGTCTGGGGCTGATTGGTGGGAGCTCATAATGGTGGGCCTTCGAGCAGCAGGGTAGGGAAAACTATCTTCGTTATCAGGAGACCTAGGGGCACCTGCTGAGATAGCAGAAGGTGCCATGGAGTGCTTACTGAGCCAACAGAAGGCTATGAGGCACTTGCTGATTGGTTGCTCCTAAGTTGTGGTTTTCCTGGGGACTATTTATTTATCTCTGTCCCATTTTAGTGAACTGAAACTAAGGCCTTGTCTTTGCCAGGCTACTAGGAGAGCCTGTCTTGGCTCTGGTCTGCCTGCCCCCCATCCCTTTCAGGTGCCTGGAGTGGAGAGGGAGGGCACAAAGACTAAGGAAATGTCAGATGAAAGAAACTGAGACAGAAAACACAGGATAGATTTGAAAGTCTGTTGGTAAAATATCAACCAGTCCAGAGTTTATTTCAGAACCTGCTTATATACAAAACTACAACCTAGACAGTCAGTCAGTATCTAACCACAAGATTATTCCTGTCCTTGAGCAAGCAGTTTTCTTTTCTCTCTGGATTTGCCTTCAGTGGCATTCACCAGCCTGTGTCTTAGCAGATAATGTGCTCTTTCCCATGGGATTAGTCAGAACTTTCTCACAGCCCTCCAGGATGCAGGCAGAGCAGGCAAGCTTGAATTAAAATGACTTTTAAGTCAGAATTGACCCCAGATGAGTATATACAAGATCCCACACATTCCCCCTTTTTTATTTTACTTTTTAAGACTCCTCTGAGTCCCTTAGATGACTGCGTCTGTCTTAGGGGTCCCTTACCACATTCCAGTCTTACCCATCATGGGAGCATGAATTCCATCATTCATATTCTGTCTTAGGTTGAAAAGAGGCAAAGAAAACTTACCCATCTTTGAATGCCAGCCTCTGATATCATAAGTTTAGGGAAGTGTGTGGAGTTTTACTCCATGAAGTTCTGAGCCCTCTTTCCCCAGCAAGTTCATAATCAGCTGGAAAACTAGGTGAACAAATTATGCCCAATAGAAAACATGCTCTGATAGCCGTAATACTACTGAGAAATTAAATGCTGACCATGATGGAATAACCTTTTTAAATTATTCTAAAATATCTTCATCTGCTTTTGCTGCATTAAAATCTAATTTAATCTTTTTCATCCTCCATAATCTCTTGATGTAATTTAACCAAATCTAAGTATTCATAAGAATCATGCTAAATTCCCTTAAGATGTGCTTTAACTCTTCCCCACCCAATAACACTCTCATTATACACAGAAGATATAACACAAATCCATTCATAATTAGCATGGTATTTCAATGCAACTCTGGTTTTCAGGCTTTGGAGCTCATCTCCCAAAGATTGTGCCACATCGTAAAAGGCATTCGGCTGATGTTCCATTTTTATATCCTTATCTTCTTGTGTTTCTAATGTCATAGAAACATTCTTAGATAATTGATTAACAAATCCCACATTTTGAATAGTTTGAGACAAAACCACTGAAGCAGCCACAGTAGTAGTGAGCATAACAGCACGACCTGAAATTCCTGCTATAACTGATCCACCACACGCGTCTGTCTACTTACAGCTTTCTTGATTTCTTCAATTCCTTACAAATCCTTATCATCAAATCATAGCTTATTTACATCCACTGGCAATATTACCGAAGAAGGTTGTTTTAACACTAATGCACAGCTATGATCATTCACTTGGGAAATACAATTAGTCAAACAAAACCATAATACAGATTTTATCTCCTCTACCAAAAGAATATAGGGCATTTTTACCCAAGCTAGAACAGTTCCTTTCAGGGGGCAAACAGGTTTTGAAGAACTGGATTGACCTACCACTGTTTTCCATAGCAGCAGCAAGTTTCCAAACATAAGTCTGTGGAAATGTTGTACTGGAATACCAAATTCCAGCAGACAGTTCTTGGTCCCAGGATTCCAACATACTAAAACTTTTGAGTAATCAGGAACTCTTGTGTGGCAGGTCAATCTAAAAGACATGTATCGTTGACTGTGACCACAATTTCTTTTCCTTCCCAAACTACAGGATGTAAAATCAGTAGATCTGGAACATAGGCCCACTAGGTCTCATTCCATACATCGTACTAATTGAGCTTCATTTTCATCCTGTGAAAAAACACAAACATGTCCCTCTCCCCATATCAAAACAGTGTCAGGACCCTGTCCATATACCAGCAGATGCATCTTTCCATTAGACTTGAGTAAATTATGTGGTGGTGCTTTCATGCCAAAATCTATCCATGGCAGACTGATCACAGAACATCCATCCACATTTAGAAAATTTAAAATAAAATGCATATATGGTGACTGAGGATATAACTCCCCCCTGATTGATTGATTGATTGATTGATTGAGTCTTAAGACTCCCATATGCCCTTTTAGCAATTTTCTGCCCTTGAGTAGTGCATTATCTAAAATCCTTGAGATGAGTTTGGTCCAGAGGCTAATATTGGGATTTCTGCATCATTAGCTTAATGTTATCCAGATAAGAATTATCATTTATTTAAGGCATCAACTAGGAAATGAGAATGGGGACCAATTAGTATTTATCTCATGTTTTTAATGACAAAAATTTCCTTTTTGATGTAACATTCTAGGGAGGGAAAGGATGACATATGTCTGTAATTACTTCCTGCTGACCTTAGGATGTTGTTCTCAGGGCCCTGGAAAGCTAGAATGTTAGTCAAAGGCAAGAGGGAACTTAGAAGCATCCAATTCGTTGACCAGCTGAAAAGATAGCATTTAAAATGGCTGGATTGGTCCATATCAGCTTTTAGCAAGTTCAGGGCTCATAGTCATTTAGAGCAGGTTGTAATTAGCAGCTGATGCTTGGATCAATTGGTCAAACCTGGTGACACAGATACAAACTCAGAACAAAAGCCAAAATTTATGAACTTATTTGAAACTTGTGGACTCATTGTTTCAGTAACTGAGGAAGAGGAGGAGTCCCAAGACCAGGAGAGAGGAAAAATACCATAATTCTTTTGACTTGTGAGAAGTGGATTCAAGTTTTATAACTATATTGATTTTTTGAAGTTTGTATGAATCTCCATTTTATAAAAAGACAGAAAAGTTTCAGATATATTAGCATTATCAGTCTGTACTGAAATCTATATTGGAGAAAAGCAGGTGTCTGTAATGGCAGTAGACTCACATCCTTTTGTCCTAGCAAAAACTATCAATCTGGGTTAAACAGCATGTAAGCCTCTATATTCAGAAGCTAACCAAAAGAAATTTGAAGTCTCGAGCTTGTGATCCAAACAGTAAGCAGGCATTGCTCTGTTAGTGTGCCAGAACTCTATTAATGTTAAACTCTAAATTTGAAATCCTGGTATGATATTATGGAAGGGGAACAAAATCTTGTAATAATTTCTATATACATCTTAAGCCATTTTTCTTATAATTTGTATCCATATTTTTCAGAATATTTCCTCAGGCCCATATAATCCAAGCCTTTATGCCTTCAGATCCTTATAACCTGTATTGATGTCCTCAGGCCTTTATATCTTTAGACCCTCAGAATTTAAGTAGACTCATAATATAAGCGTTTTATTCTATTTATCACCATTATAGGAGCAGTTATAACTACAATTTTCATTTACAAATCATGGATGTGACATTGACAGTTTTTAAGAAACATGTTTGAATTTCTCTATGAAACTTTGAATAGCTAAGAGCTTTAGCCTTGTCATTTCATAGGAGGCCAACCAAATAGAGCCCTGTAACCCAGAGGGTTGCAATATGATGATTAATTATTAACTTTTTTTCGGTTTTTCGAGACAGGGTTTCTCTGTAGCTTTGGAGTCTGTCCTGGAACTAGCTCTTGTAGACCAGGCTGGCCTCGAACTCACAGAGATCCACCTGCCTCTGCCTCCTGAGTGCTGGGACTAAAGGCATGTACCACTACTTCCTGGCCTAATTACTAACTTAAATTTAGGACCTCAGTCCTTCTTTCACCTTTAAAAAGCATGATCCCATTTTTAACATAAATATTCTGCTTTGTTTAATGGAGAAAATCAACCAGAATTAGCATAACATGGTCAAATCTCATACATATTTTATAGTTTGTCTTTAAACTCAGTATTATTCACCTCTTCTCTGGCATTCAAAAACTTTCCATGTATCCTCAGGTCTGGCTCACTCTATCTTTTCTCCACTGGTTTAATCAGACATAGACAATTTCCTTTTTTCTTTCCCTATTATTATTCCAGTCTCTTGCCTTTATTCTTGTCTTTCCTCTCACTTCCCAGACAACATGCAAATTTCTGTCTAAGTATTTTTCTATTATCTCTTCCAGCAGTCTAGAATATTGCACAGATATAACACTTTAAAAACAAGAGCAATATATATATATATATATATATTTATATATATGCATTTAAATATAAAAATCTGTAGCAATGTAAAACATTTGAGAGTAGCAATAATTTGCTATATCTTAATCAATAATAATTTGTACCCAATTTCCTTAAAAGATGATGAGTATTTGTAACCCATTGGATGTAAATGACTAAACCCATATATTTTTCTTTTCCTGTGGAAACAAAAGCATAATTTTCTTCAAACATTGTCACGTACGTCTTGACCAGCAAGGATGATGCAACACCAGACTCTTCTAACTGCGGTTTATTCAGGACCTTTGAACAATCTTCTCACCCTCTCGCCCTTCTCAACCTCTCGCCCAGGGCAGAGTCAGCCCACAGCTTAAATAACCTCTGGGTAGCCAACCCCAGCAAGCCACATGGGAAATGCAGATAGGTTCAGAAATGTGGAAGCAAGCCAGATCCATAGCGTTAGCCATATATGGAGTTGTTCACACCTGAGAGCACTCACCGTCAGGAAGGTGGAAGGCGGAAACCAGCGCCACCTTTAAGGCATGGCATCACACAGCTCTCTACAAAACATAATGTATCTTTGATTTTTATTTTAAAGTCAAAGCTTCCCAAAGTTATAGGTTGGTGTAATTATAGGAAAAAAACCTATAATTTTTCAAGCAGTATCAGTACAGAAAGCAAACAATTGTTTAATATCTCCTAGACTCATAAATATATTAATATTTAAATCCAAGTTACTTCTTATTTTCATGCTGCACAGCCAACACAGAAATCTGCCTGCCTCTGACTCCCAAGTGCTGGGATTAAAGGAATGCACCACTACCACTTGCTGTGGGACAATGATCTTATACCCTGTAAAAATTTGTCAGTTGAATTACTTTAATAAAATGCTGATTGGCCAGTAGCCAGGCAGGAAGTATAGGCAAGGCAACCATTAGCACAACCAAAACAGAAGAATTCTGGGGAAAAAGGGCGCAGTCTGAACTTGTCATTTAGACACAGAGGAAGCAAGATGAGAATACCTCGCTGATAAAAAGTACGAAGACATGTGATTAGCACAGACAAGAATTATGAGCTAATGTAAGTTGTAAGAGTTAACAATCCTGAGCTAATAGGCAAACCAATTTATGATTAATGTAGACCTCTGTTTGTTTCTTTAGAATCAAATGGCTCTGGGTCCATGCAGGACAGAAACCTCTGTCAACAACCACCTCCTGGCTTGTGTTTTATAATTTTTAATGTAACTTTATTATTAATAGATGGTGTGTGTGTGTGTGTGTGTGTGTTTGGGTGCGCGCGCGCGTGTACTCATGCCGTGGCACACATGTGAAAGTCAGAGAACAACTTTGTGGAGTTGATTCTCTCCACACACCTATGTGGATTCTGGGAATCAAACTCAGGTCACTAGCTGGAACAATCCTTTCAGGCCATGCTGTTAGAAGAAGAAGAAGAAAGGAGGAAGAGGAGGAGGAGGAGGAGGAGGAGGAGGAGGAGGAGGAGGAGGAGGAAGAGGAGAAAGAAGAAGAAGAAGAAGAAGAAGAAGAAGAAGAAGAAGAAGAAGAAGAAGAAGAAGAAGAAGAAGAAGAAGACTGGAGCTCAGTTCATAGCACCATGTTGTAGTGGGGGAACTCCTTTAGCCAATGGCATTTGAGATGGTGTGGCTTTGGGTACTATAAGATGTACAAGAACGCATGCACTTTCTCTCTTGGCTGCTGAACTCAGTTCCTGTTCCCTACTTGTGCAGAGGACTGTTGATCTGTGAGTCTACAGCTAAATAAAGAGCCCTTTATTATACTCAATTCTGAGCTAATGTGGAACTACTTTATTGCAATCTTCTATATCAGGTGCCCAATGTGGGGCATAAACCCATGATCCTGAGATTAAGAATTTCATGCTCTATTGTAAAAAAAAAAAAGAAAGAAAGAAAATTTGATGGAATAAAAGGTAGATTAGTGTGACCTTACTCACACTAATAATAATAGTGCATAACAGAGTGAATACTTGTGAAGAATAATACTTGTGAAGTATTATTTATAGACAATTTACATTGGTATAGATTCTTGTGTATTGATAACAAACTTATATTGTATTTGTTTTATTGAATATGCTCCTATTTCTATTTATAATGTTTGTACACCTATGCAAAGTTATTTTGTTATATTGTATGAATGTATATTTCTATCTCTGCTTAAGGTATTTTGTATATTGATATAATTTTAGGATATACTTATCATATTAAACTATACATTTCTACCTCTGAACAAGATACTTGTACATTGTCTACATTTTAAGGTCATTGTCCTCATTTGCTGCACAATTGTTTAAGGATTGTCTAATATTCTAATATAAAGCTTTAGTCTTTAAGTATATAGGTATTAAGAATTATAGGTCAATAGTCATCTGTATTTGTCATACTTATTGTTAGATTAATCAGGTTCTTTTAAATATATAGAGATTGTATTCTGCATAGATAGGTAATCTTCAGCCACTTCAAAGAACTGTAGAATATGGCATTTAAATAACTTAGGGTTCTGTTGACATGAGACATGATTGATCCTGGCAGAACCAATCTATTCCCGAGAGAATGTTGAGCACTGAAGACACTCCACTTAGAGCTTGTTTTCTTTTTGGCAAAACTGGCTTTTGGGCAAGGAACTGCCAATGCCTCGACCACTGACAAAATACACAGTGTCCAGACTGGACGAGCAGAATACAAGAGAAAAAGACTGCCAAACCTTGCCAAGACAGGGTAAGACGGTTCTGAAACTTTTCCCGCCTCTGAAAATGGTCTGTCAGTTACTACAGGCCATAATCAAAAGTTGGTTGCTCCAATATTGCAAATGAGACCTTGTGTACTTACCCAGGTAGCCAGTTGTCTCTATCATTTATTGCACATTTTGTACGTTGCTTCTTTGCACTGTTTGTTTACTCAAGTAATATTATTTACCTTCTCAGGTCTTCAATGAGGTTGAAGATTAGATAGTCATAGTTTCTTTCCTCTCACGACTAAGCCATTACTCTCATGACCAAGCCATTACTAATACAAGACTTAGACTCATTAAGATAGGGTAATTATTAAAACATTTAGCATATGTTCTTTGCTTAATATTGTTTATGCTGGTTATAATTCTAATTTTTATAATTATATCTGTTTTTATTGTATATGGTTTTATATTGGGTTTGGAATTCTCTTATTTAGACAAAAGGGGAGGTGCTAGGAAAACTCCTTCAGCCAGTGGCTTTTGAGATGCTGGACCACTTTGGGAGTGGTCCTGGGTACTATAAAAACAGATGAAGAAGAAATGTACACACTTTCTCTCTTGGCTGCTGGATTCAGTTCCCATTCCACGCTTGTGCAGAGGACTGTTGATCTGTGAGTTTACCCCTAAATAAAGAACCCTTTTATACTCAATTCTGAACTAGTGTGGAACTACTTTATCATGACCCTCTATGATGTTGGGCAGTTTACAAAACAAATGACCCTTTAAATTTAGAGTGTAAGTGTGTTTGCATATGCCATATGATGTTCATTCATGGAAGTCAGAGGGCAGCTTGCGTCTTTTCTTCTAGAATGTGATTTCTGGGGATTGAGTTAAAGTCATCAGCCTTGTTAGCAAGTGCTTTTATCACTGAGTCATCTCTGTTGCATGCTTTATAATTTGAAGTGTTGTCTATCATCTGATGTGATCATTACAACATCATGAGCGGGAGATGTTATCCAAATTTTTGTCAGTAAGTAAACAGACTAAAAGGCCATTTAGTGAGTCATTGGTTAGTCAGGCACCAACCCTAGGTTTCAGTTTCAAATTTTTATATCATTCTAATTCTAAGAAGTGAGGGAATTAGCTGTCCAGTGGTTGCTGTGGGAGCTCTTTTGGCCAATAACCTTTAAGATACCAGCCCACTTGGAAGTGGTCTCTTATACTCTAAATGCAGCTGTAATGCATGTGTTCACTCTCCTGCTTCTGGTTCTTGCTTCTGGCTGCTAGATTCAGTTCCTGTTCCCCGTTCATGCAGAGGACTGTGATCTAGGACAGTGATAAATAAATAAATAACCCTTTATTATACATAATTATGAACTAGTGTGGGATTATTTTGTAACTTCCACCATCATTGGGCAACCGAACATGGGGACCAGTCCACATGTTTTGGGATCAGTTTGCCAGCCACATGGTGCATTGGGCACCGACTCTCCTGCCCGCAGCTCTGCTCTGCACTCAGATGCAGCAGGCTGCTTCTCAGCACTCCCTAGCTCACGACCCACATGCTGTCACTCAGAACTACATGCCAGCCCAGATGCTTCTGCCTGCAATTCCTGCGGCACACACAGTCCACAACTCTCACTGTGGAAAACTGGGTTTTCTCCTTATCTTGGGCCCCAACTGTAGTATGAGGAGAGCATGCTGTATCCTGCTGCCCGGCTAGCTTAACCCTGAAATAATCACACAGAAATTGTATTAATTAAATTACTGCTTGACCCATAAACTCTAGCCTCTTACTGGCTAACTCTCACATCTTGATTCAACCCATTTCTAATAATCTACATGTCACCACGAGGTCGTGGCTTACTGGGAAATATTCAGCATGTCTGACCTGGCAGCTTCATGGCAGCTCTCTCTGACTCTGCTTTCTTCCTCCAAGAATTCAGTTGTGTCCTCCCCGCCTACCTCAATTCTGCCCTACCAAAAAGCCAAGGCAGTTTCTTTATTCAACCAATGAAAGCAACACATAGTCAGAAGGACCTCCTACACCACCCAACTCTTGGAATCATTTGATTGCCTTAATAACTGCTCTCAATTTGTTAAACAAAACATATTTTTCAGTACCTAAGTAAGCAACACATGCTGTTCACTGCTGCTAACATCTCTCAGCCACGTGCCTGTAACTATGACACCTACTGGCCGATAACGATTATTGCACCTACTCCAATTCATTATAATTGCCTTATAACAGGTAAGATCTGAAAAACTACAGAAATTACTGATAACATAACTATCCAGGAGTTCAAAAATTATTTTGCTTATACTATGGAAGGGAAGGTATTCTTCAAGGCTTATGTGATTTCCTTCTACATCCCTTTATTTGATTCTAGAAATTAGTTTTGTTTTCAATATTATATCACTAAAAAAATGGTCCAATAATAGGGTCAAGAATGAGGCACTTTTAGAAATAATACAGTCTTTACAGACTAATAATGGACTGCTATTTGAGAAGATCAATACTATGGAGAGGGATAGCATCAATTTGACAAAATTATCTGAAAGAATTTGTGCTGTTGAATTTAACAACTGAAATCTGTTGAAAAGTTATGATAGATTAATGGATAAGATATCTCTTCAGGAAGGTAATATGCACACAATCAAAATTATGTCCAAGGATGAGACGTTATCTTTATTGAACAAATTTCATATCTTGGAATCCTCAGTGAGGGCATTAGAGCAGAACACAGGACAGGAGATACAGACTTTACAAAAGGCAGTAGTGAAAAGATTTGAAAAGATTGAGGAATTTATTGAAATTGATGAGCAGAGACAGAAGATACAAGGACAGGATTTAGCCTCATCAGTACATGCCAGACCCTGGGATGATTTACTCAAGTTTTAACTGCTTATTCGGTAATTTCCTTGAAAAGACCATCTGGCACAAAGAACCCTAAGGTAGTCAAGGAATATGCATGGGAACCAACACATGTGAGCAATCTAAAAACAAAAAACAACAACAAACGAGCAATAGTTTCTTATGGGCTACATTCACCTTTTGTCAGGAAAATGGTGAAAATGTGGGCTTCAAGCACTAAGACTACCCCACATGATTGGCTTCAGTTAATCTCAGAATTCCTAAAAGATGGACCTCAGCTGCTTTGTAAATGTTATTGGAGAGAAGAGGCAAAAATTTTAGAGCAACAGGGGAAAGCAAAAGGATTTGACACTTCCCAAGATCAAATTCTTGGCAAAAGTCAAGATCCTCAGGAACAGGTTCGTTATGATGAATGTACCTTGTCCCTGTGTAGTACAGCACCTTTAAATGCATGGGACAGGATTCAGGGACTAGGAAAGAGGATTGAGTCATATATTAGGGTTAAACAGGGCCAGAGAGAAGCATTTGCTGACTTCTTACAAAGATTAACTAAGGCTGTACATGTAGGACTAACAGACTCTGAAACTAAACATATACTTATTGAATCTTTGACTTTTGAAAATGCCAACTTAGCATTTAAGAAGATCCTTAGGCCTTTAAAGGTTAGATCAGCATCCATAGATGAATGGATCTTGCATTCAAATGTTGAAACATTTGACTATAGTACTGAAGCTTGGGTAGGAGAAGTAATTTCCAATGCTAGGAAGAGACACCAAAATGTCAAATGTTTTAATTGTGGTAGAATAGGACATCTAAGAAGGGGCTGTAGACAACGAATTCCTAGGAATAAGGTCTCCTAGGTATGGCAAGAATCGGAAGACTCAGCCTTTTGATATATGTAGGAAGTGTGGCAAAGGTTGACATTGGGCCAATGAATGTAGGTCAACAAGAGACAGACAAGGCAACCAATACCACCAGGAAACTCCTTAGGGGGGCCTCTTGCAGGCCCCAATGTCAAACAAGGTCCAGTCATTCCCAGTCACTGTGGCAAATATGTCTCACCAGGAAAATTAAACAATTCAGTGCCTACTGTAAAAAAAATTGTTCTGAATGATAGAATAAACATGGAGGATGAATCAAAAACTCCAGTAGGAACTAGGAAACATATATTTTGTCAGACTTCTATAAATGATCAAAGACCAAAGCTAAGAGTACGTATAACCTAGCTAAGAGTGCATATACTTAACCTTCAAAGATCTATAGAACATGGTATTTAAATAACTTAAGGTTCTGTTGACATGAGACATGATTGATCCTGGCAGCACTGATCTTTCCCAAGAGAGTGATGAACACCAAAGACACTCCACTTGGAGTTTGTTTTCTTCTTGGCATAACTGGCCTGTGGGCAAGTAACTGCCCATGCCTTGACCACTGACAAAATGCACGATGTCCAGACTGTACAAGCAGGATACAAGAAAGAAAGCTGTCAAATCTTGCCAAGACAGGGTAAAATGGTTTTGAAACTTTTCCTGCCTCTGAAAATGGCCTGTCAGTTACTCTAGGCCTTAGCCAAAGTTGGTTGCTTCAATATTGCAAATGAGGCTTTGGGTGATTGCTCAGGCAACCAATTGTCTCTGTCATCTACTACATATTTTGGAAACTGCTTGATTGCACTTTTTGACTTCTCAAGTATTATTATCTCCCTTCTCAGACCTTTGATGGGGTTAAAGATTAGATAGTCATTGTAATGGTCTATCCTGTACCTTTAAGAGACAAGCCCTGCCCAGTCTCTCCCCTGTTTGCTGAGGCAAGCAGATCTTCCTTCTACTTGCAGCCTGAGTTTTTTTCCTTTCTGTCTCTCTCCTGAAGAGGCAGCTTCTGCCTCTCTCCCTTTTCCCTACTTCTCCCCCCACCCCTGGTCTGGTTCTCTCTCTCTCTCTCTCTCTCTCTCTCTCTCTCTCTCTCTCCTCTTCTCCCTTCTCCCCTCCCCTCCTTTCCCTTTCCCCTCCTTAACCCACTAAATAAATATCCACTTTCTCTGCATGGTGAGTCTCTGTCCCTTACCTGCTGAGTGGCTTTCAATCGCCACATGGCTCCCTGACTGGGACCAGCTGCCTTTGTGGCCCACTGTGGTCTCGTGCCCGCTGCAGCTACTTGGGGACCTGTGCCATTTTATTTTTACTATAACAGTCATAGATCCTCTTTTGATCTAGCCAAGCCATTTCCAATACAAGACTTAGACTCTTTAGTATAAAATGTTTATTAAAACATTAGGATATGTTCCTTGCTTAATATTGCTTATGCTGGTTGTAATTCTAACTTTATACTTGATATCTATTCCTAGTGTACATAATTTTATATTGAGTTTGGAACTCTCTTATTTAAACAAAAGGGGAGGTGCTGTGGGAGCTCCTTTGGCCAATAGCCTTTAAGATACCAGCCCACTTGGAAGTGGTCTCTCATACTATAAATGTAGCTGTAAAGCATGTGCTCACTCTCTTGTTTTCAGTTCTTACTTCCAGCTGTTAGATTCAGTTTCTGTTCCCCATTCATGCAGAGGACTGTGATCTAGGACAGTGATCTGTGAGTCTCCCCTCAATAAATAACCCTTTATTATACATAATTATGAACTAGTGTGGGATTACTTTGTAACTTCTACCATCAGTGATGGTGCATGTCTTTAATCTCAGCAGCCAGGAGGGAGAGCTAGGTGGATCTATGTGAATTTGACGCCAGCCTGGTCTACATAGTGAGTCGCAGGACAGTCAGAAGAATATGGTGAGACCCTGCCTTAAGAGGGGAGAAACACTCCCTCTTTTTGTGTTTTTCTTGGGTAAGTGTGGAAGAAAATGTGAACAGAGACATTTTAGTTTCTCTCTTGGCCAAATTTGGTGGCACATGCTCATAATCCCAACAGAAGTAAGAAGATTGCCACAGCTGGACAGTGGTGGTACCATTTTAATCCCAGCACTCAGGAGCAGAGGCAGGCAGATCTCTGTCACTAAAGCCACAGAGAAACCGTATCTAAAAAAAAGTAGAACAGGAAGAAGATTGCCACATATTTGAGGACAGCCAGATCTACATAATTGAACCAACAAGGGTTGGAAGAAAAAAAAACTTTTTGTTTTCAGTTTTTTTGGTTTTGTGTGTGTGTGTGTGTGTTTTGGATTTTTTATTTTTTTTGAGACAGGGTTTCTTTGTGTAGCTCTGGCTGTCCTGGAACTTACTCTGTAGACCAGGCTGGCCTCGAACTACGAGATTTACTACCCCTACCTACACATGCATAAAACCAAGTTTAAAGATCAGCTCTTTCATAAATTCTCTACCAAAAATGGTTAAGGACATCCTTGGGAGCACGTAGTATCCTAATATGCCTCTTTCATCATACCATGACATCATCAGGTTGTGTAAGCTCCTCAGAAGAGAAAAGTGTTTCTTTGTCTAGATGGAGTATCACTCACTGTCTGCTACATGCTCATCAACAAGTGAGTAACATGATGGGCAGCCTTTGTTCTTTGTCATTCTTCCCACATACAATGTGACTACCGGCTTGTATCATTCCAGGATCAGTGCAGAAAACAGAACCCTTGCAAGCGTTTTAAGGATGGGAACACACACACACATTGTAAGTACTTTTAAAATCCTTTAGAAAGTCAAGAGTAGCAGAACTCCTGGCAGTAGGTGGGCTGGCACTCCAGAAATGATTTCTAGACGATGATAGAAGTGCGTCTATCTAAACTAGGGCACTAGAGACATTTCTCGTTCTGCCCGTCTATCTATACTAGGGCACTAGAGACATTTCTCGTTCTGCCCGTCAGGAGTGCAAAGGTCCCTGGAGGCCTCCATCGATGGCTTGGCTTAAGAACATAGACTGCAGCTACATTCCAGGGATCCTGCAGCTATATCAGGATTCTGATGGAACCAGTTTGCACTGCTTGGGAAATAGTCAAATGATCAGGATGGTATCCTTTGTGCCACTTCTGAATCTGATCCAAGTACATGACATTGGTCGCAAGTCAGTCTGAGAAACCCTGCGGTGGAAGTACACCGGCTGTGGGAATGGATGGAAAATGTTCACCACCCATAGCTATGACACAGCTTGTCTGCAAGTCCAACCCTTGTTTTCTTATCTGCATCTGGGTTTTTCTTCTGCATCTACATCCCGTTCCCTGTGTTCACCCAATGCTGGCCTAAGGCCTGCCTTTCAGGGTACCACATATCCCTTTCTATTTCCTAGGTTTGGCAAACTATTTTAGCTTTGATTCTAAATGTGCAATCTATAAAAGAATAAATCAATATATTGGTATTCACCAGAATTAAAAACTAGCCAAGCACTTGGGTGGTGGTGGCATCCCCCTTTAGTCCCAGCACCCAGGAAGCAGACGTAAAATGAATTTCTGTGAGTCTGAGGCCAACATGATCTACAGAATGAGTTCTGGGACTGCTAGGGATACACAAAGAAACCCTGTCTCAACACACACACACAAAAACCAAAAACTAGCCTGTTGTGGAATATTTAACTATGTAAAGATGTGTTATATTTGTTTATACTGCAGAATATTACTTTAGCTGTGTAAAAGTGAGTTACTTTTGTTTCTGCTGTATTTAATGGTGTAAAGACATGTTGCATTTGTTTTACCTTGCCTGCCTAAGGCATCTGATTGGTCTAATAAAAAGTTGAATGTCCAATAGCTAGAGCAGGAGAATGATAGGTGGGGCTGGTAGGCAGAGAGAATAAATAGGAGAATCTAGGCTCAAGAGGAGAAGAGATAAGGAGGAGAGAACAAGGGAGAGAGAGAGACACCCAGGGGCAGCTATCCAGAATGCTCAGCCTCCAGAAAGAAGCGGGGTGGGAGGTGGGGGAGGTGAGGTAGGGGGGAAATAGGACATACAGGAAGAAAAGGTGAAAAGCCCCAAGGGAAAAGGTAGAGAAAGAGAAATAGATTAAGTTAAAAGTTTGCCTGAAATGAGCCTAAGATAAGCTAAGAGTTCATAACTAATATTAAGTCTCCATGTCATGATTTGGGAGCTAGTTGGTTGGTGGCCTAAAAAAAATTCTGGTACACTAGTTTGGTGGCTCCTGCCTATAATCCTAGAATTTAGCCATGACTACATAAAGCAATACTCTGCCTCTCAAAACAGCAACAAAAACCCAACAAAACAAAAAAGCTTTTCCTTTAGGAATCCAACACAAAGACCTCAAACATATTAAGTTATCATTTTTTTATGGGTTGGTGTAGGAGGATCTTCTGTCTATGTGTTACTTTCATTGATTAAATAAAGAAGCTGCCTTAGCATTTTGATAGGCCAGCCACTCCAAGTGGGTGGAGTAGACAGAAGGCTGGGAGAAAGAAAGCAGAGTCAGGCAGATGCCATGGCTCTCCTCTCCGAGATGGACACTGGTTAGACTCATCCTGGTAAGCCACAGTCAAGTTGTGATACAGATTACTAGATATGGGTTAAAGCAAGATGTGAGAGTTAGCCAAAAAGAGGTTAGAACTAATGGGCCAGGCAGTGTTTAAATGAATACAGTTTCCGTGTAATTATTTCGGGTAAAGCTAGCCGGGAGCCGGGCTGCGTCCCCCTGCTCCTTTTACAACAGTGGGTCATGGTTCTTTTTTTAAAATTATTTTATTATTGAGACAAGGTCTTACTCTATCCCTCAGGCTGGCCTTGAACCCTTGTCAGTCCTCCTGCCTCAGCCCTCCAAGCAGCATGAGTTACCACACCCAGCAAAACTAAAGATATTTGTTGTTTAAAGTTCTAGCCCAGGCTGGCCTGGACCTAACTCTCTAGCTGAAGCTGACCTTGAATTTACGTTATCTTCCAGCCTCAGCCTCGGGAAGATTACATTCATGAGCCACCAAGTGTGACTTACTAATGCTCCTTAAAAAACACTGCTGCAAAAACAAGTGACAGGTGACAAGGGTTGGGAATGTAGTTCAGTGATAGCACACCTCAGCCCTAGTTTATCTGAGTATGAAAAGAAAGGTGGGAGAGAAACAAATGAGTGAGATATCTAGCTTTACAAACTGAAGCAACAATGAAAGGCAAGGGCTGTAACTTGCCCCTTGCCTAAAACAAACACAAGATGCTGGGTTTGAATCCCAGAACCATAAAAATCAAAGACCTATTTAGTCAATTTACAATGAGCTAACACTACATATCCAAAGATTAAAAGTCTGTCGGCAATGGTGGCACACGCCTTTAATCCCAGCACTCGGGAGGCAGGGGCAGGCGGCAGACAGATCTCTGTGAGTTTGAGGACAGCTTGGTCTACAAAGTGAGTTCTAGGACAGTCGAGACTACTCAGAGAAACTCTGTCATGAAAGATGGATGGATGGATGGATGGATGGATGGATGGATGGATGGATGGATGAAAGTCTGACTATATTATTAGTGAGTATAGAGAAAGAAATTAAACTGGGACCTGCTTGTGTAAAGGCATAAAATGATGCAGCCACTCTGGGGAAAGTATTTGGCAATTATTTAGACACAAAACATATGGGCCTGGAGAAATGTCTCAGAGGTTAGGGCTGTCTGCCACTCTTGCAGAATACACAGCTTTTGTTTTCGGGACACAGTGGCTCACAACAGTCTGTAATTCCAGTTCCAGAGATTCTGTGCCCTCTTCTGGCTTCCAGAGGTACTACATGCACATATGTACAGTCAAGCAAAACACTCATATCCATATTTTTTTTAAATCTTAAAATAAAACAGGAGCTGAAAATATAACCCAACAGTTAAGAGCTTTTTCTGCTCTTGTAGAAGACACAGGTTGTTCCCAATACCCACATAGTGACTGTATTAGTTACTTTTCTATTATTGTGATAAAACACCATGACCAAAGGAACTTACAGAACAAGTTTATTTGGGATTAAGAGTTCATGATAGCATAGTGGAGGCGCGGTGGCTACAGATAGAAGGAAGCAAAAAACTTACATCTTAAACCACAGTATTATGCGGAGAGTGATGTTGTCTGGCACCTGGATTTAAAACCTCAAAGCCCACCTCCAGTGATATACTTCCTCCAGCAAAGCCACACCTCCTAAGCCTCCCCCAAAAGTACCCACACTGGAGACTAGGTATCCACAAATCTGAGCTTTTGGGAACATTCTCATTCAAACCACCACATTGGCTCAAAAAACAACTGTAACTCCAGTTCCAAAGGACCTCTGGAAGAGCCATCTCCAGCCAAGCTCTGTTTCTCTTTTAGACAGAATCAATCTCACATAGCCCAGGGTGGCCTTGAGTTAACAGAGATCCCTCTGCCTCTGTCTCCCAAATCTGGGATTAAAGATGTGTGCCACCACTGCCTGGATTCTAGTGGTTTAGTTCTGCACTCTGATCTTCCGGCAGCTTTATTTATTAAAGCACAAACAAAATCTTACTACATCAGAGTAATTACAAAGAGGTTTGAGGAAATGGGGTTATGATCATGATTTCCTGCCAAAACTCACAAAATTGAAGTTTACGTATATTTTTACCATTTGCTATATATCCATTATGCCTAGATAAAACTATTTTTGAAAGGAAGACAGGCAGAAGCCAGGCAGTGGTGACATACACCTTATTAAAGTGTCCTGACATACCCAGGACTCAAAAGGCAGACAGAAGCCAGCCTGATCTACAAAGCACGCTCCAAAACAGCAAGGGCTGTTACACAGAGAAACCCTGTCTCTAAAAACAAAAACAAAAAGGAAGACATAGACTTTGACTTCTTATTTATGTGATTGTTTGTTATACATTTGTTTTCCACACTAAAGTGAAAACTTCGTAAGGTTTGGGACCATGCTTATTTGCACAAGGCCATATCTAACATTTAATATGGCATCTGGTGCACAAGAGAGAGGTGCAAATATTTGTTGAAGAGAAGAGAGCTGGGAACAACTCCAGTTTGACCATGGAGGGAAGGGAGAGTGTGTTGCTGTTAACTGAAAGAGACTCAATGTGAGGAGCCAGAGTAACAAGTAGTTGCATGGTAGAGAAAGCTTAGAAATGGTGTTGTTTTGGTATTCAGCAGTTAGAAGCACTGGTGACTGAAAGCAATAAACATAAAATTCCAACAGAAACCAGCTTGTTTATTCCCCCACATATAGCATCCATTTTCTTGACTCCCTTTGCCTTTTGCCAGTCTCACCCAAGCTCTTTCTCGTTCCCATGGCTGAGGTCCTATCTCTGGTGCCACTCTTGTCATTTGCCACAGATTAACTTGAATGGCTGTTTCAAAGCCTTTCCCGGTCACAGGCCTAGTGTTCAAGTTAGAGTCTGGAATGTTCTTCACTGGCTCATGTTTCACTGCTTTTGAAAGTGTGGAGCGCTTAGTAGGTGGAGCCTGGCTGGCAGAAGCAGGCCAGTAGGAGTGGGTTTTTTGAAAGTTATGCCTGCTTTTGCTTCCAGCCTGTGTTCTCTGCTTCCTGGGGGACATGATGGAGGAGGCTCTACCACGCCCATGTAGCTTCTGCTGCCATGAACTTGTGCATTCCCTGCCAGTACAGACTGAAATCTTTCTGTAAACATGAACCTAAATAAGCAAACACCCCTGCCCCACGCGTTCTGTAGTTGTTCCTGTTCTATATTTTGTCACAGTGATATGTAAAGTAAACAGTTCACTTCTTCTATGCTAGCCCCTGCCGTTTAGTTCTCTTTACTTGAAGGGGTGGCACCTGTAATGTATTCAAGTTTTGTTACATTAATAAGTTTAGTTACATTACAAAGGAAGTTGAGTAATAATATGAATTCTTTGTTTCTCAGAGGCTTGAAACAAACAAACACAAACAAAACCTTTCTGTTGCAGTTTCTGAGTCAAGAATCTGCAAAAAGGTTTGGCTACCAGCTTCTGGTTGAGGATTTCCTGTAAGGTAGCAACAAAGGCATTGGCTGATGCAAGCTGAAGTCTTTTAAAAGGATTATTGTTCATGTGTATGCATGTGTGCATGTATGTGCACTTGAGGGCAGATGTCTGTGAAGGTCATAATAGAACAGCAGATCCTCTGAAGCTGTGGTAACAGCCTATCTTAAGATGCCTGTCATGGTACTAGAAACCAAGCTCAGGTCCTCTGTAAAAACAGGAAGTGTCCTTAACTTCCAAGCCATCTCTTCAGCTCTTTCTTGACCACCCACAGATGTCTCACTTGGGCTGACAATATAGACCAGTAGTAGAATCAATCCCCACCCCACCCCTGCCCCAAACACACACACACACACACACACACACACACACACACACACACACACACAGACAGAGAGAGAGAGAGAGAGAGAGAGAGAGAGAGAGAGAGAGGGCTGTCAATAGGATGTTCCAGTTCCTTGCAAGGTTTTGATCAACATGTTGCTTACCACCCTGGCCTTTCCACGAGGCTGCTGGAAAGTCTCCCTGACACAGCAGATGTCCAGGAATGACCCAAGGGAAAGGGGAGGAGAGAGAACACTGCAGGCCTTTCATAGTCCAGTCTCAGAACTTCCACTGTTCATCAAAAACAAGTCTTTAGCTGGGCATGGCAAAGCACACATTTAATCCTAGCACTCGGGAGGCAGAGGCAATTGGATCTCTGTGAGTCTGAGGCCATTCTGGTCTACACAATGAATACAAGACAGTCAGGGCTATGTAGAGAGAACCTGCTCCCCCACCCCCACACCCCCCAAAAAAAGGAAGGAAGAAAGAAAAGAGACAGAAAGGAAGAAAATCAAAGAAAGAAACAAGTCATTAAATCTAGTCAATAGTTAATGATGAGAGTTAGTGTTCCCTCTCAGAGGACGAGTTTCAACTTTGAAACTGTTGAAAAACTAGTACATGGAGACAAGGAGTAAACAGTATATTGAAACCTTAACCTTAAGAATACAGCAAAGATTTAGAAGCTAGATTATGACTAATGCTAGGGTTAATGCAGGGAGCAGTGGTTACACATGCACTATCTGGTGTACCTGCCAAACATGCTGGAGTCAGACCAGAGAAAGTAGAGGAGGTTGGTGGTTTGTTTGGAATGTGAAAATGGTGACAAAACCAGAGAGATGGCTTAGAGATTAAGAGCCCAGGCTGCTCCTCCAGGGGACCCAGGTTTGATTCCCAGCTCCCACATGGCAGCTCGCAAACATCCAGTTCCAGGGGATCCAGCACCCTCTTCTGGCCTCTGAGGACTTGATGCACATGGTGCATAGAACTTCCATATATTAAAAAAAAATGGTGTTAGAAGTGTTGGGGAATATTCTTTTAAGGTGAGTGACTTTTGTTTATGCTGTGCAACATTTGTTTAATGATGTAAAGATGGGTTGCTTTTTTTTATGCTGCATTTGTTTAACTCTGTGAAGCTGTGTTACTTTGCCTGTCTAAAACACCTGATGGTCTAATAAAGAGCTGAATGGCAATAGCAAGGCAGGAGCAAGGATAGGTGGGCCTGTCAGGTAGTGAGAATAAATAGGAGAACCAAGGAAGAGGAGGAGCAATGAAGGAACAAGGAGAAGAAGATACTAGGGGTCAGCCACCCTACCCAGTCAGCCATGAAGTAAGAGTGAAAGTAAGATATACAGAAGGAAAGGAAAAAGCCCAGAGGCGAAAGATAGTCGGGGATAATTTAAGATAAGGAAAGCTGGCAAGAAACAAGCCAAGCTAAGGCCAGGCATTCATAACTAAGAATAAGTCTCCATGTGTGATTTACTTGGGAACTGGGTGGTGGGCCTCCCAAAAGCCCAAAGAGTAAAGCAGACAACAGCATGGAAGAGTACAAGTGCCAGAGATCTTGGAAACGCTGAAGGAGCTGATCTGAAGTTCCACCAAGATGAAGGAAGAGCTCGTTACACAAGAGAACAAAACATCTAAGACAGCTGTTTTAGGGAAACTCCTGAACCCCTGCCTTTACCTCTCAAGTACCAGGATTGCAGGCATACACCACTGTACCAAGTCTACACACTGCTTGGTGTAGTGTTCTTTACACATGCTGGACAAACGTTTCACCAAGGGTGATAGCCTTTCCCTGGGCATTTCTCCTATAGAATCACAGTTCCCTTGAACCATTTCCTAAGCATGTTTTTATGGTTTCTGAGGCAATGGAATGGAAAAACAAAGAAGAAAGACTTAGGAATACTGTGAGGTATTTATTTTTATGATATGTATTTATTTTGTGTGTGCATGTGTGTGTACATGTCCTTATATTCCTTGGCTGAGAACAGAGGTCAGAGAACAGCCTGCAGGAGCCAGTTCTCTCCTTCCACCATTTGGGTTCCAAGGACTAAACCAGATTATGTTGCTTGGTGGCTGAGCTATCTGGCTGATCAGACAAAATTATGGAAAGATCTAGAAGAGAGTGCCTATGTTAGCGGTAGCTGAATACTCTAAATGGCATTTTATACTTGCCTTAGGCTGAAAGATGGCTCATCAGTTAAGAGCACTGCTACTCTTCCAAAGAACACTTGGGTTTCATTCTTAGCACCCCCACGGTGGCTCACGACTGTCCCTAACTCCAGGTCCAAGAGATCTGAGACCCTTTTCTGGACTCTACAGGCACAAAACATACATCTAACACAGAGATATACATGCAAGCAAAACACTCAAACACATAAAGTAACAAAATAGAAAATTGAAAAGAGGGTGTTTGCCCTTGTCTGTCTCTTCCCTTTTCCCTATCAAACAGTTGCCTCCCTACTTAGTGCCTCAGTGTTATTTTTTTTTAAGATATAAGGGGTGGGGGGGAAGGCCAGTCCTATGAGGGGCAGCAGTCCCACAAGGAGTAACAGCTGGTGACCTGAGGCCTCAGCAAATCCCCTGAGGCCTTGCCGGATCACCGTGGTGGGTGGAAGACTGCAGAGGGTGAGAGATTGCCAGATATATCATGCAGAGAGAGAGTTTGGGTATAGAGTTTATTTAGTGGGTTATGGAGGGAAAAGGGGGAAGAAGAGGGAAAGGCACAGAGAGAGAGGGAGAGAAAGGGGAAGAGAGAGAAAGAGAGAGAGAGGGAGGGAGCAGAAGTTACCTCTTTGGGAGAGAGATGGAAAGAGAGAGAGCTCAGAATGGAGAAAGTGGGATATCCATTTCCCTTAGCGGAAGGGAAGGGGTTGGGAGAGGGTGGGGCTTGTCTCTTAAAGGGACAGTGCAAGTCAGTAGTGGGTCATAACATTCCTATCTCTTTCTTATAATAAAAAGGCAGGAAGTTAGGCACAATAGGTTAATGGAATTGAGACAGCAGATTATCAAGACTGCTTCATGCTTATTTGTGGGCATCGTCTTAGGGGGGAGCCTGAGAAAGCTGGGTGCTGGTCACATCCTGGGGTAGCTGGTCTCTTTATTCCTGTCCAGGGTTTGTGGTATGGAAATGTCTGGTGTCTCTTAGACCTGTTTAAGGTATCGGCAGAATAGAGGACAAAGTTAAGTTTAGGAAAAAAAAATTGTTTTAGGACCAGGGAATTGAGAGGGATGTACCTGACCTGTTTAAGGTGGATCCTTTAATTCGGCTCCCTGGAACTCACAAGAATGTTTTGGGTTTGTGAAAACATAAGTTTTAAACAGCAGCATATTTTTGCCAGAATGCCTGACAGATATTTTGAATAATGAAAAATATCTTTAAGACCATGAAAGGCAGCAAGAGAGAGAATTTTGTTAACTTGTATCTTATAGAAATTTGTTTGTAGAGGCTGTCCTTTTAAATGACAAAACCTCTCAGCTGTCAAACTGCACCAGAGATCTTTGAGAAGGATAAAATTTTACTTGAGTTATTGATTTAAAATGACAGAGAAATTACTTGGTTGGCACCTGGAATTACTCCTCAGGGTCCTCCATGGTTGCTGAGGGTCATATTTTCCTTTTGCTGTTTAGCACAGGGCCTGCCAGGCTCCAGAAGATCCTGTGGGCTAAGAAATCTGTAGGAAGACAGGCCTACCTTGATCTGAGCAGCGAGGCTGTCGATTCCGGTGATTCTGTCCACTGTCTGGAGATCTTCAGTTTATATGAAAGGCAGTTTTGCCAAGTGGTCAGTGCTTGGCAGTTGAAGCAAACTATAGATGGATGTTGTTGTGTGCCCATTTGTCTTCTGTCTCCTTGGGAGGAAGTAGAGTGCTGCTGCTAGGAGTCAACCTGTCTCTTTTGTTATAAAAAGTTTTTAATAATTAAGCATTTAAATGTTATACTTCCAGATCTCTGAGCAGTTGAGGGCTGTTTAGCAGGTATAGATGAGTTATAACTATAGCATAAAATCTTCCTGGAGAGCTCGGTCCAAGCTTGACTGTACTGGCTCTCAACTTAACAGGTAAAATTTATACTTGTAAAGGACAGAAAAAAGAAAAAACTGTTTGTAATAGAAGCTAATGGCAGAACTGACAATAGTAGAGAACAGCTTAATATATATAAAGCACAGTTGGATGAAATATACTGTATTTTTTATAAGAAACTTAAAAGTACATACCAATTTAAAACATGAGACATTGTTTTTGTAGTCTGGAATGAGATACAATGAACAGACAATTATAACATTTAACAGTAAATATACATGCATTTACACTCAGTTGAATTTAAGTTTTATACACATAGAGTTAAATGAAAAGTGAGCAAAAGGAAGCTGGCTAGGGAAAGGGCCTCATATGGAGAGCCGACTGCCTGTGCTCTTTGGTTAGGGATGGAACCTCTGGCTCCTCCCTTTGTTAAGCTCAAAGAAAATGGCAGCAGCCATGGTTGTCCACATGGTGTGACTAACTTAAATTTAGCCGTCTGCTGGTAGAAGTTAGAAATGTGGTTGGTTTGCCATAGCTGAAAACATGAGAATGGTGAAAATGGCACAAACCCCAGGGCAACTAGTCGGACTTCTCCTGGCCAGCATGGAGGTTGATGATAAAGCCAAGCTGGTTCCTGGCCTGTTGACTCAGGGACCAGGGGCTAGGACTGCTCCAAGCAGCCCTTACAGCAGTGAGGATCACTTATGAGAGGTCTGAAAAGAAAAAACAAAACACACACACACACAATTCCGAACAGTACGAGGATCACTACACACACACACACACACACACACACACACACACAATTCCGAACAGCACGAGGATCACTACACACACACACACACACACACACACACACACAATTCCGAACAGTACGAGGATCACTACACACACACACACACACACACACACAATTCCGAACAGCACGAGGATCACTACACACACACACACACACACACACAATTCCGAACAGTACGAGGATCACTACACACACACACACACACACACACACACACACACAATTCCGAACAGTACGAGGATCACTACACACACACACACACACACACACACAATTCCGAACAGTACGAGGATCACTACACACACACACACACACACACACAATTCCGAACATCACGAGGACCACTCCAAGCGGTCTGCTCACATTTTTAGCTATGGGAAGCAACGAGACAGAAAAATATCCGAGGGGCCTTGGGCCCCAAAATTGAATGCACTGTTCAGTGAGTGCTTTGGGACCCAGGGTCCCTTGGATTTTTTTTTTTTTTGACTGCTCATAAGTGGTGCCCACTGTGAGAGACTGCCCAGGGCAGCCTCTAGCCTCTGGTTTCCGAGTTGCCCAGACCAGAGCCAGGCCAGGCTACATTATCATCATGAAGACATTCCTCTACAGGCCTTGAGGTGTTCTCTGTTTTCATGGGTTTTCATGTTTTTAGCTATGGAAAATAAACCCTCAAACTATCAGCCTGTGAACGCTCTGCTGGTGTCCCACTTCTCCTTTCACTGGGCAGCCCCTCCGCACTGTCTAAAAATGCTCCTTTCCTCTCGCTCCCATTCCTTCTATTCTATCCCTGTCACTGCTATCACTGGTCCCACAGAAACCTTCAAGATTAGTTGGATCCGTAAGGCAGTTGTTTTCTTTTCTTTTTTTTTTCTTTTATTTTTTGAGACAGGGTTTCTCTGTAGCTTTGGAGCCTGTCCTGGAACTAGCTCTTATAGACCAGGTTGACCTTGAACTCACAGAGATCCGCCTGCCTCTGCCTCCTGAGTGCTGGGATTAAAGGTGTGTGCCATCACCTGACATCTCTGCTATTTTTTTAAGCATTAACTCAGACAATCCTTTTCAAGATCAATAATGCAGTTTGATGACTGGTAGCTTTGTCAACTGCCTTCTCGATTCTCTGTGTAAAATTCAGGTCACAGACCTCACCTCTTAGAGCAGAGCCAATACTAAGTCCAGACACATTTTACCTTGTTACAGGTTTGGATAAGAAATAAACTCACTGGTATTGGCATAAAGAACAGACAGGAGGACCAATGGAACCAAATAGAAGACCCGAATATCAATCCACATATCTTCAAATACCTGATCTTTGATAAAGAAGAAAAATATATTAAATGGAAAAAAGAAAGCATATTTAACAAGTGGTGCTGGCATAACTGGATATCAACATGTAGAAGAATGAATATAGACCCATATCTATCACCATGCACAAAACTCAAGTCCAAATGGATCAAAGACCTCAACATAAAGCCAGCCACACTGAACCTTATAGAAGAGAAAGTGGGAAGTACACTTGAACGCATTGGCACAGGAAACCACTTCCTAAATATAACCCCAGCAGCACAGACACTGAGAGAAACAATTAATAAATGGGACCTCCTGAAACTGAAAAGCTTCTATAAAGCAAAGGACACGGTCAACAAGACAAAACGACAGCCTACAGATTGGGGAAAGATCTTCACTAACCCCACATCAGACAGAGGTTTGATCTCCAAAATATACAAAGAACTCAAGAAACTGGACACCAAAAGATCACCTAATCCCATAAAAAAAAAAATGTAGTACAAACCTAAACAGAGAACTCTCAACAGAGTAATCTAAAATGGCTGAAAGACACTTAAGGAAATGTTCAACATCCTTAGTCATCAGAGAAATGCAAATCAAAACAACTCTGAGATTCCATCTTACACCTGGAAGAATGGCCAAGATCAAAAACACTGATGACAATTTATGCTGGAGAGGTTGTGGGGAAAAGGGAACACTCCTGCATTGCTGGTGGGAATGCAAGCTGGTACAGCCCCTTTGGTTGTCAGTATGGTGATTTCTCAGAAAATTAGGAAACAGCCTTCCTCAAGACCCAGTAATACCACTTTTGGGTATAGATCCAAAGGATGCTCAATCGTGCCACAAGGACATGTGCTCAACTATGTTCATAGCAGCTTTGTTTGTCATAGCCGTAACCTGGAAACAACCTAAATGCCCCTCGACTGAAGAATGGATAAGGAAAATGTGGTACATTTACAAAATGGAGTACTACATAGCAGAAAAAAAATAATGACAACTTGAATTTTGCAGGAAAATGGATGGAGCTAGAAAACATTATTTTGAGTGAGGTAACCTGTAGGGCCCTGTCTTCCCTGTTCCTTGAGGTCTAAACACAGGATGCAAGAACTGTTTATGCTAACCAGCTTAGCTTCCCCTGCTCATTTTGCCAGCCGGAGGGAATTAGTTCAAAGCCTTGTTTCTGTCATTGCTATGATAATTTCACCTGCTAAGAAGGTCCTCACAGGCGCCCTAAATCTCCTCCCATCTGTCTGTCAATGTTCCCAGCATGGAGGCTCAGGCCACTGGCCCCAAGTGGTCAACACTATGATCTCACTCCCAGGTGGGAGGGGGGCTCTCGTCCTCTTGCCTCCAAGTATATAAGCCTACGTGTGCTGAATAAAAATTGACATTTACCCTTTGGGCAAATGATCCAATCTCTCTCTGTGTGTGTGTCTGTTCAACTCCTAGGATATTGTTCCAGATTTGTGGCCTGGTACAGGAGGCACGCCCTGTGCCAAGAGAGTGAGGTTTCACAGAAAAGCGCGGGACAGTAACCCAGACCCAGAAAGACAGTTATCACATGCACTCATTCATAGGTGGTTTTTAAACATAAAGCAAAGAAAGCCAGCCTACAAACCACAATCCCAGAGAACTTAGACAACAATGTGGACACTAAGAAAAACTTACATAGATCTAATCTACATGGGAAGTAGAAAGTAGAAAAAGACAAGATCTCCTGAGTAAATTGGGAGCATGGGGACCTTGGGGGAGGATTGAAGGAGAGAGGGAAGAGGCAGGGAGTGGAGCAGAGAAAAATGTAGAGCTCAATCAATAGCAATAAAAAATGTATATAAAAAAAAGAAACAAGCTCCACCCACTCCTTTTCTCTTCTCTGCTCTTCTTCTGAAGAGGCAAGCAGGTCTTTGTGGTTTTCTTTCCCTCTCTTCCTCTCTGAGTCTCTCTCTCCTCCCTCCCTTTACTCTTCAGACGATGACATTTGCTTATGTTGTGTTGGTTCTGTTCTTACTGATTTAGAGAATGTGTCGCATGCCATCACCTATAATCACCCCAAATTTGGTCACATGAAACAACCACCATTCCACTTGGCCTATACATTCTGTGTGATAGAAACTTGGTCCAGGCACAGAAACTCTGGGGCCTCCTTTACCAAACTGGGCTCTCCTGGGACTGTTGACCAAAGGCACCATGTGTCCTCTCAAAGACTCTCAAGTTCACAAGCCAGAAGCATACACTGAAAGCTGAGGGATCTAGGAAGAGAATGTGCAACTTTTTGTGAGCCTTAGGAGCCATGCGGTGGCTATAACCTGGGAGTGGAATCCATGACAAAGTTGCCAAGATTCAGGGAGTGAGGTCATAGACTCAGTCTATGAGCTTATTTTTGTTACTGTAATGAAGTAGCTAAAATTGAGTACTTTCTAAGAAAAGGGGTCTAGTGGCAGGAGATAACCCAGTCGATAAAGTGCTTGCCTCACAAAGACTTGACTTTGATTCCCATTGCCCATGTGACAGTGGGGAGCACAGTGGCCTGTACTTGTAATCACAGGGTCAGGAGGTGGAGACATGACCATCCAGGAGGCTGGCTGGCCACGCTGTCCAGTCTAATGTGAGACCCCGGCTTAATGCAGATAGGCAACCTTTGTGAAGAGGATATCAGAGGATTTCCTCAGGCCTCCAGTCACGTGTACCATTCCCCTCCCCCATCCTAGAAAGAAGCTAGGCCTGCAAAGAATGACTGACCAGAATTTCAATGGTATGAGGAGCATGGAATGTTTCAGGCCCTAATTACAATTTATCTTTGACTATGTTTCTCCTTCTAAATGGACATTTTTTGCCCCCACCTTCCTATGACTAACAGATAAAGCTTGACCTAACAGATAAAAAACCAAATTACAGGGGCTGGAGAGATGGCTCAGTGGTTAAGAGCATTGCCTGCTCTTCCAAAGGTCCTGAGTTCAAATCCTAGCAACCACATGGTGGCTCACAACCATCTGTAATGAGGTCTGGTGCTCTCTTCTGGCCTGCAGACGTACACACAGACAGAATATTGTATACATAATAAATAAATAAATATTTAAAAAAAAACCAAATTACAACACCCCCCTCCAAACACACACAATTTGGAATGTATTAACAAAACCCTCGTTTTCTGCTGGTCTCTCTGTCTTTCTGGAGCCCTGCTGTAAACTTCCATTACCTTCTCACTCTGTTGTGTGTCTTTTCCTGGGGAAACAGGAATAAATGAATGTCTACATACTGACAGGACATGGGGGCAAGACCAAAGAAATTACTCTGTCCAAGTCCAACTTGGCAAACCAGTGAGTTTATTGGGGATACATACAGAAATACGGGTGAGGGGTTACTTATAGGAGCATGGATGACACCAGACAGCTACGACACCAAGAGCCCACCCAGCATGCGTGAAACTCAGGAAAACTCCATCATCCCCAGAGCTCCCCGCACAACTTGCAACCACTGATAGTTGTGAGATTCTCCCACAAGCAGCTCATCCTGGAGGAAGTCTCTGTTGCCCAGTGTTTACTGTTTGTACGACCTTGAGGAGGACCTTGTAAATCTTGTTTCTGCTTTCCCAGACTTGAGGTCATTTACTTCCCGTGTTTCCTGAGCCCCTTCCTCCCTGGCCAGACGACTGTTTGAAGGAACACAACACTCTTCCATCTTGCAGGCCTGCAGAACGAACCCCATAGCGGATGCCAAGTTCTGCTGCTCCCCCTGAGATAGAGCCTGGTCCCCTTTGCCCACCGCTGCAGCACCTTGGGAGTACTTGGCTGTCTGAACCTAGGAAAATATTTATGAAAAAACATTTATGATACTGCCCCTGTGAGCCAAGGGGAAGAAATTAGAAAAGGACTGTGTTTGTTTGAATGAAAATAGCGCCCATAGACTCAGAGGAAGTGGCACTGTTGGGAGGTGTGGCGTTGCTGGCAGAAGTGTGTCACTGGCGGTGGGCTTTGAGGTTTCAGAAGCCCAAGCCAGACTGAATGGTTCTCTCTTCCTGCTGCCTGCCTATACAAATTTAATACTCCCAGCTACCTCTCCAGCACCATGTCTGCCTACATGTTGTCATGTTTCCCACCATGGTAATAATAAACTAAACCTCTGAACTGTAAGCCAGCCCCAGTTAAATGTTTCCCTTTATAAGAGTTGCTGTGGTCATGGTGTCTCAAGAGAAATAACACCCTAAGGAGACAGGACCACACAGGAAAGAGTTACACTGTCCTCGAGTATACCTGCAACTTGACCACTTATTCCCTGCAAACCCCCTTCTCCTCTCCCATTACGGTCTTTATCCTCACTGCCCAGTAGTTTACAGCATCAATTCAGAATGTAAATCACCCTAAATAGGAGACAAAGGAACCAAAAACCCAGAAAAAAATTGTTCTGGAAAATTTGTCTCTGCCTTTGATAAAAATTTCTGGGCTCGCTTCGACAGTGAAAGATTCTGGCAGCGCAACCCTTGCAGATCCCCTGGTGGGTGGGAGACAGAGATACTCCATGCGGAGAGCGCATGGGTATAGAGTTTATTTAGTGGGTATTGGAAAGGGAATAAAGGTAAGGGTATTGTGGAGGGAAGAGATGAGAGAAAGAGAGAGAGAGAGAGAGAGAGAGAGAGAAGGGGGGCAAGGGGAAGGGAGAGGAAAGGGGGGAAGGGAGAGGCAATGGTTGCCTCTTCAGAAGAAGGACGGACAGAGAGAGAGAGAGAGAGAGCTGAGATGGAGGGAAGGCACAAAATCAGCTTGCCTCAGTGGTGGGAACAGGGAGTAATTGGGGGTGGGTGGAGCTCGTCTCTTAAAGGGATGGGTACCCAGGTGACAGGGAAGGCCAGAAGAATGGTGACAGACACCACATATACTAAAATCAGAACAATACAGAGTAGATTAGCATGGCCCCTGCACAGGATGACACGCAAACTCATGAAGCGTTGTATAAAAAAAAGTAGAAAATTCCCACAGAGCAATGGTCCTCAACCTTCCTAATGCTGTGACCTCTAATACAGTTTCATGCTGTGAGGACCACCAACCATAAAATTATTTTGCTGCTATCGCATAACTGTAATTTTGCTACTGCTGTGAATTGTAATGTAAATATCTGATATGCAGGATATCTGCTATGTAACCCCCGTGAAAAGATCCTTCTACCCCAAGGGGTTACGACCTACAGATTGAGAACCACTGCCATAAAAAGATGGTGCTGGGTCACAATAAACTGCTTCCTGCAACAAAGTTCCCATTTCTCTAATAAGAAGGCCACAATGCTGGCTGGGCGGTGGTAGTATACACCTTTAGTGCCAACACTGGGGAGGCAGAGGCAGGTGGATCTCTCTGAGTCTGAGGCCAGCTTGTCTACAGAGAGAATTCCAGGACAGTCAGAGCTACATAGAGAAACCCTGCCTCAAAAAACAAAACAACAAAACAAAAAGACAAGGGCCTACAACAAGCTGAGTTTTTGAGAGCACCTGGACCTTTCTTGGTCCAGTTATTTTTAAGCCAAGGACCTAGGGTGGCCAATACACACAGCAGCCAAATTATCTATCTGGGACAGTGGCTTCAGGTTCATTGTTCATTGATGCAGACTCTTTGGGAAGCAATGTGGAATGCAAGCTTCATTAAGAGCTATTAAGGAGGGGCTCGAGAGATGACTCAGTGGTTAAGATCACTGGCTGTTCTTCCAGAGGACCCAGGTTCAATTTCCAGCACCCACATGGCACCTCACTACCATCTGTAACTCTAGTTCCAGGGGATCTGAAACTTTCTGGCCTCTAGTGGCACTGCATGCAAGTGGTTCATGGACATACATGCAGGCAAAACACCTATACACACAAAAAAATAGTAGTAGTAATAATAACAAATATAAGAGGTATTTAAGAAAAGTGAGATGTTAAAGTGAGAGGCACTCCTGGAAGAGGTTGCCAAGGGAGGAAAAAGCTGTTGAGCACCCGTCTAGGGGTTTTACAGAGCTGTAGAAGAAACTGGACAAATTGGCTCATTCTCTAGGTTCACCGCTGGCTGATCCCTTGGTGGATTGGTGTATTCGTGGTGTGTTCTCCTGTTGTCCACTCAGTTAGGGATGGATGAAGCAGGTCAGACATTTAGAGACTTCCCCAGAACTATGGACTTGATGGATTGGGTCTTTGTTTTCATTTTGGCAGGTTTCCCTGCTGATTGTGGCCTGAATGGTGCTTTCATCGTGGAGTCAGCTGTGCTAAGGTCTGGGTCCCTGTGGCATGGTGGCTCCCCAGGGGCAGGAGAATGTGGCTAAGACTTCTTACTTCCTCACAGCGTAGGAGAATAAGGACTGGCGAGCGAGGAGAGAGGGAGAGAGGGCTAGGAGTAGGGTCTAGTTAGAGTACCTAAGACAACCCACTTCCTGTATCTAGGCCTCACCTCTTAAAAAGTTCTCTAGCTTCCCCAAACAGCATCACCAGCTTGGAACCAAGTGTTCAAACAGATGAACCTTTGAGGAACATTTTTCAGTAAAACCATAACACTAGCCTGTAAGATATAATGTAATTCCCCACTCCTCAGTTGTGGAAACAAGATTACGTTTTGTTTTGAAAAGGTTTATTTATTTTTACTTATGGGCACATGTGTAGGTGTTTTGCCTACACGTATGTGTGTGTATTTTATGAGAGGGCCGGGAGCCACACAAGGGCCATGACAGGCCCTGCTAGAAGCCCTCCCAGAGACCAGTTTCAGTTTACTGGAACCGACTGGAGGTGAGCAAGCAGTTCTTGGGAAAGCTGCAACCCAGGAGCAACCAATCAGAGGGTGCCCTAGAGCCTTGTGCAAGCTTAAGATAACTAAAGATCGCTTCTCCCACCCTGCAGCTGAAAAGCCTCTAACCATTAAATCACCAACCAATCCTATAGCAACCCAGTAAACTTTTTATATAAACCTACCAATCAGCCCCAAGACTAACCTCTCCTCCCTGGAATTCCCCTAATCTTGCTTGAAAGGAGCATGTGGGCTTCTCCCATCATTGCCATGTTGGAATTTTAATAAAACGCTCCTGCTGATTGCATATGTGAATGGCGGTCTTCTACAGGACTTCTTGCAAACCCTAACATTACACTTACCCACTACCTACCAGGACTAGAAGAGGGCATTGAGTGCTTTGGAACTGGAGTTATAGCCCATTGTAGCAACCAAGTGGGTGTTGGGAATAAAGTGGGTGGATTAGCAGAGAGCTTTTAACCAGAGCCATCTCTCCAGCCTCCCAAACAGGGTTGTGTTTAATGTTATGTTTAAGGCTTCAGGAAAATGATTTGTGGATCCAATCTATATAAATATTTTTAATTTGGCATAAGAACAGACAGGAGGACCAATGGAACCGAATAGAAGACCCAGATGTCAATCCACACATCTTCGAACACCTGATCTTTAATAAAGAAGCAAAAAATATCAAATGGAAAAAAGAAAGCATATTTAACAAGTGGTGCTGGCATAACTAGATATCAACATGTAGAAGAATGAATATAGACCCATATCTATCACCATGCACAAAACTCAAGTCCAAATGGATCAAAGACCTCAACATAAAGCCAGCCACACTGAACCTATAGAAGAGTAAGTGGAAAGTACACTTGAACGCATTGGTACAGGGAACCACTTCCTAAATATAACCCCAGCAGCACAGACACTGAGAGAAACAATTAATAAATGGGACCTCCTGAAACTGAAAAGCTTCTGTAAAGCAAAGGACACGGTCAACAAGACAAAACGACAGCCTACAGATTGGGAAAAGATCTTCACTAACCCCACATCAGACAGAGGTCTGATCTCCGAAATATACAAAGGACTCAAGAAACTGGACACCAAAAGATCACATAATCCAATGAAAAAAAAAATGGAGTACAGACCTAAACAGAGAACTCTCAACAGAGGAATCTAAAATGGCTGAAAGACACTTAAGGAAATGTTCAACATCCTTAGTCATCAGAGAAATGCAAATCAAAACAACTCTGAGATTCCATCTTACACCTGGAAGAATGGCCAAGATCAAAAACACTGATGACAATTTATGCTGGAGAGGTTGTGGGGAAAAGGGAACACTCCTGCATTGCTGGTGGGAATGCAAGCTGGTACAGCCCCTTTGGTTGTCAGTGTGGTGATTTCTCAGAAAATTAGGAAACAGCCTTCCTCAAGACCCAGTAATACCACTTTTGGGTATATATCCAAAGGATGCTCAATCATGCCACAAGGACATGTGTTCAACCATGCTCATAGCAGCTTTGTTTGTCATAGCCAGAACCTGGAAACAACCTAAATGCCCCTCGATTGAAGAATGGATAAGAAAGATGTGGTACATTTACACAATGGAGTACTATACAGCAGAAAAAAATAACAACAGCTTGAATTTTGCAAGAAAATGGATGGAGCTAGAAAACATTTGAGTGAGGTAACCCAGACCCAGAAAGACAATTATCACATTTACTCACTCATAGGTGGTTTTTAAACATAAAGCAAGGAAAGCCAGCCTACAAACCACAATCCCAGAGAACTTAGACAACAATGCAGACACTAAGAGAGACTTACATAGATCTAATCTACATGGGAAGTAGAAAGTAGAAAAAGACAAAATCTCCTGAGTAAATTGGGAGCATGGGGACCTTGGGGGAGGATTGAAGGAGAGAGGGGAGAAGCAGCAAGGAAAGCAGAGAAAAATATAGAGCTCAATAAATATCAATAAAAAAATTTAAAAAAAATAAAAATTTTAATTAAAATGTATTTCATTCTTATACATGTCATATAAAGCTATCAAAGAAAAAATAGATTATATCAAAATTAACCTTTTTGCATTGATGAACCATCAGCAAGAAAAAAACCATAATTGGAGATAATACTTGCAAACCATATATCTGACAAGTACCCGGATTATATAAAGAACATTTGCATGACTAGGGATGTGGGTCAGTGGGAAGAGTGCTTGCCTAGCATGTTTGAGGCCCTGGGTGTGATCTCCAGCTCAGCAAAATTCTAGTACTTAGGAGGCAAAAGTTCCAGTTTATCTTCGAACATAGTAATTTCAAAGCCAGCCTGGAATACATTAAATCCTTTTTCCCACAAAGAAAGACCATTTTCAACTCAATCTTAGAAAGGGTAAATGATCTACTATTAAAATGAGAAAAGGATTTGAATAGGCACGTATCCCAATAAAATATTCAATGAGCAGTAAGAATATAAAAAGATATTCAACATAATTAGTCATTAGCAAAATAAGACATAGTAAGATATCATTCACAAGTCAGGTGGTGGTGGCACACACCTTTAAACCCATCAGTTGGGACTGGAGAGATGGCTCAGTGGTTAAGAGCATTGCCTACTCTTTCAAAGGTACTGAGTTCAATTCCCAGCAACCACATGGTGGCTCACAGCCATCTGTAATGAGGTCTGGTGCCCTCTTCTGGCCTGCAGACATACACACAGACAGAGTATTGTATACATAATAAATAAATAAATATTTAAAAAAAAATAAACCCATCAGTTGGGAGGGAGAGGTAGGCAGACCTCTGAGTCCTGTCTTGAAAAACCAAAATAAAATACCAGTTCATATCATGTCTTAAGGTTTCTATTACTGTAAAGAGACACCATGACCATGGCAACTCTTTTTATTGTTATTTTTATTTTTATTTTTTTTATTTTTTATTTTTTTAGAGACGGGGTCTCGCTATGTTGCCCAGGCTGGAGTGCAGTGGCTATTCACAGGCGCGATCCCACTACTGATCAGCATGGGAGTTTTGACCTGCTCCATTTCCGACCTGGGCTAGTTCACCCCTCCTTAGGCAACCTGGTGGTCCCCCGCTCCCGGGAGGTCACCATATTGATGCCGAACTTAGTGCGTAGCGCACTATAGCCCAGAACTCCTGGACTCAAGTGATCCTCCTGTCTCAGCCTCCCGAGTAGCTGGGACTACAGGCGTGCGCCCGGCTGACCATGGCAACTCTTATAAAGAAAACATTTAATTGGGACTGGTTTACAGTTTCAGAAGTTCAAGCAATTATTATCATAGCAGGGAGCACGGTGTCATGCAGGCAGATGGGGTGCTGGAGCTGAGAATCCTACATCTTGCAGGCAACAGGAAGTCAACTGAGACTCTGGGCAATATCCTGAGCATAGGAAACCTCAAAACCTGCCCCCACAATGACACACTTTCTCCAACAAGACCATACTCCAACAAAGCCGCACCTCCTAATAGTATCACACTACCAATGAGATTATGGGGGCCAATGACATTCAAACCACCACATTCTACTCCCTGAATCCTATAAACTTGTAACAGTAGCATAATGCAAAGTTAATTTAATCCAATTTCAAAAGTTCTCATAGTCTATCACAGCCTCAAACTTGTTTCAAAGTCTTTTCTGAGACTCATGGTAGTCTCTTATCTGTAATCCCCTTGGAAAAGCAAAAACAAAAGGCAGATCATATACTTCCAATATATAATGGCACAGGATATACACTGTTGTAGTAGTTTGAATAGTGTCTCTTTACAGCAATAAAAGCCCTAGGTAAGACAATTACTGTTTCAAAACATAAGGAAGGGACTATTGTGTGGAAATACTGGACCAAAGCAAGACTGAAAACCAGCTGGGCAAACTCCAAACTCTGTATCTCAATGTCTGATGTCAAAGTGCTCGTCAGATCTTCAACTCTATTCAGCTTTGTTGACTGCAACAGAGTTCTTTCTCAAGCTGGTTCCATTCCCTGTTAGCAGCTCTCCTTGGCAGGTATCCCACAACCCTGGCACCTTTAATGTCTTGGGTTCTCCAAGGCAATCCAGGCTTCAACTTCACAGCTTCATGCAATGGCCTCTCTACTAGACCTCCGTTCAGACAAACCCCTGACACATGCCTTGTCTCACCAGCTTTCTTTAGGCACAGAGAAAATTCCATAACTCCTTTCTTCCAGTCTTAACTCTAAAGCAGGAACCCTGATAGACTGTCTTACTTTGCCATTACAAGGCAAACAGATCTTCAAGTTCCCTGCGTCGTGGAAAAGTCTGCTGGATACTATGGGCCTGTAAGCTAAAGATGAATGTGCCAATGTTATAGAAAAACTTGGTGTGACTGTCCAGGCAGCAAGATGTCTCTGTCATTTCTACAGTTTTGGAAGTTGCTTACAATGTACTTCCTGTTAACTTAGGTAATATTATATCCTTCTGGGGTCTTTGATGGAGTTAAAGACTAGATAGTTATAATTATAGTTTCCTTAGTTATGATAAAAGATAAAGTAGATATAAATATTATAACTGTAATTCTTGCTTGATACCTTTTTTAAGATTTAATTTATTTATTATGTATATGGTGTTTTGCCTGCATGTATCCCTGCAGGCCAGAAGAGGGCACCAGATCTCATTACAGATGGTTGTGAGCCACCACGTGGTTGCTGGGAATTGAACTCAGGACCTTTGGAAGAGCAGGCAAAGCTCTTAACTACTGAGCCATCTCTCCAGCCCGCTGATACCTGTTTTGTAATTTTACTATATTAAAATTAAGACCTTCCTTTTTATTTAAACAGAAAAAGGGGAAATAGTATGGAAAGTCCTTCTGTATATGTGTTGCTTTTATTGGTTAATGAATAAAGCTCCATTTAGTCAATGGTTTAACAGAGTAAAGCCAGAGATGTAGAGAGAGGAGAGAGGAGGTGTTGTAAAAGAGAAGCCATGTAGCCACTGCATGAGACAGATGCCCCGAGGTCGCTGAAACTTTGCCAGTAGGGCCACGATCTTGTGGTGATGTACAGATTAATAAAGATGGATTAGTTTAAGATATAAGAGCTAGATAAAAATATGCTTAAGCTATTGGCCAAACAATATTGCAAATAATATAGTTTCTGTGTAATTATTTCAGGTCTGAACAGCCAGGAATGAACACTGAACACCTACGAGTATGAACACTAGTAACTACATGACAGAATCTATACTGTTTTGAGATTCCTTTTTTTTTTTTTTGGTTTTTCGAGATGGGGTTTCTCTGTGGCTTTGGAGCCTGTCCTGGAGCTAGCTCTTGTAGACCAGGCTGCCTCGAACTCACAGAGATCCACCTGCTTCTGGCAGCAGTGCTGGGATTAAAGGCATGCGCCACCACCGCCTGGCCTATTTTGAGATTTCTTCTGTCAAGGATATTAATCCAAATTTCCCCACTTTTAGCTTCAAGTAGACTCTTCAGACAAGGACAAGAGGCAACCACTTTCTTCCAAAATATCACAAGAATGATCTCTAGGCAACATATTAAAATTCTTCTCTGAAACCTTGAGCAGGGCCTCACAGTTTATCAGGTCACACTTGACACCACTTCTTCCATTCTTCTACTAGTTTGACCTACGAAGCAGTGCATAAAGCATTCTGCTGCTTTCACAACCAGTACTACCAAAATCCAAAGTCCTCCGAACATAAACATGGTCAGGCCTGGCACAGAAATACCTCAGTCCCTGGTACCAGCTTCTGTCTTAGTTAGGGTTTATATTGCTATGAAGAGACACCATGACCATGACAACTCTTATAAAGAAAAAATTTAATTGGGATGACTTGCTTACAGTTTTAGAGATTCAGTCCATTATCACCATGATGGGAGCATGGTGGTTTGCAGACAGACATGGTGCTGGAGTAGTAGCTGAGAGTCTTATATCTTGCAGGCAACAAGACCTCGAATGAGACACTGGGTGGTATCCTGAGCATAGGAAACCTCAAAACCCACCCTCCCAGTGACACACTTCCTTCAAGAAGGCCATACCTGTCCTATCAAAGCCACACCTCTTAATGCAACTTCCTATGAGATTATGAGACCAACTGCATTCAAACTACCACATATCTGTTAAAACAGCAATAAGTCAAAATGCTTGGCAATAAATGTTGGCAGTGATATAGAGAAATTGGAACCTTCGTGTACTGCAGGTAAGAAAGTAAAGTGATTCTCAAACAAATACATGTAAATAATGAAGTTATACTATAACCAAGCAATTGAACTTTCAGTTGGTTTAGTTATTTCTGTGATATTATAGCAAAATAATCAAAGCTGGATAACTTTATGAGGAAAAGATGTTTATTTAGTGCAGGGCTGTTCAAGGGCTCACATCTGGTGATAGTTTTCTATAGCAGCATTGTAGTGGTATTGTTCTTAATAAATTGCCAGGGAATAGAAAGTACCCAAAGGTTGATCAACAAGTGAGTAGATGTGGGGCATAGTGGCACCCACCTTTAATTCCAGCAAAACAAACAAACAAACAACAAACAAACAAAACACACATTAGTGGTTTTTTAGTATACTGTTGTGTTGGCCACTTTTAAGTCAGCTTGACACAAGCTAGAGTCATTTGGAAGCAGGAACTCCTATTGAGAAAGTGCTCCCATTACAGTGCTGCGGGAGCACCTTCCGCTCCTTCAGCCAATAGCCGCTGAAGTACGAGCCCACAATGCTGTGGGAGCGCCTTCCGCTCCTTCAGCCAATAGCCGCTGAAAATACCAGCCCACTGGGGCATGGTATATTTCTCTTTTAAAAAGAGCCGCAAGTCTCAGCTCGGGCTCTCTTGGTTCCGGCGCTTGTTTCTGACAGTTTGTGTGTATTAAGTTTCCCCCCCCCCAAAATAAATACCCCTTTAAAACCTAACTGGTGTGGGATTGATTCACCATTATCTGGCGCCCGAACATGTGGGTTTTTTCCCCTCGTGGCGTGGGCCAAGCAACCAGAGCTGCACACCGCTACTGGCTCCCGACTGGCCCCGACCTCGGGCGGATCAGGGAGGGAACTTTTTGGCTTCTGCTACCCCTATCGGGCACTGTCTTCCCTGCCGCCCGGCTGAGTCCAGCGCTCGACCTGCGCCAGAGTACACGATCTGTGAATTTAACCTCTGGATTTGAGTGTATATATTTTAGAGTTTACTTCCTGGATTGATGCCATTGCCACGTGAATTGAGGTGCGCCCCACCACCTACTGGCAGGCAACGGTCATTACAGGTAAGATTTTTCTTTTTGGTTGAAAATAAATAAATAAATACATACATACAAGTACAATTTCTTTTGATTGAAAATGTCAGAAAATATTACTATCCAAAAGTTCAATGGTTTTTTTAAATTGCGCTATGGAGGATATTCTGAAGGATGTCTCTGATATTCCTCTTACTTGGTTATTTCTGGGATCTGTCGCTTTTCTGGTGTTTGGCTATTTTATAAGGATGATACAGTCCTTACAGATTGAATTCACAATGCTGAGGGCAGAGATTAAAACCTCAAGGACAATTCAGACTGACACCAACCTCCTCAAAAAAGAGTTTGGAGTTTTCAAGGAGGAGACTAGATCAGAGTTTGGAGTTTTCAAGGAGGAGACTAGATCAGAGTTTGGAGTTCTCAAGGAGGAGACTAGATCTTTGTCTGATATGACTCGGTCAACTGACCAAAATATCAAGAAGGTACAATCTGATATTGCTTCTTTAGAAGGGAGCTTCACTGCTCTGGAGGAGGGGACAACCAAAATGATTCGTAACCTCCAGTCTATGACTGTAAGTGCTGAAACATTAACTGAGAGGATTATAACCATTGAATGTGAAAATCGGACTTTATCAAAAGGGTATGATAGATTAATTGACAGGATTTCCATACAAGAAGGCACAGTACATGCCATGAGGATTATGTCCAAGGAGGTATCTCTAACAGACAAGCTCCACACCTTAGAATTATCAATGAAGGCGATTGTGTCCAAGGAGGAAATGGTATCTCTGACAGACAAGCTCCATGCCTTAGAATCGTTAATGAAGGCTTTGGAGCATAATACTGGACAGGAGATTCAGGACTTACAGAAGGCAATGGTGAGCAGATTTAATAAGATTGAGAAAATCATAGACTCTGATGAACAGGAGCAAAAGGTATAAAGGCAACATTCACCTCAAAAAACTCTCAGTCTACATAGAGTTATACCTGCCTTTCCAGTAATAACATCAGAAAAAGATAACTGGATCCAAAAACCCTAAGGTCATTAAAGAACATACATGGGAGCCTATACGTATGAGTGATCTGAAAGAATTTAAACAAGCAATTGTAAATTATGGACTACATTCATCCTTTCTTAGGGAGATGTTAAAATCCTGGGCTCTGAGCAGCAGGGCCACCCCTCAAGATTGGAATCAATTAACGTCAGCTGTCCTCGAGAACGGACCTTTATGGCATTTCAAATGCCTATTCAAACAAGAGGCCAGACTTTTACAACAACAAGAATCAGCGAAAGGAATTGAGGTTTCTCTAGATCAAATTCTAGGGGAAGGACTTTACTCTGATCCTCAGGAACAAGCTCTTTATGATGAAAACATTCTATCCATATGTGGTACAGCAGCTCTAAGGGCCTGGGACAGGGTTCAAGACTCAGGTCAGAGAGTAGAATCGTATATCAGGGTCAAACAGGGTCAGAGAGAACCCTTTAGTGACTTTTTACAAAGACTAACTAAGGCTGTACAAATAGAGATACCTGATCCAGAAGCAAGAAATATAGTAATTGAGTCTTTGGCTTATGAGAATGCCAATGTAGAATGCAAAAGGATCCTGGGGCCTTTAAAGATCAGATCAGCGCCTTTGGATGAATGGGTACTACATACAATGAATGTTGATACATTTGATTATGGCAATGAAACATGGGTATAAGGAGCAATTTCCAAAGGTAAAAGGAGACATCAGATTACAAAATGCTTTCATTGTGGCAAAATGGGACACATGAAAAGGGACTGCAGACAATGGAATTCCAGGAATAATGCCTCTTCTAGGAATAACAGGAATAGGAGGAATCAGCCTTCAGGTTTATGTAGGAGATATGGAAAGGGCAGGCATTGGACAAATGAGTGTAGGTCGACAAGAGATAAACAGGGCAACTCATTGCCATCGGGAAACTCAATAGGGGGCCTCTTGAAGGCCCCCATGGCAAATGTGGTCCAGTCATTTCTGATCACTGCAGAGAACATGCCTTTCAGGGAAATTAGAATGCCCCATGCCTGCTGTTAAAAGCAGTAATGGCCTGAAGGATGAGTTAAATGTGGTGAATGAATCAAGAAATCTAAAGTAAATGTATATTCTGGCAGACTTCTATAAATGAACAAAGACCACAGCTAAGAGTGTGTGTAAATGGCATATTTATTACTGGCTTACTGGACACAGGTGCGGATGTAAGTATCATTACTCCAGAATCTTGGCATACGCATTGGCCTCTTCAGGAAGTAGATATTCAGTTCCTAGGAACTGGAACCCTATCTCGAGTAAGACAAAGCATGAGATGGGTCAATTGTATAGGTCCAGATGGACAAATAGGAAAACTAAGGCTATATGTAGCCAATATTGCAGTGAATTTATGGGGCCGTGACCTATTGCAGCAATGGAATACCCAAATTAACATTCCTGCTGCTTCCAGAACCTATATTTCTGAGGACAATATTACAAGATATTACAGATGGCGGAAACCAGCCATTAGAGCTATACAAGAACACAACACAATTGATGGCCCTTCGGAGGTACCAACAGCCATGCCTCTACAATGGTTGACTGAGAAACCAATATGGACTAAACAGTGGCCTTTAGCTGAGGAAAAGTTACAGGCTTTAGAACAGCTGGTATAAGAGCAATTAGATGCTGGACATATAGAAGAATCTACCAGTCCTTGGAACTCTCCTGTATTTGTTGTTAAGAAAAAATCTGGTAAATGGAGAATGGTGACAGATTTTAGAGCTATCAACAAGGTTATTCAACCTATGGGCCCTCTGCAATCTGGAATTTCTCTGCCCTCCCTGTTACCAAAGGGATGGCCTCTTATAGTTATTGATCTGAAAGATTGTTTCTTCACTATACCATTACAAGAACAAGATAGAGAAAAGTTTGCCTTCACAGTGTCTACTTATAATAACTCTCAGCCTGCAAGGAGGTACCAGTGGACCGTCCTCCCACAGGGAATGTTAAACTCTCCCACCCTGTGCCAATATTTTGTAAGCCAACCATTGAAAATTATACACAAACAATTTCCTAAGTCCATAATATACCACTATATGGATGATATCCTGATATCTGATCAAAACAAAGATACCTTGGAAAGGCTGTTTGAAGAAGTAAAAATAGTATTACCTAAATGGGGATTGTAAATTGCTCCTGAAAAAATTCAGAGAGGAGATTCTGTTAATTATTTAGGTTATAAAATAGGTGTACAAAGAATTAAGACTCAAAAGGCACAAAGTAGGAGAGACCGGTTACGAACTCTTAATGACTTTCAAAGATTATTAGGAGACATCTCCAGCCTATGACTGGCTGTTGGGATAACACCTGATCTAATAATTCATTTAATTCACCTTATTAAATGAATAATAAATAAACCTTAAATAATTCATTTAATATCACCTTAAATGGTGATAAAGACTTAAACAGTCCCAGAGAATTAACAGCCGAAGCAGAAAAAGAACTGATAATGGTTGAGGAAAAATTACAGGAGGCACATGTGGACAGGGTAAATCCAAAGCTTAGTTGTATTCTTGTCATATTGCCTTCCAGAATTTCTCCTACAGGAATCTTGATGCAAAGAGATGATATTATCTTGGAATGGATCTTTTTACCACACAAACCAAGTAAAAAATTAAAAACTTATGTGGAAAAAGTCTCTGAATTGATTATAAAAGGAAAATTGAGACTTTGTCAATTAGCAGGTATAGACCCAGCAGAAATTATAGTGCCTTTCACTGCTGATGAGATAAAAAAAGTTGTGGGAAGACAATGAACCATGGCAAAGAGCTTGTGCGAATTTTTTGGGAGAAATCAATAACAATTACCCAAAAAGCAAGAGACTTAACTTTATAAAGAGAACTTCTTGGATCCTTCCTCGAATCGTCCATGATGTTCCAATAACCGGAGCCCATACATTTTATACTGATGCTAATAAATCAGGGAAAGCAGGTTACAAATCAGAAGAATTGAGTAAAGTGGAACAAAGTCCTTATGATTCTGTCCAGAAGGCAGAATTATATGCCATCCTTATGGTGCTTAGGGATTTTAAAGAACCTCTTAATATAATTACTGACTCACAATATGCAGAAAGAGTTATTTTGCATATCGAAACTGCTGAGTTTATACCTGATGATACAGAACTGACCTCATTGTTTATCCAGGTACAAGACATGATCAGGAACAGGCTCTGCTCTATGTATATAACACACATCCGATCCCATACGGGTCTGCCAGGTCCTCTAGCACAAGGTAATGCAGATATTGATCAATTATTGATTGGTAGTGTGCTGCAGGCATCTGAATTTCATAAAAAACATCATGTCAATAGCAAAGGCTTGAAAAAAGAGTTTTCTATTACATGGCAACAAGCTAAGGAGATTGTAAAGAAATGCCCTACTTGTTCTTTTTATAACCAAACACCATTGCCTGCAGGGACTAATCCAAAGGGTATTAAAAGGAATGAAATTTGGCAGATGGATGTGTTCCACTTTGCAGAATTTGGAAAATTAAAATATGTACATCACACCATTGACACTTATTCAGGCTTTCAGTGGGCAACTGCTTTAAGCTCAGAAAAAGCTGACTCAGTAATCACACATTTATTAGAAGTTATGGCCATTATGGACAAATAAAAACAAATAAAAACAGATAATGATCCAGCTTATGTCTCTAGGAAAATGAAACGGTTTTTTGCTTATTATAATATCAAACATGTTACAGGTATACCATACAATCCTACAGGTCAAGCAGTCATAGAAAGATCAAATCGAACTATAAAGGATATGTTAAATAAACAGAAAAGGGTGGAAAATGCCCCCAGAAATAGATTACATAATGCCTTATTAACCTTGAATTTTCTTAACGCTAATGAGAAGGGAACAACAGCGGCAGAAAGACATTGGATAATGGAAAAGTCTGCTGAACTAAATCAACCGGTTTCTATCAAGGATGTGCTGACCTCTCAATGGAAGCCAGGAGAGGTGCTATGATGGGGAAGGGGTTTTGCTCTTGTTCTCACAAGAAAAGAAAAATTGTGGATACCATCAAAATTAATAAAGGTTAGGGGGCTGGAGAGATGGCTCAGTGGTTAAGAGCAGTGCCTGCTCTTCCAGAGGTCCTGAGTTCAATTCCCGGCAACCACATGGTGGCTCACAACCATCTGTAATGAAGCATACACACAGACAGAATACTGCATACATAATAAATACATAATAAATAAATGAATAAATAATTTTTAAAAATTAATAAAGGTTAGATTTAAAGAGAAGAAACCTCTTGGAAAGGAGAAATGACAGCATCTACGATGATGATGACCATACAGGTGGTAAGAAAAACACAGAATGGGGGCAGGGTTCTGTTCTTGTCTCCACAGGAAAACACTCGTCTTTGAAAACTTCAAAGGACCCTGGATGTCTGAATACTGACAGATGGAAAAATAACTACCCAATATGGATTATCAAGAAAACTGAATAGGTTCTGTGAGTATGAAGCTCTGGAATATACTAAATCATATTTCTGAATTTATAGAGCTGGTTTTTGAGTTGGACTCTTGGCTCGGTCCCTCTCTAATTCCAAGCCTGTTGTTAAGAGAAAAACCCAGAGTTTCTGGAGTTTCTGTGTTATGTCAAGAGCCATGATATGAGAGAGAAAGAAATATTAGTTTAGAAAACATCTTTGCTTTTCTTCATATCTATCATACTTTTCATTGAATATGTCTATCATACCTTTCATTGAACATATGTTTGTATATGTCTATATAATTAATGTTTAAGTTTTTCACAATGAACAATGAGTTTTTCTTGCACTGACTTTTGAAGTTTCCAGGAAGAAGATGGGACCCCATCACAACGACTCTACTCGGTTGATATGACGTCATGATACTGATAGTGCTACTACAAGTCCTGTTTCGGGTATCAGTTGCACAGATGATTCCAACTTGGTTAGCTGAAATGGTGCACATCTTGTACAACATTCTGGCCAGACCTCCACAAAATACTCAGTGACTATTTGCAATTTTAAAAAACATTGATCTTGAAATTTAACCATCATTTTACTTTCACAGGATCCTCCAGAAAGAACCTCACCCCCATGTCAGTTGGAAGTAATTGTAGAGGACGATGTCCCCTCTCTCAGCAAAGTTTGTCCTCAGGTTTAGGAACAATATTTAGGGATTGATTATAATTAGTATACGGTTGAGAGTTGGGAAAGGAATTTTATAAGCTCAGGGATCTTTTGGGAAAAAAGGGATAATTGGATAGATAATAATGGTATTTGTGAGTTATTGTTTATAGATAATTACATCGGCATATATATTGTATGTATGCATGCTTCTACCTGTTTAAAACATTTTTTATGTATTGATATATATTGTATTGATATATGTATACCATATTGCAGTGTACATTTCTACCTCTGATTAAGATACTCATATATTGCTTATGTATTGATATTTATTGTTTACATTTGGAGGTCATTGTCCTCATTTATTGCACAGTTGTTTATTCTCTTAGTCTTTAAGTTAGATATGTGTTAAGAATTGTAGATCAATAGTCATCTATGTCTGTCATATTTATGGTTAGACTAATCAGGTTCTTTAGATAAATAGAGATTATATTCTGTATAAATAGTCTTCAACCTCTTTGAAGAGCTGTAGAAAATGGCATTTAATTTAATCTTAGAGTTCTGTGTAGTGAGACACAATCACTCCTGGCAACACCGACCTATTCCCGAGAGATTGTTGAGCACCAAAGACACTCCACTTGGAGCTTGTCTTCTTGACAAAACCGGCCTCTAGGCAAGGAACTGCCCATACCTCAACTACTGACAAATACACGGTATCCAGAAATGGATAAGCAGAACTGTCCAATCTTACCAAGACAGGGTAAGATGGTTTTGAAAAATCTCTTGCCTGTTAAAATCCGGAAATGGATAAAATCCGGAAATGGATAGACAGAACGGTTAGATCTTGCCAAGACAAGGTAAGATGGTTTTGAAAAATCTCTTGCCTGTTAAAAATAATCTGTCAGTTATTTTAGGCCTTAGTCAAAGTTGGTTACTCCAACGCTGCAAACAGGTTTTTGGTGATTGCCCAGGTAGCCAGTTGTCTCTGTGATTTGTTGCATGTTTTGGAAGTTCTTTGATTGCACTTCCTAATTACTCAGGTAACATTATTTCCCTTCTCAGATCTTCTATGGGGTTGAAGACTAGATAAATGTAGCTACTTTCCTCTCATGACTTGGCCAAGTTATTTATTATACAAGACTTAAGCTTGTTAGAATAGGATATTTGTACTTATATATAATTTTGTAGGTTTGTACTTACTGTATATAATTTCATAGTAGGCTTAGAACTCTCTAAAACAAAAGGGGGAGATGCTGCGGGAGTACCTTCTGCTCCTTCAGCCAATAGTCGCTGAAGTACAAGCCCACAATGCTGTGGGAGCGCCTTCTGCTCCATCAGCCAATAACCGCTGAAAATACCAGCCCACTGGGGCGTGGTATATTTCTCTTTTAAAAAGAGCTGCAAGTCTCAGCTCGGGCTCTCTTGGTTCCAGGGTTTGATTCTGGCTCCTGCTCCAGCGACGAGGCTCCTTTCCTGATGGTTTGTGTGTATGTAAGTTTTACCCCCCAAAATAAATACCCCTTTAAAACCTAACTGGTGTGGGATTGATTTGCCATTATTACATTGGCCTGCAGGCAAGCCTGTAATGCATTTTCTTGATTGATGATTGATGATTGACGTACGAGGACCCAGCCAACCCCTACCCCTGCCTCTCTGCCTGCTGCCTGTTGTGGGATATTCCTTTACACTGTATGAATATATGCCATTATGATTGGTTTAATAAACAAGTGGACTGGCCAATAACTGAAGATGAAAAATTTAGGTGGGAAAGCCAAAATAAGAATGATGAGAAGAAGGGTAGAGTCAGAGGAGTCGCCAGCAGATGCAGAAAGAAGCAAGATGGGTATGCTATACTTAGAAAAGGTACCACACCACATAGCAAAACATAGATAAAAAAAATATGGGTTAATTGAAAATGTAAGAGTTAGCTAGTAACAAGCCTAAGCTATTGACTGAGCATTTACAATTAATATTAAGACTCTGAGTGATTATTCTAGAGCCACTGCCAGCCCAGGAAAACTCTGCCTACAGCCTATGATCCGAATGTGAAGCTCTTAACTACTGGCTCCAGCATCATGCCTGTCTGCTTCCTGCTATGATGATCATGACTAACCCTCTAAAACTGTAAACAATCCCCCAGTTAAATGCTTTCTTTTCTAAGAATTGCCTTGGACATAGTGTCTCTTCACAGCAATCAAACAGTGTCTAAGACACTAAAGCTAACCTTGAACTCACTATGTAGCCAAGGTTTGGGCTTACTACCACACTTGGCCTTCAAGCGTTTTTATAGCTATATAATATTTTATTGTATGACTATACCATATTTTGTTTGTCTGTTCATCTGGGGTTGGTTTGTTTGTTTTGTAAGACAGAATTTCTCTGTATAGCCCTGGCTGTCCTGGAACTCACTCTGTAGACCAGGCTCACCTTGAACTCACAGAGATTCACCTGCCTCTGCCTCCTGAGTGCTGGGATTAAAGGCATGTGCTACATGGCTGGTCTGAAATATGTAGTTTTGAAAGATGTACTTACTCTAGCTCAGTGTCTGAAACATGCAGTTTGTAGCAGGTCTCAAAAGCACCCAGATGTAGGGTTTGGTGGTGCATGCCTGTAATCCCAGTACTAGGAAGATGAGAAAGGCTGATTCAAGGCTAACCTGAGCTACTCACTAAATTTGTGATTAGCCTGAGGAGACTCCATATCTTTAGGAAGGAAAAAAATCCAAGTTTTGTTAGCTTTTCTTTCTTGTTTTGTTATGGAGTTTGTGGTGCCTAGGAAAAGCCCATAGACTCAATTCGATTCTAGTTAAAAGATTAACTACCAGCAGGATGATCAGTCGCTGATCTGAATTTGAGATTGCTGTGAAGGAGAGGGGCATGGGGAAGTGTTGGGGGAGGCTGCTACTTCATTTGACAATTGCCCTGACTCAAAATAACCACACAGAAATCTGTATTATTGCAATATTGTTTGGCCAATAGCTTAAATGTATTTCTGCCTAACTCTTATATCTTAAATTAACCCATTTCTATTCATCTGTGTATCGCCACGTGCCTGTGGCTTACTGGCAAGGTTCCAGTCATGTCTGTCTCCAGCAGCAGCTACACGGCTCCTCACTGACCCCACCTATTCTCTCTCTATATCTTTTCCACCTGTCTGTATTCTGTTAAGCCATTGGCTAAAAGTAGCTTCTTTATTCATTAACCAATAAAAGCAACACATAATCAGAAAGACTTCCCACACCAGGGAAGAACTTTCAAAGGGGAAAATCACATGGAGGCCTTCACTATTTATGCAACTAAATAAAAATTGTTCTGTTCTGACAATCTAGGCGATTAAGGCAACTCAAAACAATCTTTGAGTGTCTGCTTAAGCAAGTTACAGAAGAAAAAAAAAACAGCCTTATTGTAACAAGTAGTCACGGCTGTACATTTTTGGGTGGGGGCCACTCACTGAATCAAGGTTACTGGGAACTTATCTTCCAGGGACTGGAGTCAGAGACTAACTACTGGTGATTACCAAGATGGAGGCCTAGCATAAAATGGAGCTTCTTTAACCCTAACAGTTTAATCCAACAGAGAACATTCTGCTGTGTAATCAATGCTGGCTAAGAACTGGTTGTGTTCCGGCTAGAGACACGCCTTAAAGAAAAGGCCTGCTCTTTGACCTCCCTTGGCCAGGTCTCCAAAGAGCTGGTTAGGACTGCAAGACCAGTCTTTGCTGCCCTGTTCACACATGACTTACAGAGCCCTTGGTAATTATAAAGAACCACCCATTGTCATGGAGGTTGCTGTCGTCGTAGCCTGTTTGCTTGGGGCTCCAGGACCACCACGTGGCCTTAGAGAGTGACCTCCAGGCTGGGGTCCTAGGGTTCTTGTAGGCTGGACCTTCAACGGCGCTCTGAAGCTTAAGCTCCACTGTATTCACTGTTAAAGGCCCCAGGGAGGCAGTTTTTCTGGGCAGCCTCCGTTTTCTCTCTTTACTATTTCACGAGAAGCCTAAAACCAGCATCTCTGGACTTTTTAGCGCTGTAGTCATTAGTGTCATGGGGTCTCGCTTGGCAGCGGCCTCAGAACTGACACACCCCACTCCACTGCCTCTGCTGATCGGGCATCAGACAGACAGCCTTCCTTCCTAGGGGAAAGAGGGCGGAGGCCTATGGCCACGGAGCCGGTTGGTGGCCACAGCCTGGATTGACAGGGCATTAGCCGAGGACGCTGACGTAACAGCTGCTGTTTATGAACGTACAGCCAACGGAGAGGCGGTAGTGCAACCAAGGACCAATAAGAACTTGCCTGGCCGGGATAGAGGCGGGGCTTCCCGGGGGGCGGGCGTGGGTAGAGCTCCAGAGCCAACGCCGGGAGACTCAGAGCACATCCGGTTTTTGCAGAGCTGGGAAGCTCCTGAGTCGCGGGCCGAGAAGGTACGTGCGAAGCTAGGAGTAGGCAAACCCAGGGTGAGAGGTGCGAGGGAGCAGGACCCGGCTGGGTAGGAGCTTCCGTTTTCGAGCCGCCCAGTCCCTCGGAGGCAGGCCGGCTCTGCGTCGAGATCGAAGCCGGGCCGGGAGGGACGCGGAGGAACTAGTGCCGCGCATGCGCAGGAGCCCCGGCGGGGGCGGGGTGGGGGCGAGTCTGCGGGGTCTCCCGGGCGTTTGGGCCTAGTTTTGTGGCGAAGGCCTCGTAGGAACCTCGCTTGCGTCCCTTTCAGTTTCCACCATCTTCCCCTCAGCCGAGTTCAGAACTTGAATTCGAGACAGGTCCCCCCACTCCTGACTTAGAGGAAAACGAAAGGGAAAGCTGTGTTGTTTGTGTCACTCCCGTCCCACTCGGCGATCGCTGCTGGGCAGCACCTTCTCGGGTTCCCTCAGCCTGGCCTGGCTGAGCCGCTGGGGTCGGGGACTCGGGTTGTGCCTGGGTAGGCAGACTGCCCTGTCACGGCGGGCCGGGTGATGTCACACTTCTCTGTGACACGCGAGATTCCTTAGTTACTTGGAAGCCAACGGTAGAGGCTGGAGGTGAGAGGACCCAGGCTTGGCCTGGCTTCCGGGCTCGACGGAGCGGCCCCCCTCTGATCTGCTAGATTACCTCTGGACAGGTGAGGTGGCGGTAATTGCTCCCACAGGTCCCGAACCAAAGTCTGCTCCGGAAGGGCGGCGATGGGCGGGTTTTCCCTTGGACCCACTGCTGAACCTGTGATAAGTAGGCTTTGACATTTCCTTTTCCTCCTTGTTTTTCTTTTTCTTTCTTACTTTTTTTTAAACAACAAAAACAGGCTATCACGTTGCCAGAGCAGGTTGCGTTTCCTGTCCAATCAGGCTTCTGTTGACCAAACCACAACAAAACCACTTTGAACTTGAGACTCGAGTTTCACAAACACTTGTGAATGTGTAACACTTTAGAAGAGCTGACTGCCTGAAACACAGACAAGGAACTCAAGGTTAAAGGTTAATGGCAGAATTTCTAGTTACTTATTGATATTTGTGAATAATTTATCTTGGGGCTGTGTGGGTAGTTTAAGAGATATGATTCAAGAAAGATTTCCCTGGATTGCATAATCCCGTTTTCATGGCTTCTGCAGACACTTAAGTCTGTAATGGTTGCATTTATTTTCTTCGGTGTTTCTTCATTGTCTAGAATTGTTTCTGTTCTAACTTGGAGAATAAGTTGACATTTAGAGCCCCTTCGGTTTTCCTCCAGTAGAGAGAGGCTTGAGCCCTTGAGAAATGCAGTTCATTATTCATGTGGAAATATGATTTCACAACCTTGTTCTCTCCGTTGATCTGAATGAAGCCTTGTTTTCCCAATGACTAGGAAAAGGAAAAATTAAATACTTAGCATCTCCAGTTTTCCTCCTTGTTACAGATACAGTTTCTTGTACTTGGTAGAAGTGCTAAAAAATACACGAGTGTGGTAGGAATCAACATATGTTTTGGACAGTTATAAAATTGCCTTTTTGAAACCTTTCATTTTTATTGTGGGTGTCAAGAGACCTGAGTTTTCTGATGTTGGTCAAGTCGGTACTGATGTCGGTTTGGTGCCTTACAAAAAAACCATACACTTTTATTTATTTATTTATCTATCTATCTATTTATTTATTTTTGAGACAGGGTTTGTCTATGTAGCCTGGAATATCCTAGAACTTGCTGTATAGACCATACTGGCCTCGAACCCAGAGACCTGCCTGCCTCTGCCTCCTGAGTGCTGCTGGGATGAAAGGCGTGAGCCACCATCACCTAGCATACATATTTTTCTAATTGAGAATCAGTAGAAGTGGTATTAATCATATGTGTGTTCCAGTTGAAGAGGAGGTTGAATTAAGTAGAGGTTATGTGATAGAAAGGGTAGGATTGTAACTCTAGATCTGGTTCTCTCCCACTATTCACTGTTACTAAAACAACTTTAGTGTGGGGCTGGTTCTTTTTTTCATGGACTAATTGTGAGGATAATAGGAGTTATGTCTTAAGTGTATACAATTTAACAACTAAAGTAACAAGTCAAATAAATACTAGATTGTAAACTACATGTCCATTCTTCGATCTTGGACTCTGTTCCTGCACATTAGAAGGAATCAAATTGATACTTTATCATTGGAGATAATGTACTGACTTGAAGAGTTTCATTTTATTTCATAAACTACCCATGGGTATTAATCTCCTTTGGGAAACCACTCATAATGTTCTCACTTCTAAGATTTTTTTTGCTACTTTGTCTTGGCTATAGGATCTGGTACAGTGTCTTCTTTTTCATCCAGTTTTGTTCCCCTAAAGTTTCTAACCAAATTTCATGGTAGCACTCATTCCCCAAAAACGGTATTCAAGACCAGAGAGAGGCTATAGAGACTGGATTGCATTTGAGTAGGTTCCACTCTGAGTGGCTAGCTAAGGAATGTTGCAGTTGTAGGACTCTTATGCTTGTTTGTTTTTAAATTTATTTATTTATTATGTGCATTGGTGTTGTGCCCGCATGTATGCTTGTGTGAAAATGTCAGATCTTGGAGTTAATGACAGCTGTGACCTGCCATGTGGGTGCTGTGAATTGAGTCTGGGTCCTCTGGAAGAACAGCCACTGTTCTTTTTCTTTGGGGGGGGGAGACTACTGGTCTCTAATGAAAGAAGACGTGTTTAGGACATTGAAACTTCTTAGGCTTCACTTCTGTCAAAGAGGTATGGCTTTAGAAAGGGAGATTCAATCATTTCAGATTTGGTTCAAAAAAAGGAATTTGACCCAAGTGTAGTAGTGCACAGGTTTAATCCCAGCCCTCAGGAGGCAGAGACAACCAGATCTCTGTGAGTTCAAGGCCAGCCTGGTCTACATAGCATTTCAGAATGACCAGGGATACTTAGAGAGACCCTATCTCAAAAGAATTGACAATGGAAGGCATTCCTTTAGTAGTGACTGAGGCAGCCCTCTCAAGAGATAAATGCTGTGGTAGCTTAGCCCAGGGATTTGGGGTCAAGTTAAGAGAGAGCTCTGGAGCTTCAGGTCTCCTTCTGATGTCGGCCCAGCCCTCACTTGAAACTGAGCTGCCCAGCTCCTAGAGTAGCACAAGCAACCAGCTAATAATGAAGTTGACTTGAACAAACTGCCATGGCGGCCTATCACTAGGCTGTCGAAGCACCTCGTGGCCCTCTGGGCAGGGGGTGCAGTGAGTGTTAGAGGGAAGGTATGCGCATGGCTTTTTCAAGACCTTCTTAGACATCTTCCTTACCTGTTTACCTTCACTTTCTCCATAGAGAAGTGTTAAGCCTTCATGATGCAGTTGCTGAGAGTTATGGTTGTTGGTTTTTGGGTTTTTTGTTTGTTTGTTTGTTTTGGTTTTTTGAGACAGGGTTTTTCTGTGTAGCAGCCCTGGCTGTTCTAGAACTAGCTCTTGTTGACAGGCTGGCCTTGAACTCATAAAGATCTGCCTGTGTCAGCCTCCCGAAATTAATGGCGTGCACCACCACCGCCTTGTAAGTTATGTATTTTTTAAACAATTTACATGATCTATGTAAATCAGACTTAAATAGAAGTCTAAAACCAGACTTTTTGATGAACATGCAGTGAGCTTGTCCTAAGCTCTCTCTAGCTGCACTGTCTCACTTACAGTCAGCCCCATGAAGAAAAGAGTGTTGTTTTCCCTGGTTGGGAAATGGTGAGACTGAAGCAGAGCGAACCAGTGCCAGATGCTTGCTGTGGTTTTGTGGGGTGCCACAGCTTGCTTAGAGCTACACCTGCAGTGTACTAAGGATGGGTGTGCATATACGGAGGCTAAAAACTCGTCAGAAGAGACAGTCTTGCCCCACCCTTTAAAATTACATCTACCGGGAGCTGGAGAGATGGTTTGTGCATTAAAAGCACTGGTTGTTCTGGGTTCAATTCCCAGCACCCACTTGGCCCCTCACAACTGTCTGTAACTCCAGTTCTAGGGGATCTGATACCCTCACACTCATTCACATAAATAAATTTTAAAAAAATACATTTACTGTGGGGATGGGGGAAGCGTGTGTATAGAGGTCAGAGTACAGCATTCAGGGGTTGGTTCTCTTACATGTGGGTCCAGGGTGTCAAACTCAGTTTGTCTGGTTTGGCAAGTAAGCACATTTAATCAGTCATCCATCCGCCTTGGGTTTTTGTTTTTCCTTTACTTACCAATTGGTCCCCTATGGAGGTGCAGGGAGAGCAATCAAGATAGTTGAAGGTTTGCAGGATAGCTAGTTTATAGGAGGGTAAAACAGTAGTTCACCATCTAGTGTCTAATGTGTATCTAAATAGCATTTGTCGTTCATGTTAGGCAGTGTTCATGTCAGTGTACATTGAGGTAACTTCTGTAATTTTCAGCTGTGATACTTTCTGTCTGGAGTAGATTTAGAGGCTTCTGCATATTTCATTTGTACTGTATTTACTGTATGTGTTGAAATAAAATTGCTTTTTTTTTCCAGTGGTGGGTAGGACATTTTACATATTATGAAAGCATTCTATCACTGAACTGTTCCCAGTGCCTGCTGGTTTTGTGTGTGTGTGTGTGTGTGTGTGTGTATGTGTGTGTGTGCGCGCGCGCCTTGGTTTTAGTAAGTCTCCACTGTGAAGGGCAGGGCGCTGAAACTCCCGCTCTGTTTCAGCCTTCTTCTGTGCTGGGATGAGTTGTATCCTCTCAGCTCCCGCTTTTTGTTTTGTAACTTGGGGTGGCTCTAGCGGAGGAAGCTACCCCTGTCACTTCAACCAAACTATGAGCATAACAAATTTTGATAGGTTCTGTTAATATTTGGAGTTCCTATTGCCTTAAAGGTAGGCCATAAAATGAGGTGCATAGCCAAAGGATTTTGGTTGTAACTAAAACATATTAGCATTTTTTTCCTTTTATACATGAAGTCTGAGCAGATTCCCCAATGCCCCGAAGGCACTGCCGTTTAATTTTTGTGTGAATAATCCCTCAACTGTTTCACAGTTGACTATTTCTATTGCTAGGAATCTGTTTCTAAGTTTCTGTATGAATTAGAGTTTATGATGAGATAGACCAATGATTTTCTTTTAAGATTATGCTTCATTATATAGCCCAGGCTACCCCCAAAGTTAAATTTATCCTGAGAAGTCTTGAGATTACAGAAGTGTACCACCATACCTAACTTGTTGACTTTTGTAATAGTCTTAGTTATATGTCAGATACATCACAGTGAATTTTGGAGCAATTTGGACTCCCCATGTATACTGGAGTGATGCTTATTTTTGTACTGTCTGAGATTGAACCTAGGGCTTCACTTGTGCTAGGCAAGTGTTCTACTACTGAACTATATCTCCAGTCCAATATTTCTTTTTTCACCATGACAAAAAAAAAAAAAATAAAGCACTGCATCTTTAAAAACAAAAATCCAAGACCATGATGGGAATACCCACTGAAACAGCTTACCTTGAACTAATGGGAGCTCAGCGACTCCAGCATGACAATGGGGGAACTGGCATAGGACCAAACTAGGCCCTCTGAATGTGGGTGACAGTTGTTTGGCTGGGGCAGACTGTGGGCTACTGGCAGTGAGACTAGGATTTATCCCTACTGCTTGTACTGGCTTTTTGGAGCCCATTCTCTTTATAGGGATACTTTGCTCAGCCTAAATATGGGGCGGGGAGAGGGGGTTGGTCCTGCCACAAAGCAATGTGATAGACTTTGTTGACTTCCCATGGGAAGCCTTACCCTCTCTCAGAAGTAGATGGTGGGTAGGGTGAGGGGAGCTGACGGAGGGGAGGGAGTAGGAACTGGGATTGGTATGTAAAATGAGAAAAGATTTTTTTAATTAATTAAAAAATTCTAACACATTGCTCAATGCAGAGGTCTGGTGCTGTATAAAATATCCTTTTTTTTTTTTTTTAATGTATGTGTCAGGACCAGGCACAGCGGCATACACCTTTAATGCTAGCACTTGGGAGTCAAAAGCAGGTGGATTTCTTTGGTGAATTTCAGGCCAGCCAGGGCTACTCTCAAAAAGAAAAAGAGAGAAAAAAGAACCTTGGGGGAGCACTTTATCTCTATTTCTACCCCCATTCTCCCCAGTTTTGAGCACTTTATCTCTATTTCTACCCCCATTCTCCCCAGTTTGGACAACTGTAAAGCAGAGCTACATTTCCTTCCACCCGAGACCTGCTTCCCCTTACATTTTACCTTTTCCAAAATGAAATGTGGCATATACTTTAAGTATATACAGTACTACTTTTTAAAAAAGAAAAGTTGGAGCCGGGCGGTGGTGGCGCACGCCTTTAATCCCAGCACTCGGGAGGTAGAGGCAGGCGAATCCCTGTGAGTTCGAGGCCAGCCTGGTCTACAAGAGATAGTTCCAGGACAGGCACCAAAAACTACAGAGAAACCCTGTCTCGAAAATTCAAAAAAAGAAAAAAAAAGAAAAGTTGGAAATTTTTATTACTTTGTGTATGTATGTGATGTGTGTGACCATGGATGTGTCACAGCATGACACAGCATTTGTGTGGAGCCAGAAGACAGTGTTTGAGAATGCGAGTCAGCGCTGTTTTCACTGGGAATGGATCTGCTTTAACATTAGCCATCTTGTAGAACAATTGCTTTAATTAGCATATTTCACTTAAAGTTTGAAATAGACTGGGCGTGGTGGCACAGGTTTTTAATCCCAGAACTCAATAGGCAGAGGCAGGCAGATCTCTGAGTTCAAGGCCAGCCTGATCTACAGAGTGAGTTCCAGGGCTGCACAGAGAAACCCCCCCCCTTTTAATTGAAATAGGTAGTGAAATAAACAAACAAATATATATGGAAGTTTTAACCTGGTGTGACACATGCAATCTCAGCACTTGGGACACTAAGGATTGAAGGTTTCGCTTGCATAGTGAGACTGTGTTTCACAGCAGTGTATATTTAGTATTTTAAACTGGAAGTTACTGATAAGTCAAGGAAAAACTAAGTATTTGACATTCTCATTCTTACACAGGCTGTCTTACCTTTTCTTCATAAGACTAAGTGTTTTACATGCAAATATGTCTATGCATCACATTTGTGCCTGGTGCCCTCAGTTCAAAGGAGGGAGCTACATCCCTGGAGCTGGAGTTACAGCTGCAAGCTGCCATGTGGGAGCTAGGATTGAACCTGGTCCTGTGAAAGAGCAGCCAGTGGTCTTAGCTGCTGAGCCCTCTCCAGCCCCTATCTTTTTGTGTATCAACTGAAAGCTCCAGAAGGAGGCAGTCAGTACCTTCTGGAACATGTCAGAGAGCAAACTGGGAAAGAGTCTGTCACTGTGCTCTCACAGTTTTCCTCAGAGGGTCTGGTTACAGGAGTATTGCCCCTTTCTGACTAACAACCCCTGGGTATTTAAGGCCCCCTCCCCCTATTGCTGATTGAAATTGGAAACAAGAGGTAGTATAACACTTCTGCTGTGAGTGCTGAGAAACCTGGCTGTGGAGGTTGCAAGTGTTCTCTGGGGACATCATTAGGAGTGTTAATGGACGCCTTAAAGACACTTTCCAGTTGCTGGATTGTACCATCCTGTAAGTGTGCTCTCTGGAGAATGCATCATCATGGTTGTGGAATACTGTTTGGCCTTGCAACAGCCTGCAATAGTTGCACCATCTAGACCAAGCGGGTGCAGAAACCAGTGACTGGAGAGGAGAGCAGCAGCTCTGGTAGGGTCTGCACTTCTCATCAGATCTGTTCTCGAACTGAACTAACTAGAGTCAGGGTAAGTAGGGGTGAGGAAGGAGGCGGCCTGAGAAGGCCAGCCTGTACCCAAACTGCATCTTTGTGGCTTTAGGGTTGTAACTTTGATTGCAGGCTAATGGTTGTGTGCCCACCCCCTTTAGTAAATTGGGAACAGAGTGGGCATTGTGTGTTTAATAAGGTGTGTGTGTGTGTGTGTGTGTGTATGTGTGCATGTGCGTGTGTTTGTATTTGGGAAAGCTGAACGCTCTTGATCAGATCTTAGTTCTTAGACTAGATGTGTTTATTCTAGATTGTATGTGAGATAGGAGAAACTGGATATGGTTTGCTTGGGTTTTGTGTTTGCTTTTAAATTTCTGTGGAGGGGGGAGTTGCACTGCCTGCATATTAGGCTTGTGGGGGTCACAGTAGAAAGGGGGTGGTACATGTCCTGCTTTGGTTCCAAAATGCTGTCTGACATTTTGGAACTGTTGGGAAAATCTGAATAAGGTCTGTAAATCGGGTGATAACATTGTATCTTAATATTCTGGTTTTGATGAGTGTTTTCCAGATATACATACTTAGTATTAGACCATTGTCTACATAGTTTAAGAAAAAGATTTTAAATCTTTATATTAAATATTGTTATATGTGGAGGAGGGCAAAGGCAGATACTAATATTTAAGAAATCTAAGAGGAGAATATCAAGTGGGTTGGTGAGACGGCTCAGTGGGTTATATGCTTCCCATGAAAATGTTAAGGCCCTGAACCTCAGAACCCACGTAAAAGCCAGGCATGGTGGCTCCACATTTGATCCCAGTACTCTAAAGGGAGATAGGAGGCAGAGACAATAGAATCCCTAGCAACTCACAAGCCAGCTAGCCTGACACGTACAGTAGTGAATAACAGATGTCTCAGTGGAAGTGGAAGGTGAGAACCAAGAATACAGAGGGAATATTTATACGATTGCAATCTTTATATAGGAAGGCTTCCTTGGGAGCCTAAACATGGTGGTACATGCCTTTAATCCCAGCACTTGGGAGGCAGAGACAGACAGATCTCTTAAATTCGAGGCCAGCCAGCCTGGTCTATGTAATGAGATCCAGTCTAGTCAGAGCCTCTAGTAAGTCCAAGTCTTAGACAAATGAATCGGAGGGAGCTGGAGAGGTGACTCAGCAATTAAGAGCACTTGCAGCTCTTAAAGAGGATCTGTTTGGTTCCCAGCACCCATATCAGGTGACTCACAATTTCCTACAACTATAGTTCCAGGTGATCAGATCTCTTCTTGTGGCCTCCTTGGGCTACATGCATGTCATGCTCAGATGTACATGCACGCACACACACACCCATAAAGTAAAACAATAACATTTTTAAAGGTTCTAATACTATAAAAAACAACAAAATTCTTGTGTACTTTATGTTCATGGAGATATAGAAATTTTAAAAATTATGGCTTTCCATTGAGTTTTTCAAATGTGTTATTGTAAATTGCCCTAGAACAAGGATTGAATCCACTCCTGGGCAGTGCCACACTTTCACCCCAGCACTCCACAGCAGATTGCTGTGGATTTCAGGCCCGCTAGGGCTTACATAGTGGGACCATGTCTGAAAGGAATAAATAAATGGCCATTTATTTATTTATTTATTTGGTAATCTTTGAGGTAGTTTTTTCTTTCTTTTAATTTTTTTTTTGAGACAGGCTTTCTCTTAGCTTTGGAGCCTGTCCTGGAACTAGCTACAAGAGCTACAAGAGCTACAAGACCAGGCTGGCCTCCAACTCACAGAGATCCGCCTGCCTCTGCCTCCCAAGAGCTCTGGGAATAAAGACATGCCACCACCGCCTGGCTGAGGTACTTTTTCTGAGAGAATTGATTCTCTAGTATCTTGAAGCAGTGACATGATTGTTCCAAGGTAGATGAAGCCCTTGCTGTGCAAACCTTGAGTTCAACCCCAACACCGAGTACCATCTGTGGAAGGTGAGAACTCCCAGAAGTTGTCCTTTGCCCTCCACATAACAGTTGTGTTACCCACACATTCAATAGAGACAGACAAACAAAACTCGATGAGTTCTTTGAACTAGATTGCTAATTGAAAAATTCTCCTGTAAACTATCTTTTGGTAGGGGAGGGGTGTTCAAGGTAGGGTTTCTCTGTAGCTTTGGAACCTGTTCTGGAACTTGCTCTGTAAACCATGCTGGTGTCAAACTCATAGGCCTGCCTCTGCCTCCCAAGTGCTGGAATTATAAAGGCGTGCACCACCATTGACGGGTGTAAACTATCTTTTTAAAGACAAATCTGCCCTTTAAAAATTGTAAATACTGCCTGGTGGTGGTGGTGGTGGTACACGCCTTTAATCCCAGGCAGAGGCAGGTGGATCTCTGTGAGTTCAAGGCCAGCCTGGTCTACAAGAGCTAGTTCCAGGACAGGCTCCAAAGCCACAGAGAAACCCTGTCTCGAAAAATCCAAAATAAAGATGGTTTTATGTCTTTTGTCTTTTTTAAAGAGTTGATTGGGACTTTTAATTTTCCAAAGCTTGTATACTGCCTTTTTTTAAAAAAAATATACCTGTGCTCTTAAGTGTCCTGGTGGCTATAAAATAATCTTTTCTTCCTTCTTAGCAGGTGTGCTGAGCAGACTTCGGAACCATGAACGTATTTGATCGGAAGATCAACTTTGATGCCCTCTTAAAATTTTCCCATATGTAAGTGATTTAACCTTGACCATTGTCCCTTGCTGCATTTCTTGTCACACCTAGTTTCTTTTCTTAGTTGGATAACTTTTATAGGTGACAATAAACAAATTGGCTAGATTGTGAAGCCTAGCAAGAGCAGCCAAATCAGGGCTACTGTGTAGTCACCAGGGAGTCATCTGTTCCAGTTGGGCACTGACTGCTCATATGTTTGAGATTTGGGCTCTTCTCTAGCAAGTTCTGTTAACCCATTTTCCGCACATTCTTTTCTGTTATTATATGTTCTTCCCAAAGTATCTCAGACTGTTCATAACTTTTTACAGAGAAATGATTTGTAGCTTAGAGATGAGTCCAGACATGACGTGCTGTGAACACTCTTTCCTAGAACTCCCTCGACACAGCAGCACCTAAAGAAGGTCTATGCCAGCTTCGCACTCTGCATGTTTGTGGCGGCGGCAGGGGCCTATGTCCATGTGGTCACACATTTCATTCAGGTAAGAACACGTTTCTATGGGGTGAGTGGCACAGACTCCATTAGGAAGGAAACAGCTTAACAGGGCAGCCTATTTCTATGCCCTCTGTAATATTCTTATCAGTAGTTTGATATCAGAACTCAGCCAGACATCATTAAACCATTAACGTTTTCTGGCAACTGTTCCTCTCTTGGAAACTGAACACAGGAATCTCTTCTACTGGGTACTTGGCCCTAAAGGCATTCAGCTGATGCTGGCTGACATACAAGACCCCATCCTCAGACGTGAATCAGGTGCTGGCACTCCATGGCACGGTGCCTGTCCCACCTTTTCTTCTTTGTTGCCTCATTGACTGTGGAATGCTTGGAACAAAACACCAGTTATATAATTAATTGTCAGATTAGGCAAGGTTGGGACGTGCACAGATTTGACCCATTTCATTATGTTCATGCCTGGGAGAAGCCCTCAGCTACTTATTGGTCTAGGGAGGAAAGTTTGGGTTTGACTGACAGAGGTAGAAGGTTCATTTTTTATTTTTATTTAAAGAATAACCAAAAAGTTTGAAGTTTCCGTAGTCCCAAACTTGAGAGCGGCTGTTTTTAGCATAAACGCAGAGGTACATTTGTGTTGACATTTGCCACTGTGATGAATTGTCCTTTTGTTCAGGCCTCTCCTGCCAAGAGTTGTATGAAAAACTGCTTTTGAAACTCAGAAGGGCGAGGCTGATCCTTGAGTTCAAAGCAGGTTCTGGGTCTTTTTTTCTGTTTTTGTGTTATTTTTGCATTTTTGTTGTTTGTTTGAAATAATGTAAAATGCACTTGGTTCTCAATGCAAACTGACTTTTTGCACTTAGGGATTCAACTACTCGGTAATCACTGTTTAGCACTTTTGTAAACGTGTAAAGTAGTGAAAACTTAGATTCATCTTTTACGACATGCCCGGGGAGGTTAGGATCAAGCCTCTCTCACGTGTTACTTTCACAGGCCCAATGCCACCTTTGTGCTTTTTTGTGTGCCAGGGATTTAACCCAGATTCATACATGCTTCTTACCACTGAGCTGTACGCCAGCCTGGTTTATACTTTCAGCTAGGCTTTTACGTAGATCTGGCTGGACGTTCTGCCTGTGCTGCATTGTAGTTAAAGGTGTACACCATCGCGGCCTGCCCTGTTCTGTGTTTTTGTTCCTGATTTCATCAAAAAACAGCATGGTGCTTAAGTAGTAATATGTCTTAATATGGTGGTTGATTTACTTCAGAGAGAAAATGTTCTTGTCTTAGTGGCTCTGTGAATCAACGGTGTATGTCAAATAAGTGCCTTAAAAAACAACACGTAAAGTAAGGTTATGTGTTTGTCATTCTATGAAAATGTGACCAGAGAGGTGCAGAAACCTCTCTGTATCCCCCCAGGAACACTCAGTAATTCCACATCTAGTTAATAACTGTACCTTTTAACTGCTCTCAGTGGTAAGAATGGAGCTGTACCTTTCTGTAACGGCAGGAACTTCAGTGCCCATGATTAGCCTCCTAACACCTGTGGGTGGGTTTTCCCCTTAAAATTTTTATTTTTATTAGAAAAGTAATGTTACTGTAGGAAATGAAAAAATAGCTGAGTGATTTTAAGCCTCTAGAAGCCAGATAACATTGTGTGCGTCTGTACTGCCAGCACGGCAACAGAGGCGGCAGGATCCGAGTACAAACCTCTGTAAAAACACCCCTCCCCAGCCTTCCACAGTCATGTGTGCCTGTGCTCGTGGGTGAGCCTGGGTGTGCCACAGTGCACATGTTTCTTTAACCACTTGAGTCCTAGGGATCAAATAACTTAGGTCAACTGGTATTTTTTGTTTCGTTTGTTTGTATGTCTCTGTCCTCCAGAGACAGTGTGCTCGCAGCACTTTTCTGTCTGACTCGGTAGCTCTGTAATTGAAGGTCACAGAAGGCCTTTGCCACCGGTTGTGCTCATAGCCCTCACCTCCAGGCCTCTGGTTTCTCCCCCACCCCTTCTCTCTGAGAACATACTACCTTCTCCTCTCCCTCTGGATTAAAAAGAAAATGTTAGAAATTTCAGATTAGTATTTGAACCTAGTAAACATGAACTTTGAAGTGTTTGTGACTGGCTCCCACAGGCTGGCCTGCTCTCTGCCTTGGGCTCCTTGGGCTTGATGATCTGGCTGATGGCAACACCTCATAGTCATGAAACCGAGCGAAAAAGATTGGGACTTCTTGCTGGCTTTGCTTTCCTCACAGGTATGTGAAGAGGTTGTTGGGGACATAAGAGGTGTTTTTTGTTTGTTGGTTGGTTTTTGTCTATGTACAGTTTTTTAAAAACAGTTCTTTCTGTAGCGTTTCCCTAAATTCTATCACACTGCTGTGATATCTCTTTTCTGGTCTCCTTGATCTGTACCCACCAGTCAGTTACCCACCAGTCAGTCACACATATTTGAGCATTTTTGTTTTGCTTTGTACTGCTTCCTTGTTGCATATAGACTGTTCTTGTCTTGCATATAGAGTTAAGCACCTTCTATCTAGTACTTGATAGCTAGCAACTATGACCTAAAAATAGGTGTGGCTCGAATGAGGTCCGTGACCTTTTAAATGGTAGGCACGAACTAAGAGTCTCGTTAAAAGTTCATTTCTTGCTGGGTGTGGTGGCGTACACCTTTAATCCTAGCACTTGGGAGACAGAGGCAGGCAGATGTCTGAATTTAAGGCCAGCCTGGTCTACAGAGGGAGTTCCAGGACAGCCAGCCAGGGCTATACAGAAACCCTGTCTCAAAAAAAAAAAAAAAAAAAAAAAGTTAATTTCTTTTAGAATTCTCATTGAAGAAAACAGATTGGAGCTATATAATAAAGTACTTTAAAATGCATGGGTTTCTTCTGTACAGTGTTAAGGAAATTTTAAAAAGGAAGAGATTTAGGATTTAAGACTTGGCTCAGGGAACACTAATTATTGGACGTGTTGGGAGATTATCAGGGAGGAAATAGCCAGAGTAGAAAAAATGCTGGGTTGCTTGCCTGTCACCATGTGATCACCCCAAAAAACTGGTCTGACTGCCCTTCACTGCAAGACTGGCTGCCAGGCTCTGTTTCTGTCCTCCTACCGTGCCTGAGGCGCATTACAGTCTCAAGGACACATGACATTTGACATTTCTGCTTTTGTGTTGTTTTTCATTTTTATTCTTCCTTAAAACATCCGTGGTTTTCTGCTAAGAGGACTGATATACCTATGAATTAACTCAGTTATATATTCTCTTGAAAATAAGGAAAGGGTAGAGTAAAAGAATTGTTTTGGTTCCTTTGTTTGTTTTTGTTTTTTTGAGACAGGGTTTCTCTGTGGCTTTGGAGCCTGTCCTGGAACTAGCTCTTATAGACCAGGTTGGCCTCGAACTCAGAAATCCACATGCCTCTGCCTCCCAAGTGCTGGGATTAAAGGCGTGCACCTCCACCACCCAGCTTCTTCTTCTTTTTTTTTTTTTTTTTTTTTTTTTTTAATGAGAATGTCTGTGATCAGAATTGTGGTAATTTGTTTTGTAGGAGTTGGCCTGGGCCCTGCTTTGGAGCTGTGCATTGCTATCAATCCCAGGTAACTGTTTTACTGTGTTACTGTGTTGATGAATATGCCCTCTAAACAGACCACATAGTTGGAGCTCTCCCTCATGGCCTTTTCTTTCACAGCATCCTCCCCACTGCTTTCATGGGCACGGCTATGATCTTCACCTGCTTCAGCTTGAGCGCGCTCTACGCCAGGCGCCGGAGCTACCTGTTTTTGGGAGGTATGGACTGGAAAACAAGCCCTGGGCTCTGTTCTGGTACAATTGTCAGTAGGTCGCCTTTTCTACCTCAAGTCTTTGGTGACTTGGGTTGAAATTAAAAGCCTTCATTTGGGGAGAGTTAGAAATGACCTTAATGGGATTGTTTTTGCCCAGCTTTGGCTTTTCTCATGACAAGGTTTTTGCTCTCTCTTACTAGGCATCTTGATGTCAGCCATGAGCCTCATGTTCTTGTCCTCCCTGGGGAACCTTTTCTTTGGATCCATTTGGCTATTCCAGGTGAGGTTTTACAGTTTCCAGCAGTCATTTGTTCCATTTTTCTCATCTAATTCTAAGTCAAAAGAGGTGACTCCTTGGCTTAGAGGGATGGCTCAGACGTTAAGAGCACTGGCTGCTCTTCCAGAGGTCCTGAGTTCAATTCCCAGCAGCCACATGGTAACTCACAATCATCTGTAGTGGGATCTGGTGCCCTCTTCTGGCATTTAGGCTACACACAGGCAGAACATTGTATGCATAATAAATAAATAAATCTTTAGAAAAGAAAAGGAGCCAGGCATGGTGGCACACACCTTAATTTCAAGACAGAGAGAGGCAGGCAGTTTGAGGCCAACCTGGTCTACAGAGAAAGTTCCAGGACAGGCTTCAAAGTTACACAGAGAAACCCTGTCTCAAAAACCAAACAAATAAAGGTGTCTTCTCTAGAACCCCACTTTCTTTGGGCAGTGCCTACAGACCTTGAGGACCTTCAGAGGACATGGCCTCCCGCCATGACTAGACACTGTTGAGGAGAACCGACTTGCTCAGAGACTATTTCTCTCAGTCCAGATTAGTGACCTGGAGTGAAAACAGAATTGTGTCTTGAGGAGTAATATGGACTTTACTGTTAGCATATGATATGTTTTCAAAGGGTAAGAGGCAGGAAGTAGACTTTTTTTCCCCACTACTATCTACCACATGTAACTGTCTCTTTTTTTTTCTTAGGCAAACCTGTATATGGGGATGCTGGTCATGTGTGGCTTTGTCCTTTTTGATACTCAGCTCATTATTGAGAAGGCTGAAAATGGAGATAAGGATTACATCTGGTGAGTGTGAGAACTGGTCCACAGTGAAGGTTGACACAAACTGTTCCGTTCCATGGCTCTACAATGAGAGGGTGGTCTCACCACTGGTCACTGGTACTTAGTAGTTCCAGATTCCGACATGGTCTCTGTTGAGTACAAAGCCTGGTCTCCTGGTCCTCATGGATTTGTGTGGTTGGAGGAGGCTGCTTGTTTGTCCTGGCCGCCAGAACCAAAATAACCACACAGAAACTGTATTAATTAAATCACTGCTTGGCCCATTAGCTCTAGCTTCTTATTGGCTCTTACATATTAATTTAACCCATTTCTATTCATCTGTGCATCACCATGAGGTTGTGGCCTACCAGCAAAGTTTCAGCATATCTGTCTCCAGCTGCGGCTCCATGGCGTTTCTTTCTCCCCACCTTCCTTCTGCCAGCGTTCAGTCCAGTTTTTGCCGCCTACTTAAATTCTGCCCTATCAGTAGGCCAAGTTAGTTTCTTTATTCATTGACCGATAAAAGCAACACACAGACAGAAGGACCTCGCACACCAGATTTGTTGAGTTGACTGTTTCTTGGGGGTGGAGGGTGGAGTGTTGGAGGGAGTGACTCGCAGGTGGGCACTAGGGCTTCCTGGGGAAGGAAGTGGGAGGTACTGTGAGTGAACTGGTTCTTCTCTTTCAGGCACTGCGTTGACCTTTTCTTAGATTTTGTTACACTCTTCAGGAAGCTCATGCTGATCCTGGCTTTGAATGAGAAGGTTAGTGAGTCCACAGCCTGCACATGAGGGGGTGGCTCGTGCTCACGTCTGTGTGGATATGAGACTTTGAAAAGTTGGTCATTCACTGTGTAGGGCAAAAATAGGTGAAAGGCAGGCAGGTTCCTCAAGCAAGAGGGGAACCAAAGTCTATGCTATCGAAGAAAAAAAGACCAAACAATTTCCTTACATCTTAACTAGTCCTGGAGAGGAATTTCAAATGGCAGGCAGCTGTGGTGACTGCACTTATGGAGAGTAAGGCTGCAGGTATTGTGAGGACTCAGAAAGGGGCTGGAGAAGATTGCATGTATACATGTACATTGCATGCATTGGATCCCCTGGAACTGCAGTTACTGATAGTTATCCCAGGAGACAATTCTGAGCCACTCTGTGTGTGCTGGCAATCAAACCCAGGTTCTCTGCAAGAGCAGCCAGTGCTCTTAACTGCTGAGCCGTCTCTCCAGTCCCATCCATTTATTAATCTTATTTTTTCCCCCAAAACAGTCTAGTCTAGTCTAGCAGCAGAAAAGCCATGAACCTCTGAGCTTTCCTTTATAAGTGACTCAGGAGCAGAAGTGAATGAGAGCTGGGGGCAGGGTGGGGGGCAGTGACAGGGTATTATTGTGGTTCTGTTTGGGCTGTATCGCAGTTGGACTGAACACCGTGGAGATAACACTGTTCCTCTCAGCTGCTGGACTCTGTTCCTTTTCTGTCTTGGGCTTGCACCTAAGTTGAGAGGACTCGGTTCACGCAAGCGTTTTTCGTCCTTTTCACTGTCGGATTCCTTCACACCCTTTGCCAGCACGCGCTCGTTGGATCTGCAGGTCAGGGGTAAAGTACTGAGGTGGTTTTTCTTCGTTTGTAGGACAAGAAGAAAGAAAAGAAGTGACTTGGGCCCCAGCCTCCCAGCTCAACTCCTCTCCCACCCTTCATTTCTCTGCACACATTACAGGTGTCGTGTTCTATGATAATGAAAAGCATCAGAAAAGCTTTTGTACTTTGTGGTTTTCTCTATTTTGAATTTTTTGATCAAAAAACTGATTAGTGAATATAGTTTGGAGTTTGGCTTCACATTCCTGAGGTTTCCACGCTCCCTTTTCTGACAACCTATCCATAGCCTATTGCTCTGCTCAGGCAGCCAGTACGCCAAGACGAGGAGCGAGGAACAGATGTCTGCCTTCCTACCACGCCTCCACAGATGGACCCTCCTGGACTCTTGCTGGAGCCTCTTTGGCCCTTGTGTTTGGTTTTCACAGTCCAGTGAGACTGGGCAGAGTGTTTTCCTTGAGAAGGAGCTCACCTGTCCTGTCAACCTGCCAGAGGCTCTGGTGGGTGCTTTGCCGCCGCCTCTGCCTGAATTGGTCTGGCAAATGCCTTTCGCCTTGCCACGATGAGGAGAATGTGGATTTGTGGGTGTTCCCTTTCCCACCCCTGAGTGACCTGCTTTCCATCCAAGGGGTGGGGAGGACGACTGTTGTCAGGCACCCGTGAAGCGCTCTGAGCATGTATGGCAAGGGAGAGGTCACAATTTTCAAGTATCCCTATTGGATTTTGTTGGTGGTGGTTTTTTAAAATTATTACTTTTATTACTGATTGGCTTCCACTAGGTGACTGTGGTTAAATCTTGGAGGAAGGATAGGAAAGAGGAATGATTGAGCCTCAGGGCTAATTGTACTAACTCTTTTCAGAAAAAACCTTGTAAGGACTGCAGCAAGGGACAAGTCTCTACCAGTTGAGCACTTCCTTGCAGGGAGTCTCGACTGCGGTAACTTGAAGGTGGCACTCCTAACAGCTCTTCAGTGCATTTGTGTCTGTCTGCCTGGACACTGTTAGGGAGTCAGGCCAGAGATTTGAGGCAGTAGGTAATGTTCACCTACAGATGCACTTTAGTTAGTTTGCTTTGTTGACCTGTTTCTAGAAATTTGTTGGTCTAGGCAGAAGCCAAGTGACCAAAACTATGGGCCACCAGTCTGCGCAGAAGGTTCCATCACGAGTTGCCGTGGCCCTGGCTACTTGTGGTTTCTATTCAAAAAGAATCAAACTACTGAGAGCCCATTACCAGCAGGATAGCGCTTTTGACTTTCCCTGCTCACAGCCAGTACAGTTGAACACAGTGGCTCATGGTTTACTGCCCCATGACACTGCCTCTGCAGTGGTGTGCCCCAGAGTGGCTCAGCGCCACTGGGGTGCTGCCCTGTTTGCCTGCTGCCCTCTGCCCTGGCTTGGACTTAAACCTAAGAACATCAGCCACTCTCCAGAACAGTGAATCTCTGCAAGCCCTAAGGATCTGACGTAGTTCCACCTCTTGAAGCCAGACTCCACCTCTTGTGCTTTCTTGCTTGGGATAAAGGAATTTTTCTTTAGAAACAGTGCCAAGAATGATAAGATATAAAACTACTTTTAAAGAAGATGCCTAACAGGTTTTAATACAGGTGTCATTGTCATTTCCTCTCTGTCCTAGTTCCTTGGTTTTTCAGCTCAGGCTGCATTCTCTAACTCATACTGTGAAGACAAAGGTGTTTTTGATTAAAAAAGTATATCTACATAGTCTTAATTTGTAAAAAATAAAGAAAATTCCTTAACCTTTTCTGATGTCTAAGTGTGTTAAATCAAGGGCGGGCTGGTAGGGGGCTGGGGTACTGTTTGGGATATTGCTGGTGGGAGCTGGAAGTTAACTGTATGCTTCTCAGAGGCAGAAACAAAGACCAAACTTAGGCCTCCCATTCTGGAACCCCAGCATGCCCAGCCTCCAGAGCCCTCTCCTCACCCTGGCCTTTGCTGGTGGTAGTAGCCAACACGGTTAAGCTGTGCACCAGCTTCTGGATCGGGGGATGCAGATCACTTACTGCAAGTACTCAAGTTCACTCTCTCTGGCCAGGCCCTGTTCCGGTGCTCAGTCTGCTCTGCTCACCCTGCCTAGCCAGACTCTTAGATTTAGCTAGACAGTAGGATTTTGTTGCTCTTACCCATCCAGGGTGCTTACAGTTGATCTGTTTGAACCCCGTAAACCACCATCTGCATTAGTTCTGCTTTGCTGTACTGTGATAAAACACCATGACCGTGTCAGCATGGAGAAGGAAGGGTCTATTTGCGCTCACAGTTACTGGAAATGGTGAAAATATTTTAACTGGCAAAGCCTACCTCCAATAACTTAACTCTCCTAACAAGGCCACACCTCCCAAACAGTTCTACCCTTGAGGACCTGGGGAACATATCAGACCACCATACACTGTCCCCACTAAACAGCCACTTTCTGCGTGTCTGCCTGCAGGCCAGAAGAGGGCACCAGACCTCATTACAGATGGTTGTGAGGAATTGAGATGTGGTTGCCGGGAACTGAACTCAGGACCTTTGGAAGAGCAGGCAATGCTCTTAACATCTCTCCAGCCCCATTTTGGTTTTTTGAGACATTTGGTTTTGCTGTGTAGCCCAGGCTGGCCTTGACCTAATCGTCTTCCTGCATCAACCTCACAAATGCTGGAATTATGACATCGTGCCTGATTTTTTTTTTAAATTTAGTTTGTGCATGAATGTTTTGCCTGCGTGCGTGCGTGTGTGTATGTGTGTGTCACACTTGGTGCCAGTGGAGGTCAGTAGAGGACACAGGACATACTGGAACTGGAGTTAGAGGAGTTGTGAGTTACCGCGTAGGTGCTGGGAACCAAACCTGAGTCCTCTCTGAGAACAAGTGTTGCTCCAGCACCCTGGTTTTTAATCTTAAATACGTGTTTGTTTGTTTACTTTGGAGACAGGGACTCGTGGCATCCAAGCTGATCTCCGACTCGCTAGCTAAGTTGCCTTAGGTTGGCCTCCATCTCCTGGTCCCCCTGCCTCCACCATGTACTGGGAAAGCTCTCTGCCAACTGAGCTGCACCCTCAGCCACAGTGGTGTGTGATTGTTCTTGTTCATTGTTCTTTTGTATGTGTGTTTGAGTATGTCTGTCAATTTAAAAATAATCTTAGGGTTTGCAGTGTAGCTTATAGTTGCTCAGCACTAGCCCGGCACAAGTGTGGAGGAAAGAGGACCAGCTTCCACTTCGCTACCATGTGTGTCTGTGTGGTCCTGGTAGTCATCGGGCTCCAGAGCAGACCCTCGCTAGCTAACCCATTCATGATCTTACCAGTCATCTTTAGAGAAACCTAGCAACCAGCCACTCTCATGTGGACAGGAAAACAGCATTTCAACCTTCCTTTCTACCCTAACTTCATTTCCAGGAACGTGAACAGCATTTCTGTGTAGAAATATTCCAATAAGGGATGAAGGGATTGCAGTGTTAATGTATCCCTGATGTGAAAACCTGTGCTGTATGAAGGCAGGTGATGACAGCCTTCACTAGTGACTTGTTAACAGAAGCAGTGTGACATTATGTGCCTCCAGGTAGAAGTAGACAATACTACCAATAAAGTATTTTAAGTAGCACTTAAATCAGAATCATAGGGAGTTCTAGATCTAAGTACCACTTACAAGAAAGACATTGCAGGAACATTAAGTACCACCACCCAGGAGGTTTGAGGAATAAAAACAGTAATGGGGGTGGGGGTGCTGCTGAAGAGCTGGTTCAGCAGCTACCAGCATTTCCTGCTGCTCCAGAGGACCCTGAACACCCATGTCCCATAGATCTGATGCCCTCTTCAGGCCTCTGTGGGCACTGCACTCCTGCACATACCCACACACAGATGTACACATGTACACAATAATTAAAAGTAAAATAATTAAAATTTTAATTAAACACCAAGTGGTAAACTAAGAAAAACGGAGCCACTGGACACATAGTTTGGTGGTAGACACTTGCCTAGTATGCCTAGGTTGAGACTAGAGGTTTTGTGATTTTGTTCTACAATATATATAGATGTCATTATATAATTTATCTGTCAATTAAAATTAATTTTAGGGTTGCCTAGCATGTGTGATGCCTTGAATTTAATCTTGAATTAAAAAAAATAAAATTTTAGCCCAGTGTAACTCATGCTGGTAATGAATCAAAGTATTCAGGAGGCTAATTTGGGAGAACTGCCAGAGTTTGATGCTATCCTGAACTCCACAGAAAGTTCTAGGCTAGCCTGAGCTGTAAATCCAGCACTTCAGAGGTGAAGGGAGGCCAGATATTAGGAGCAAGGTCAATCCAGATGTCATGGCAAATTAGCTCATCAAACATTGGGGAGATCCAACTTAAAGCAGGCATGAAATATGGCTAATATGTATGTATATATGTGTATGAATGTATGTGTACATATATGTAGGTATTGATAAACTGAGTGCTGTTGAACGTGTGCAGCAATGGGCCCCCTCTAAATCACTGGTGATGGGGGGAGCGAGATTCAGTCTCTTACAAAATCAAATTAGACCTCAAACTCAGAACCTCTGTACTATGAGACTGATTGGTGTGTTGTCTGTTACTCTACATGGCCATTTAGAGGGCTCAAGAGAAGTGGTTAAGAGGTTAAGAACTTTTATTGCTCTTGCAGAGGATCTGAGTTTCTTCCCAGCACCCATGCCATGCAGCTCACAACCCAGCTCCGGGGGATTTTTTTTTTTTTTAAGGCACTTACTATTCAACCCAGCAGTTGCAATGCTGGATATCCTAGAGAAAAAGAAATTATGTTCTCACAGAAGCTGTACCCCACACCTCCCCCTCTCCCGAGAGAGAGAGAGAGAGAGAGAGAGAGAGAGAGAGAGAGAGAGGAGAGAGAGGAGAGAGGAGGGAGAGAGAGAGAGAGCATCCATTGGAGCTGGAGTTACCAAACTCAATCCTCTGCAAGAACAGTGTGTTCTTATAACTGCTGAGTTGTCTCTCCAGCTACTTTTCATTTTGGGACAAGGTCTCATATGATCCAGGCTAGCCTCAAACTCACTATGAAGCTAAGGGTGACTTTAAAACTCCTAACCTTCCTGCCTCCATCTCTCAAGTTCTAGAATTACAGGTGCTTGCCACCAGATCTTGCTTTATGCAGAACTGGGAACTGAACCCAGGTCAGGCTTTGTGCATTTTAGGCAAGTGTCCTACCACATGAACTATATCCCCAACTCCAGTTTTAGTTCTAATAACCCAAAAACTGGCAACGATTCAGTTATTCTTCCATTTTGACTGAGTAAACAAACGGTACATCCTCGGGATGGAAATGAATCATGGCATATGCAACAGCTTAGATGCACCCGAAGGCATTACTGTCTTACGGTTTCCAGAAAGCTGAGAGCGTGAGGACACTTGGGAGGGGAAGGCAGAGGGACAGATTTGGTGGCTGTGCTGGGGCTTTCATTGCACCCTGGCCTACAATGCTGCTCATGTTCAGTGATCACTTATGACTGCCCAGTGCTTCCCACGTACTGGGTGCCTAGTGAGCATCTGTTGCAGATGTATCAGAACTGGATTAAAAAGAAGAAAAAGAAGGAGGAGGAGAAGAAGAGGAGGAAGGAGGAGGAGGGGGGGAAGAGGAGGAGGAAGGAGGAGGAGGAAGAAGAGGAAGAAAAGAAGGGAGAAGAAAAGAGATGAAAGGATAGTTATGGCATGGAAGTTCACCTGCAGAATGTCCTGACCTCACGAGGGTTGTCCAACTGATTTTACAGCCTCGTCTACATTGAGACTGGCTGCAGGAAATGTGTCTTCTGTGATGCAAGGCTGGTAGAGAACTGTCAGGGATAGTTCCAGCCCAGTGAGATGGACAGGGACAAGTTTCTTCTGTTCATGCTCCCTGTGCTTTGTCCAAAACCTGTATTTCTGCGTATAACCACAGGGTGGCAGTGCAGCCCCGCAAACCATGAAGCTGCTTCCGTTGCACCATCTACTGGTAGCATTTTCTCCATTGCCAAGAAAGGTACTGTTTTATTGTTGCTTAGAGAATGGGAGCCTGGTGCGGTGGCCCTACACTTTGAGGTCTGGAGAGGCCACAGCAGGAGCAAGGAGATTGTCATGAATTCGTGGTCAGCCTGGGCTACATAGTGAGATCTTGTCTTCAAAAAAAGAAAGGTAAGTAATATGGGATCCTCCCTTGCTGTGATTACCATTAATGAATAAAGAAAGCCGGCTGGTGAGGGCCGAACAGAGGTAGGCGGGGAACACTAAACTGAATGCTTGGAGAAAGAAGGCACAGTCAGGAGATGCCATGTAGCTGCCTCTGGGAACAGATGAGCAGGAACCTTGCCTTACCAGTAAGCCACAGCCACGGGCGATACACAGATTAATAGAACTGGGTTAAACTAGATGTAAGAGTGAGCTAGAAATATGCATAAGCTAATAGGCCAAGCAGAATTGTAATTAATACAGTTTTTGTGTGAGTTTTGGGGCTGAGAGGCCGGGAACAAACAAGTGGCCTCCTACAACAGATAAGAAATAAATGTACTCCAAGGAGTCTCCTACCTTAGAGAAACACCCTATTCCAACAGTCCCTGCCACCTGCTTGGCTTCCACGAGGCAAGGACTGAAATTTAATTTCTTGATGGCTCTTGCACCGTAAGACTAGTTGCCTTCTTCCTGCCCACGCACTTGCCACTTCACCGCTGGGTTTCCTCTCACAGTTTTCACCTCTGTCTCATGTCAGCAGCATGAGCTGGGAAAATGACATCCTCTGGTTCACCACCCCTTCACACCTCGGCCATCCTCCGCTTGCTTCAGGAGCCCAACCCAAGTTTTCTTCTCTTCCCTCCTTCACCTTTTAGTATTAGGGATCAAGCTCAAGGCATTGTTTCTAAGCAAGTGTCCTACCACTGAGTGACAACCCACATATGTGTGTGTGTGTGTGTGTGTATACATGTATGCATGTGTATATATATGTATGCATATGTATATATCTCTATATGTAGACATGTGTGTGTGTATATATGTAGTCTCAGTACTGCCTTAGCTTTAAGGTTGCTTCCCTTCTGTTGTTTCCTTATTTTGTTTTTTGAGACCATTTTTCTCATATATATATTAATATGTAAGTATATATATGTATATTAGTTATTATGTGTATGTGTGTAGGGGGAAGGATTGCACATCAGTGTGATGCCCGGAGAGGCCAGAGATAGCAGATCCCTCTAGAGCCAGAGTTACAGGTGGTTGTGAACCATCCAGTGTGGGTACCAAAGTTGGTCTTCTGGAAGAGCCTCGTTCAATCTTCTCCACTGATCCATCTCTCCAACCCCAGGGCAGGGTCTGGCTTTGGTTTTATAGTTCAGGCTGGCTTGGAACTCTCCATCCTCCTGCCTCACCCTCCTGAGTGCTATCGGTTGTAGTCTCGATGTTCTCTGGAGTCAGAAAGTCTGGGCTTAAATCACAGCTCTTCTACAGACAGGCTTTAACCTTTCGTGTTCCAGTCTTTATCAAACCAGGGTAACAGGATCACCCACATAAAGAGATTGCATCTAAGGTTAGCCATGTAGCCACGTGCACAGCTGAGGTTGTGCGTGGCCTATCATAAGTGGTGTGTGTGTTTGCTCTTCTTTATTATCTGGGAAGGAGAGGTCACCTCCACTGGCCCTTCACCTGCCTCCTTAGTTCTCTCCTCAGCAACACGTACCCTGGATTAAGTCTACTCTTCTAGTCCTGAAGCTAGGTGAGAGAAGCAGCCCCACTCACTAAAACCATTTCCCCAGCAGTTGGGTGCCAGAGACTCCTAGCCCCCACCCTCTACCAGCTTCAGCTTCCTGTAAAGACCTTGGGAAGTCCTTAGTCTGTATCTTTGGTGATTTCTCCCCGTCTTTATCACTTTTCCTATTCACAAGGTATGAAATCAAAGGCTCAGGCAGTGCCTGTCAGGCAAACTGTGAACACGGCTGCCATGTTTTGTACTCCCCTCAGGCCTGGTCCTCCCATTGCCATACACCTTCCTTGTCTGCTGTTTCCTAAGAGCTGCCTCTGAGCCTTCTAGTCTCAGGCCCTTTATGGCTCTCCTCCCAGTGACTAAGCTTGTGCGCGTGCGCGCGTGCGTGCGTGCGTGCGCGTGTGTGTGTGTGTGCGCGTGTGTGTGTGTGATCACCAGCTCTGCTGACCTGCTCTGGTGTCTATGCTGGCCTTCTTACAAAGACCAGACTCTGTTCCCTAAACTTCCTCAGCTTTGAGTGTCGAGTCCTTGGTCTACGCCACTTACTAGGCCTCCTTTCCACTCATCTACTTCCTTGCATTTTTTTTATCTTTTATTTTTTGAGACTATAATTACATCATTTCCTCCTTCCCTTTCCTTCCTCCTAGACTTCCTATGCTCTCTTTCAAATTCATGGCCGTTTATTTAATTGTTCTTACAGAAATATATATATATATACCCCTTATTCAAGTGGACCCTCCTGGGCCTTCTCTAGCTGAACCTTTGTTTTTGAGACAGTGTCTATCCTAGGCAGGCCTCGACCAGCCTCCTGCCTCCAGTGCTGGAGTGCTGGGATTCTGTGTGTGCAGTACCACGCTCAGATCTACTGATGCTAGATGCACTCGCAAGGCCTCATCCACGCCTGCTGGGCGCTTACCACCTGCACTCTACTCCCAGCCTTCTGCTTGCTTTTATTATCAGCGTGGCTATACCTGTGGTGTGTGTGGTAGTCAGAGGGGAATGTTCAGAGGTTGGTTCTCTCCTTGCACTGTAAACCTGGGTGCTGAGCACAATAAGCACTTTTACCCACTGAGCCATTTTATCAACTTTCTAGACACTGGGGTTTTTTGTTTTGTTTTGTTTTGTTTTTTGTTTTTGTTTTTTGTTTTTTGCTTTTCGAGACAGGGTTTCTCTGTGTAACAGTCCTGACTGTCCTGGAACTTGCTTGTAGACTAGGTTGTCCTCAGAGATCTGCCTGCCTCTGCTTCCCAAGTGCTGGGATTAAGGTGTGTACCACCACTGCCAGACTCTAGTCATGTTTTTAAACTAGATGACTGCTCCCAGTGTCCCCTCCTCTCAAACTAGGAACACCTCTTCTCATCGTTTCTTTTAGTAGACCTTCAAAAACATTTTATTATTGATTAAATAATTAATTAGCTAACTTAGTTATGTTGTTGTAGAGAGGTCAGAGACAATCTGCAGGAATCAGTCTCCTCTGCTACCAGAGTTCTAGGGATTGAACTCAGGTCATGAGGCTTGGTGGCAAGTGAGCCATCCTGCAGGCTTGTTTATTCAGGACATTAGTCTAGTATGTTGCTCAGGCTGGCTTCAAACTTTCAGGATCAAATGATCTTCCTGCTTTAACCTAACTGGCTAGTACTATAGTGCATGACCTAAGCCGGGCCTGGGGGAAGGGGGCTTGCTCAGTATTAACTCCTGATTTAGATGGAGTCTTGGTATATTTATCAAAGTGTCCTTGTTTGTGGGAAGTAAGCACTATAGTATCTGAGATGGTGGAGCAACAAGCTGGCGACCCATTTGCAAGTAGTTTAGGAGAGAAAAAGTTCTCTGCACCACACTTGAAACACTCACTCATGCATGCCATCACTTCAACTTAACTGTGTGTATCTTAACTGGAAGTCTCACTCTGGTGAGGCAGAGGCAGGATTTCAAAGTTGAGGAAAGCCTCCTGTTTCAAAAAAGAAGTAAAAAAAAAAAACCCTACAAACAAAAATCTTAACGCTCTTAAGACCAAATTTCTTTCTTTTCTCTTTTGTGACAGGGTTTCTATGTTTAACAGCTCAGTCTGTCCTGGAATTTGTAGACCAGGCTGGCCTTGAACTCAGGGATCCACCTGCCTCCCAAGTGCTGGGATTAAAGGTGTGTGCCATCACTGCCTGGCCTGTTTGCCTTTAATTAGAAAATTTTAAAAAAAGGTTTATTCCTAAAATCACAGACTTGCCAAAAAGTACTTACCATGAACTTGTGTCTTTTAAGAGATTATATACTTGAAGTACCTCAGAGAGGGAGGAGGGTGTCTAGAGGAAGGAGAATTATCTGGGGGAGGAGGGGATCTAGAGGGAGGAGAGCATCTAGGGGGAGGAGAGCATCTGGGGGAGGAGAGAATCTAGGGGGAGGAGGGCATCTGGGGAAGGAGAGAACCTAGTGGGAGGAGGGGATCTGGGGGAGGAGAGCATCTGGGAGAGGAGAGGATCTAGGGGGAGGAGGGGATCTGGGGGAGGAGACCATCTGGGGGAGGAGGGCATCTGGGGGAGGAGAGGATGTAGGGGAGGAGACCATCTGGGGGAGGAGAGCATATAGGGGAGGAGAGCATCTGGGGGAGGAGAGAACCTAGGGGGAGGAGACCATCTGGGGGAGGAGAGCATCTAGGGGGAGGAGGGCATGTAGGGGAGGAGAGCATCTGGGGAAGGAGGAAGGGATCTGGGGGAGGAGGTCATCTAGAATTTGCTGCTGAGCCTTTCTTTTTTTAACTTTTTTTTTTTTTGGTAATGGAAATAAAACATACTATTTGTGGGGGTAAAAAAAAAAAAGCTAGAAATAGGAAAAGAAAATAAAACCACTGCAGCCCTGAGAAAAAGCTCAGTCCACAGTTTTGGGACGGCCTGCAAAGGAAGTGCAGCAGTGAGTGGTGTCTTTCTTCATGGGAAGGTGAACACTTGCCCATTGTTCTTGAGTTAGGAGTGAGGTCACTCACTTTATGAGCAGCTGTTGCACACTGAGATATCAAGTGTTTTGCCCCAGCCAGGATCAAGGAGGTTTTTAGCCAAGGCCTTCCTTGAAGTCCCAGAAACTGGGTTCCCTGGAGTATCAATAACTGCACCCACACACTCATCCCCAAACCGTTTCAGTTGGAGCTGGGCCCTCATTGGGGGTGGGCACAGTAGAGCTGTGGGCTGCAGCTGTTCAATGCAGAGGATCGGGTAGGAGAGCCATGGCGAAGGGCTGCCTCTGGGCATCGGCATGGCCCATGCAGTCCTGGGATGTTTCTCCAGTCAGCTCACACTGGCCCAGGGACCAAGGTGTACCTGGGAGTTTCAAACTCCCAAGAACAGAGCCCAAGAGCAAACTGACTGGACCCTGGCGAGAATGTGGATGGATCCTTTGGTCTTAGCTTTGAAGGGAAAGAGATGAGACGCAAGCCAAACTGCTTTCCAGAAAGGAATGGCCACTTGAAGGCCTGGGCAGTTCTAACAGGAAATGATGTAATACATCAAGCTTAAGGCAATAATAGGCTAAGAGAAAAGTTAGGAGGCTGCAGACTTCCTTCAGCCCACTTAGGAAGAGGCAGGGACATGAAGGCTGGCAAACTTAAATAAAACTGTTAGCATCACCCTGTTCTGGCTCTTGTAATGTCTTCAATGATGACATCAACTAGGGGAAGAAGGGATAGGCCAGACATGCATGGACTGCAGAGCGTTCAGGGGGAAGTAGCTGATGGGACCACCTGGCTTAGCACAACCTAATACACAGGTGAGGAAGACTGAGGTTTGTAGTGATTCAGCTTTTAGAACAGCAGCTTTGGTGATGACGATCCTTGACTTCTGGTCTAGTGCTCTGCAGCTATAGGGGATGGTTTGCAAGCCACGAGGACGGGAAGATGACATGGTGTAGCACCCACCAGGCTCGTCCCCTCTCTGCCTGGGCAGTCACTAACTGTTGTTCCTCTGCGCAAAGCCAGTGAGGCTGCTCTTCAACTGGCCTGTCCCCCAGCTGGCACACTGGGGGGCTTGAGTGCACCATCAGTCTTCCCCATCTCTCCCCAAGGCTGCCCAGCCTTGTGCCTTCCCTGGCCTTGGGGGCAGCCTCAAACCTCAGATCTAAGCAGGACCTCGTTCACAAACCCCTAAGTCACCTCCTAGAGGACTAGCCACATTCTCTTGCTGAAAGGCAGGCACACAGCCTCATAAGAGCATCTGGGGTTCCCTTGACCTGCCCACCTGCCCACCTCGGGATTATGTAGAGAAGCTAGCAAGGCTAGCATAAAGGGAGACGCTGTCACGCAACAGTCGCGGTGGGGAGAGGCCACCATATTTTATTAGGGATACCGCAGAAGCAGAGGCTGGAAGCAGAGCAGCCGCTTTAAACATCAGATAAATTAACTGCAGTGCGGGCTGGGCGTGGGGACTGGGCCAGGCGCTTTTATATATATACGTATATATATAAAAACAAAGATGAAGACAGACAAACAGACCCCAAAGACGTGGGGAAGGGAGGCAGCACCATTCAGACAGCAGGGAGGACCAGGGCAGAGAGAGAAGGCAATTTGTCCCCCTCATCCCCAAACTCCACAAGCCTGGGGCTTCCAAAATTGGCCCCATGGGGGCTTTTGGGGCAAGGTTGCAGCCAGGTTGGGCAGAAATGGCGGGCAGGAAGCCCAGCACCACAAGATGGCTCCGCCTAAAGCGGGAGCTGGGACAAAGCAGTCTGGGCCCCAGTCCCTTAGAGAAGAGCCTGACTCTGGGCGAACTAAGGGACCAGGGGTGAGGTCTCTCCCTGAGCTGAGCATGGTTGTCTCATCCACAGCAGCAGTGGGGTATGCCAGGGACCCCTGTCACCTTCTTATCCACCTTCTCCTTGGTCCCTTCAGATGGAGCCTCACTGGCTCCGAGGCAGGGAGCATGAAAGCAGGCCCAGTCTGGGGTCCCCAGCTCCGGAGGAACTGGAGTGGGTGCAGTCCTTCAGCCCTGACTCCCACAGGACGACAGCGAGTCATAGAGTGAGTCACTTAGGGACTCGGAGGTCTCCAGCCCGGGAGCTCCCCCACTGGCCACTCTGCCTTCCTCGCCCATGTCCGACGTGCTGGGGGTACGACTGCCCCCAAATGCTGGGCCCTGAGGCGTAGTTGTGCGGCTAGGCTCCAGGCTCTGCTTCCGGTCCACGGGCAGGGCCTAAAGAAGAAGGACCTGCTAAGAGGACCTCAGAGGCAGACTGGCGTTCTGACCATACACAGTCCTTCCAAGGTTCTAGGGAGCAATGAAAGCCCTCTCCCAAAACGGGCCATCACCCCTGGATGGGCAGGCTGTAAGCACCTTACCAGGCACGTCTGTCTCCCGGTGTCCCTCCCTCCCAGCCCAGGCCCCTTTCTTCTTCCTTCTGGAAGCTTACCATGGTGGTCCTAGGCAGGCCCTCCAGTTGTCGGGGTGGGCACAGGAAGGGGTCGCTGGAGCTGCCAGTTGCTCTGGTGTTGGGGAAGGTCCAGTTCTTGGCCAGCTGGACAGGTGGGGGAGGGCCTGGATCTTCACAGGGATCTGCCCAAGAGAAGGGGAAAGTGGCTGCGTCTGCCCAGCGCTAAGCATCCTCTTGACGGTTCCACTGCCTGCTAGGACACTCACCATCAGGACAGGTCTGATGGCTTCGGTGTCCTGAAGGAGCAGTGAGAAGTCCAGGAAAGGCTGGCATGCTGGGGTGCCGCCCACTCACCAGCAGCTCTTCAATGCCTGGCACCTCCCGCTCCAGTGTGTGGGCACGACGAGGGACTTTGGTGAGGGCTGAAGGCCGAGCTGGGGGTGCCCCTGGCGAAGGCTCTAGACGCAACGACTTGGTCTTGGGGAGATTCTTGTTGGGGGTTCCACTGCTGCCGTGATCTGGCGGGGGGAAGGTCCCAATGCCACTGTCCAAGGTCCGAGTCAAGGAGCCACAGGCTGTGGAGAGAGCACACAGCTTGAGGCCCGGGCTCAGCCCTTGGCGCTCTCCCAGCTTCAGGCCCCTCCTCCCACCCAGTCTTCTTGGCCCCGAAGGACGGTACGAATCTGCCACTCTCTCTCAGGTTGACACAGGTGGCCCTAAGGGCAGGGAGAATTATTCCTATGCAGCCACTGAGATCTACATCCCCGGCAGCTATGGCTGGGCACCAACATGTCACTCAAGACCTGGCACTACTGGCTCTGCTGCAGTGACAGGCAGTGAAGAGGGAAGGGGACCCCGCTGACCTGTAAAGTGTGTGGTGGAAACTGGCTCGGCCAGGCTGTCCTCCGAGGGCATCTCTTCCCGCCTACCTGGCTCATTGCTGGGCTGTGTGGGTACAGAAGATATGGGTGTCCATTCCAGTGACTCCCAAGTCCCCCTACAGTGCCTCTAGGGGTACAGAAGGCTGGGTGGTCGGCCCTATGCAGACTACGGCGTCCAGGTGCCCAGGAAGCCAGGCCCTTGATGCAGCCCCTGCTCAAGAACTTACCTTTCCAGAAGGTTTTCCGCAGCCCTGAAGTGGCCCTACCAGGCCATTCCGGGGTCCACAGGCAGGCCAGGGACTCTTGGGGTCAGTGGACGCTGGCTGGAAATCCCCATACTCAGGCTTGGGCTCCCGCCAGCTCTTGGGGGGCAGCTCCTTGCCGTCCACCCTAGGAACAACAGCACAATGGACATGAGGGAAATCGGTGTCTCCCAAGGCTTGAGGTTGAAATGCACCGTTCCTAATGAGGTATTAAGATGGAAATGCTGGTCAGATGGCAGTGCTGGCACACATGTTTAATAGGCAGATGCATCTCTGTAAGTTCAAGGCCAGTCTGATCTACAGAGTGAGTTCCAGGATAGCTGGGCTACGCAGAGAACCCTATTTTAAACCCCCATCCGAAAAGATGGAAACGTTGTCAGGCATGGTGCTGCGCACCTTAATTCCAGCACCAGGCGGAGCTTTGAATTTGAGGACAGTCTGGGCTACACAGGGAGTTTCAGGACAGTCTACATACTGAGACTCTGTTTCAAACAGAGAGACAAAAGATGAAGATGCTTCCAGAGGTAGGACCTTTCGGGAAGTGACCAGTAACAAGCATAGTCATTAGGGTACAGACCCATGACTGGTAGTTTTCAGGAGACACCAACAGAGTCACATACATTCCCTATTTCAGTCCATGACACTTGGGATGCTCTGGAAGGAGAAGGCAATCACCAGATATGACCCATGGATCTCTAGAGCCATGGTCCAAAATGAAGCGCTTTATAAAAGTGGTTTGTCTTAGATATGCATTTAATTAGTGGTACAAAATAGACTAATATACCAGCCATGAACCCTCCATCAGAGGTGGTCCTAGAGAGGTACTTTCTGCTGCCCATCCTGGGGAGATGGCCATATGGATGACTCCTCCTCCCGAGGTTTATGATGGGCAGGGTGGGGGAGGGGAAGCAGGAAAATAAGGAGGGGCAGGAAAAAGCGTGGGGGCCCAGATTCAAATCCTCCCAGGGTCATCATGCCCTGGCTCAGTGGCAGGCACTAGATACAACAGTCCCAGCCTGCTGCCCTGGGGTGTCTGAGAACATGGTAGTCCCAAATGAAAGCCCTTCGCAGGGTCTGAGTCCTTCATTCTTTTTACCCAACTGGCCTAGAAAGAGTAAACATTGTAAGTGGGTCCCCTTCCCTAAACCACTACCCCTTAGTGGCAAGAGTCAAAGGGGTCTTTCTTGTCCTCTCTGAGGCAGACTTCCATCAGCCTGGTTAGGAGCAGCCTTCAATTAGGCACCTGGGGGGGGGCGCAAGAATTGGGGGAGGTGGTGGGTTAAAAGAGAGCTAGTCTTTCTGAGTCTGACACCAGTCAGCATGGAGGAGGAAGACAGGGCTGTCAATCCCACACTTCTGAATCCTAATCCTCCTACTTGGTCACTGCATTCCCCTTGACCTCTGGAAAGCCCCAGCACTCCCACCTGGTCCAGGACCTCACCTGTTCAGGAGCTGCTGCATGAAAGTGTCTGCACCCTGATACATGCCAGCTAGCTGGCCTTGCACTTGCCCCAGACCTGTGCCGGGCACGGTGGCTGGGCCTGCAGGCCGCGGGCGGGCTCTGCTGCTCAGGTAGGCCTTCTCTTCCTCCAGTGCCCGGCGCAGGTCCTCTGCCTTAGCCATCAATTTGGAGATGTTGAGACTCTCAGCCTCCAGCTTCCGGGCGTCTGTCTTGACTTCTTTCCGGAGTGGGGAGCCTCCACCAGTCCCTTCCTTGTTCTTGGCAGCCTCTGTGCGGCGGTTCAGAGCTGGAAGTTTGCTCTTTTTAAGGCCAAACCAGCTGGCAATGCTGCTGGTATTGCGGTGCTTGGCTTCGGAGCCTGGCGTCCGTTCCTGACCTTGAAGTCGCAAGACATTCTCCTCAATGCCCTTCATCACCTTCTCCTCGATGGCCGAGTGTGGGGCTGGCCCTTCTGGGCCCTGGCTCGGATCGGTGGGGCCAGGTACCGGGGATGTAGGCTGGCCCACTGTGTTGCTGCAGTCTGCCCAAGGTGGGCCCTTCCCTTTGTCAGGCTTGGAGGGCTCCTTGGTGCCTAAGGGTGCCACAGGTCGGGGCGCCACCTTGGTGGGTGACTTGGAGGGTAGCTTTGTCGGACTGCTGTGAGGGCTTTTGGGCTTGTTCAGGCTAGGGGCTGGGGTTGGCACTTTTGCAGGTGTGCGGGGCACCTGGGGACACAGAGCCCCTGCCAGCCGACTCTTAGCTAGCTCCACTTTGGTGAGGCAGCTCCTTGGTGAGATGGGTTCCAGGTCCACTCGAGCACCCATGGAGTGGGAGGAGTAGACTCGGGCCCCAGGATCTGTCAGTCCCAGTTCCTGCTGCTTCAGGCTGCTTGTGCCTAAGGCCACGGCTCCCCTCAGGATGCCCTTAGCTTCTGGCTGTTCAAGAGGCCTCGTGGAGGGAGGCATGTCTCCAGTATTCTCACCTGACCGCCCTAGTCCCTTGGCCTTCTCCGTGCCAGGCCGGACTGGTACTCCGTTCTTCTCTAGACCCAGAGGCCCCTCGGGGCCTGTCTTCAGTTTGCTAAGGGCTGCCAATCTGTCCCGCAGAGGTGTGTGGCTAGGATCACCAGGTCGCCGCCCTGATCCCTGGCCAGGCTTCTTGGATGAGCCACCCGAAGTCCTGCGGCTGGGGTGGGGAGACTCAGAACCTGCCTTGTCCAGACCCTTCTCCTGGGGGCTCCCATATGAGCAGGGTTCTGAGAGGCCAGGGCTGGGAGCCCCAGGGCTCCTGAGGACCTCAGGGGCCTGGGGTACCTCCAGAGTCAGTTGTGAGTAGGCGGGCACCTGCAGCGGGGATGGAGGTGGCTCTGGGGAAGAGCTTCTAAAGGCGTTCCGGGAGAGGTCCAGGATGTTTTCAAAGCAGGGAGATGCTACTGGTCCTGGAGACAGTGTAGTGGGCACAGCTGACTGTGAGGGTCTGAACTGCACAGACTCTGGGACTGCAGAGCAGGGCGAAGGGCTGTTGGGCAGGCCCTGTGTCCCGTCTGGGGACAACTCTCCTCCACCCAGACCTCTGCGGGCCAGTAGCGGAGAGGGGCTACCATCAGAGCCACTGTTGCGACAGGGGATTCGAGAATTCCGGGGGAGCTGGGGGCTGAGTTGGGGGCCTCCTGGGCTGGGGACCTTCTCTGAGGCTGGAGGCAGTTTGAGAAACTTGAGACCTCTGGCTGGAGAGGGCAGAAGGGGTCCCTGGGCTTCCCCGGGAGAAGGGGGCCCAATTTGGAGCTTGCTTTTCACCTGAGATGAGTGGGAGTGGCCAGGCCGTGAGCCCAGCGGGGCATCCCCTGCACCCACGAACATGCTGAGGAAGGGAAGGGGTCCCTGGCCCTCTGAGGTAGCACCAAATCCCAGCCTGTTGACCTCTGGGGTACCCCCACCCCAAGCTGACTTTGGGAGGCCTTTGGACTTAGACAGCTGCTGGGGTCCTGGATCTGGTGAGGATGGCTTCCCAGCACCTGCGTGGTCACCATTGAGAGGGCCTGCAGCCCCAGCCAGGAAAGCCTGGAGATAAGTCTCTGTGTCTTCGAGGAGTTGGCCCAGGTTCACCTGCTTGTGGGCCAGGGCACCTAGCAGGCTGTCGGGGCTGGGTGCCTCATTGGGGTCGCCTGCTTCATCGGAAGAGGAGGAGGAGCTACTGCCTGGGGCACAGTGTGGGCCAGAGCTGGGGCCCTGAGCTTGTGGGGGAGCCCTGCTAGGTGCCCAGGGTTGCCGGGTACTTCCATCTTCCCCAGGGCCCCCCAAGAGACGCTCCCAGTGCAGCAGAGCTCCTAGGCTCCCAGAGCCGAGCAGCAGATAGGGTGCCCAGGGGGAGGGCTCAGGCTGGGGTGGGCCACAGAGCTCGCCATTGATGGGCTCTGGGGAGCTGGGGCCCTGGCCTGGGGGCCGCCAGGGGGTGGCCGGTGAGCAGGCGAGCAAAGGGTCAGTCTCCTCCAGGGCACGCAGCACCTCTAGAATCTGGGCTTTCTTCCGAAGAAACGGGGACAGAGCATCCAGCGCTGGGGGTGGAGTGGCTGGAGTTGCCGGGCCTCCTGGCCGCAACTGCTGTTCCCAGCACACCTGGGGAGAGACGGCGTGGGGAGAGGTGTGTGTGGCTGGCATGCAAGGCCCAGACAATAAACGTAAGAGAGTATCCTAGGGACAACCTCATCTGGCTGTCTGTCCTACAAATGAACACACAGCTCAGCTTCCTCGGGGACAGCTGAGCCCTGCTTAGCCCAGCTGCTGTGCCTCATACCCGGAGCAGACTGGTTACCCCATGCCCAGTTTTCCATCCCCACCACTCTTCACATTGCCAGGCTTGATCAGCTCCAGTTCTGACTTCCATATTTGTTCTAGGATGGAGGGAAGCCTGTCTGTTTTTCTGGCTCCAGAAAGAGATATTCAAGAGGAGGGTGTATCATAGCCAAGACCTAAGTCACTCGCTGCAGGCAAGCCTAGGCCTTCCGCAGCCAGCCGACCAGCAGGCAGGAGTGCCAGCAGAAGGGACCTGTGGATGCTTCCATGACTCTCTCTGTGACCCAGTCCCTTCTTGTTCTGGTACAGTGCTTAACTACATCCACTGTGGAGTCAGAGTGGATCAAGTCCAGGTCCCTTCATTTACATGACCTTCAGCAAGCCATCTGAGCCCTAAGTTTCAGGGTGTCCAATGTGAAAAGAGATAGTGATTACGCTTCACCCCATAAAAGAGCCCCAAGGTATCCTGCACAGTCGATACCCGGTATGGAAGGGTCAGCAAGTGTGAGCACTGACCCCGCTGCACGACTGCACACATTGGCCTGCAGGCCATGGCGCGGGGAGGGCAGGCCTGTTTTTCTTGGTCTAAGGCTGACAGCTGAGGGCTCACACTTCCAGCCTGGACAGGAGTCTGCACATAGGAAACAGCCCCTCCCCTCAGACTTGCTAAGAGCTGGCAGTGGAGCCTCTAGTCACTCAGACACAGCATCAACACCCAGTCCTACCTCTCTTTGCCCAGCACAGTGTCCTAAAGGAAGGGAGGTGGCTGGTCCCTCAGCAGCATTCAGGGACGGGGAGGCTGGTGCTTCTGACGGTGTCTGGAGTGGGGTGAGTGGGATCTGCAGACAAGGGAGAGTTGCACAGCTGTCATCAAGCCCTCACACAGCCAGGCAGGCGTTCCTACCTGCCGTGCCCTTCAGAGAGCTCTCCCAGTCAGGGAAGCCTAAAAGCTGGAGCCTGAAGACAGAGCAGGGTCAGGTAGCATGGAAGTAGACTAGCACAGAGGATTTGGGCTGGGAGAGACGTCCTAGGGCCAGGACCCGGTGTGCCTATCTCAGCTGCAGCACTACTTTGCTTTCCCGTTTACAAAGGAAACTACCATGAAGGTTCCTTCCTGTTCTGACCACCTAGGATCTGAGTATGCAGAGACGGAAGGGCTTAGAAAATGAAGGCAGGATGGATAAGATGGCTCAGTGGGTAGAGCACTATGCAAATGTGAGGACCAGGACTCGAATACCCCACATCCGTATGCATACCAGGTGGGCTATGAGACAAAGACAGGGGCTCCCTGAAGCAAGCTGGCTACCTACACTATCCAAACCATCCGGCTCTGGGGTCAAGTGGGATCCTGTGCCTCAATAGAAGGTAGGGAGAACAACTGAGGAAGACACACCAACCTTTGGCCTCTACCTGCAAGTACACACACATACATGTGCCCATCCATACACATGCATGCATACCACACACATATATACACACACAAAAAGAACCAAACTAGAGAAGACAGGCTGAGCAGGGGAGATCAGTAGGTAAAGTGCTTGCTATATAAGCATGAAGCCTAAAGTTTTTGATCCCCAGGACACATACATATATATAAAGCCAGGCACAGTGGCATGCCCTATTCATTCCAGCTTGCAGTCAGCAAAAGGTCAGTGAAACATCCTCTTCCTTTCCTGTGTTCCTCTGGGACAAGGTGGACAGCGTGCGAAGAATGGGTCACAACCAAGGTTGACCTCTGGTGTACACGCTCACACACATGCACAGGAACATACAAACACACACACACGAAAAAAGCCATCATTCTGTGTTCCCCAGTGGTTTCATGAGCTGAATGGGAATGAGTCAGCTTTAACCCTTCACTTACTCTGTCTCTCACAGCCTTCAGCGTCTGCCTTGCCTCTGGCCATTTGCAGCCCAGAGCTTCCCGCTTCTGGCCTGGACAGTGCTTGGCATTCCAGTGAGTCCCCTAGACCCCATTCAGTGGCCCTCTAGTCTGGCACATCCGTTTCCTAAAGCGTCCTCATGCTACAAAGCCTCCTTTCCTGGCCGTTGCCCACCGGAGATCTTCTCCCCTCCCAGCCGGCGATTCTCAAGACAGCTGCTCCAGCTTTTGTCACCCGCATCCTTTCACACATCCTTTGCTCTAGGCAAGCCGCCAGCATGCCCCTGTCTAGGTGTTCAGAAACAGGGATTCCTTCTGTCATCCTCCTGACCAATAGCATTTCCTTACAGGAACCTTAAGTCTCTCTCTTCTCTCTCTCTCTCTCTCTCTCTCTCTCTCTCTCTCTCTCTCTCTCTGTGTGTGTGTGTGTGTGTGTGGTGCTTGCACATGTGTGCACGTGTGCATGTCGGTGCTTTTCCTCAGGAGTCACCTGCCTTGTTTTTGAGACAGGGTTCATCATTGGGACCTGGGGCTCAGTGAGCAGGCTAGTGAGTCCTGGGGCTCAGTGAGTAGGCTAGTGAGTCCTGGGGCCCAGTGAGCAGGCTAGTGAGTCCTGGGGCCCAGTGAGCAGGCTAGTGAGTCCTGGAGCCCAGTGAGCAGGCTAGTGAGTCCTGGGGCCCAGTGAGCAGGCTAGTGAGTCCTGGGGCCCAGTGAGCAGGCTAGTGAGTCCTGGGGTACAGTGAGCACGTTAGTGAGTCCTGGGACTCAGTGAGCAGGTTAGTGAGTCCTGGGGCCCAGTGAGCAGGCTAGTGAGTCCTGGGGTACAGTGAGCACGTTAGTGAGTCCTGGGGCTCAGTGAGCAGGTTAGTGAGTCCTGGGGCCCAGTGAGCAGGCTAGTGAGTCCTGGGGCCCAGTGAGCAGGCTAGAGAGTCCTGGGGCTCTTCCTGTCTCCGGCTCCCCAGAGCTTGAATGAAAACTGCATGGTATCATGCCCAGCGTTTTACATGGGGCCTGTGGATTAGACACAAGCCTTAACATTTGCACAAGAGCAATAAGACCACTGAATAAGCCACCTCCCCAGGCCTCCGAGGGCTAGCTGTCCCCATACTGGGATAAGCAGTATTGCCACACTTGACTGTAGCATGGCTGCCCACAGACTGCTCTAAGCAGTCTCAGCCTTCCAGGGCCACACCCACTGCGCACAGAATGTGACCCCCACATGGCCTTGAGATGCAGTTCAGTTCCTCAGGCTTTGGCAAAGGCGTGGCTCACGAGAAAAGCTTCGTTGTGTCTGCCGAACAGAGCTTTTGCATAGTGAAGCACACCCTGGGAATCACATCAGTAGTAGAAACTGCTGCCACTTACTGACTTCCTGTGAGCCAACCACTATATATTATCTCATTTAATCCGAGCAACAATGTGTAATGTAAGCATTTTCATGTCCATTTGTAAGGGGGAAACCTATAGTTTATCCAGTTTGATACTTTGCCCGAGGTCACACTTAGTTAAGAAGCAGTTCAGTTAGAAATCTAACCCCAGTTTATCTGAGGCCAAGGTTTGTAATTTTCCATTGCATCATGGTAACTTGGAATAGAGAGATCTGCTAGACAAAACCCTCAGTGGTCCCAGAGTTCATCTAGGTTTTCTAAAAACCTGACTTAAGGTTGCTCCCTGTTTCGCTATCAGTCACTGAAACTGAGGGAGCTTGGTGACGGTAGGCCTCAGTTCTGGGCAGGTTTTCAGGGTTCTGCCCGGCAGTGACACAGCAGGGCAGGAACAACTGCTGACTCTCCCCTGCTGGTGGGGGCCCAGTTCAGGGGTCAGGCTCTAGGCTGCATTATCCGGCGAGATACACAAGTTCAGACCGACAGAGACACAGCTCAGCTCCTCCCTGCTAAAGCCCTTCTCTTCTTGTCAAGCTGGGGAAGGGCTGGTTGCTCCTCAGAAGTGACCTGCTTCTCTCCTCAACTTCCAGATTGCTCTTTATCTTCTTTCTGTGTCTCATCCCATCTTTGGGGTCCCTGACAGGTGGCACCAGTGACAAATGAACACAGGGCCCATCCACAGAGCCTTCCACTGTTCCCAGGGCAGGTAGGAGCCAGGCTGCCAGCAGAAACCACTGCCTCTGAAGGTACGAATCAGAAGCCAGTGTGTGCAGCCATATACATCTGGTTACCAGGGTGATGAGCCTTTCTTGTCCTCTCTGTGACACGAAGCCACGGGTTGTTTACGCTTAGCCCTGCCCTAGCCCTGGCCAGGAAGAAGCCGCGTCAGTGGCCACAGGGCCTCTATGGAGCTAGAAATAACTGCATGTCTAGCCTCCACCCAATTCTCCACACAGGGCTGGAGCAAGTTTGAATTTTCTGTCAATAAGAAGGGGTACACTGGCCAGGTGGTGATGGCATATGCCTTTAATCCTAGCACTTGAGAGGTAGAGGCAGGCAGATCTCAGTGAGTTTGAGGACAGCATGGTCTACAAAGCAAGTTCCAGGACAACCAGGGCTACACAGAGAAACCCTGTCTCAAAACCAAAAAAAAAAATTAAAAAAAGGAAGGGGGTTCCCTGAGGGTCATACTCACAATCTCAGTACTCAGGAGAATTGCCTCAAGTTAAGGTCAGCCAGGCTAGAGTGAAAATCTGTTCAACAACAACAAAGATGCTGGCTGGCTGGGTAGGGAGGAACTGGGAATGGGTAGCAGCTAAGTTTGTAAGAGGATTCAGTGAGTTTTCCCTCCCTCAGCTAAGGTATGAGTTTGTTAGTCTGGGTAGGCCTTCCCTGCATGGCCCTGCAAGCCCCTGTGCTGAGGACAACTCATGCCCTGCTCCTATGAGGTGAGCAGAATGGAATGCTGATGCCAACAGGGCCACAGACGCTGGCTCCAGGGAGAAAGGAGAAGCATTTTGCCTACCTGAGGGAGGGGGTTGGCCGTGAGCTGTAGCTTTTGCTGTAATAGTGCGCTCAGCATCTGGTTCTGTCGCTCCAGGTCAAACACCCTCTTCTTCAGCTTGATACACTCTTCCCGCAGGTCCTGTCCACCCAGGAGGTACAGGAAGCAAGGTGGGGAGGCAGGAGAGGAATGGAGAAATGAGCAGGTCTCAGCCCAGCCAGCTGTATTCACGGCTACAGCCTCTGGGGACCAGTTCTCTAGGTTTACTATTCTAATGGACCATAAAGGCCAGGGTCTCTGTCCTTTTCACCATTTCTGGGGCTGGCTTCCTCCCGCCTAGAAATCGTGTCAAAGAAAGGTCATAAGACATGGACGACCCTGAAGTCAAAGGGCTTCATGGTATGGTTATCCGCAGCAAATGTTTCCGGGCCACTGGGCCTCATAGCGTCAGTACCGCTCTGACCGCCATCCCAACCTAGAGAAGCCAGCGGGTTCAGACTAAGGGAAGGCGCCAAGTCCAAATCAAAGTTCCCACATTTCAGAGACCAGATCTGGCCTTACCTATCCCCACCCACCCCCCCACCCCCTCCACTGCCACCCCCCACTCCCCCACCCCGTCTCCTAGTAAAGAAAGATGGTCCTGCCAGAGGCAGCAGATTGGGCCCAGGTGGAGAGAGGATCAATGATAGCTCCTCCTACATTCCTCTCTCTCTCCTCTAGGCCCCTGGAGTCCCAGGATAGCCCTCCTGACTACATTCTGGGTCTACCTCGTGGTGGTCGGGTGTGAGTATGAGATGGTTCTTGAATCACTCACCTTCTGGTTCAGTAGTGCCTGGACCACATGGTTGGCAACCTGGAGACAGAAAGCCCGGAAGCTGAGCTGGCATCGTGTCTACCCATACCCATCCCCAGCACTGTCCTTTGGCATACCCACAGACCTCATCCAGACAGCGTTCGTAAGTCTCCCGCTGGTTCTCATTGGCCTGGGCGAGTGCTGAGTTCTCTGCCTACAGGGGGAGGAGGAGAAGGGAAGTGTTGGAGCTCATTCTTACCACGGGGGAAAGGGATGCTTTGCCTTGTCCGTCAACTGGGCCCTAGGTCATCTGACTGTTTTATTCAGTAGTCTTTGAGACCACCATTTCCCCTGGGGTCAGCAGGGCCATAAAAGTGAAGAGGCAGGGAAAGACACTTGGGGTATAGGATAGTTCACCCCTTTGCACACGTCTTCTTTCCAAGCTGCTCAGGGGAACTGCACTAAAGCACCCAGCCTCCTCCAGCTTGGCAAACCCTGGCTGGGCAGCCCTGACTCCCCAGGGTCCTGGCCAGCACCACTGCCCCACCCTGTCTGCCACCACACACCTCCAGCTCCCGAAGTCGGTGCAGAAGCTCGTGGCAGGTGCCCAGCTCCATGCTGCTATCGTCACCAGCCACTGGCTTCAGGCTTCCAGTGCCTACGGCCGGCTGCTCCATCGCCTTGGGTGTCAAGCCCTGGGAACAAGAGAGCGAAGCCCTGGCAGGCTACTCACAGGCAAGAAGAGAAATAAAGAGGAGGACAAAACTCTTTGACCCCTGTTACACCGTGACAGTGCGACAGCTCAAGGTCAGGCTGGTGACCCGTTTGCCCTTGGGGCAGAGGCTAAAGAAATCTCAGTGTCCCCATACCCTGCCCGGGTTCGGTTCCCAACACCTACACAGCAGCTATGCTCTGTCACCTCCTCAACACAGTGGAAAGTATCCCGTGTCCCTCCAACACTTCTAATGGCCCAGGTACTGAGAGAGCTGCTTTGCAAGGGGGCCCTCTCTGCAGGCGCCTCCTGCTGCTGCCCAGCAGCAGGTCTTCCCATTGTGGCCTGGGCTCTTGCAGCCAGTCTGTGCTTGGTGCTGCTCCGGCAGTTCTGTAATGGTCCCCTGACCAAGGCTTCTGAGCACAGGGTACAGCACTTCCTTCCCTGCCCAAGCTCACACTGTCCTCGTGAAATCTGGCATGCAGCAGACAGGCTGAAGACAAGAGACTTGTCTACCCTGGACAAACAAGCACAGCAGAGCTCTGACGAGCAGTGTGCCGTGTGTTCCTCCTGTCCACGAGGCTCCCGCCATTGCTGTTAGCTGTAAAGGCCAAGTCTTCATCTCTCACCTGAGTCCCACATGTTACGGCCTGACTATGAAATGCCCCCGCTGGGCTCACCTTGAGCACGCAGTCCCTGTCTGGCGGCAGTGCTCTGAGGGCCTATGCAGTCTTTAGGACCTTTGGAGGACACGGCTCAGTCCCTGCGCTCACCCTCCCCACCTCCTGGTCAGTAGATTGTGAACAGTTTTTAGCTCACACTTTTGCCACCAGATGAAGTCACTTTACACGTTCTTCCTTGCCAAAAGCCAAAACTCTTCTCCCATTAAGATGTTCCTGCCAGCTATTTTGGACCCAGTGACACCAAAGCCATAGGGAACCTTAGTGGGAAAGGGCTCCATCGCTTCCTCCTTAGCTGATTAAAGGCCCCATAAAAGGAAATTAGAGATTGTAGATCACAGAAGAGGGAGGAACTCAGCATCCAAACGCGCTCTCCTCCACACTGAGGCACAGTGCGCCCTTCTTGCCCCCAGCCCTTTCTCCAGACCCTCTCACCAGCAAGCACAGGCCTCAGGCTACTCACCGGTCTCTGTCCCTCACCCAGGCTGGCACCCTCACTCTGGCAGCCAGATCGGTCACCTCACCTGTAGAGAAAACAAGGAGATGATGTCAGTGACGCCCTCTCTCGGTACTTGTGAGCAGTGGCTTTGTGCCAGGTAGAGGGCACAGATGCATGCTGAGGAGCCCTGCCATTCCGCTCTCAAAGCTTCTACCTCATGGACAACACAAAGCACAAGACAACACAAGGGTCTGACTATAGGCAGAGGTCTTATCAGCTTTACAGGGTAAAGGATCTGCCACAGTCACATGACTGGTCCACACAACACACTGGACAGGCATGATGCCCCCTCCTTCGTGGTCTCAGCTTTACTGTCAGCTACATGGAACAACTTACATGCAAACTCTGCCCAGCCCTGGGAGCACAGTAGGTAGAACCTGCTGTATTCCTGGAGTTTTACAGCTAGGCTGACTTGAGCTGAAATACTGACCCCAGAGAATTACTTTCCTGGCTTAAGAAATGGGGATAAGGCTACTCAGTACAAAGGGCAGATAGAGGACACATGAGATAATGGATACAGTGTTCAGCAGAAACTCACAGGACACTTCCAACATACCACGTGCTCATCAGGCAGTCCAAAACCTGCTATGACCTTGGGATCATACACAGGAAGCCTAAGTTCCAGGCCCTCTGCACTCGAGTCTTAGATGCAGGGCATCTACACGTCTTAGGTGCTGCCTGGCCTGGCCTGCTCTGTCCTTGGAGGACTTTCCCTTTGAGTCCCTTGGTATATACACTAGAAAGAGTTAGCTGACAGTTTTGAGGGTTTTGAGAGTAACAAGCAAAGGAGAGAAGCCTTTCTAATGGTTTCTGGGCAGGGCCGGGAGGGCAGTGCCAGAGGCCTTGGGGCATGCCAGGCAAGTCTCTGCTGCTGAGCTACAACCCCAGGCCCAAGAAGTCTTTCTTCTTAGCTGTATGCATGCATTCCCGAGCGAGCAGAAAAGGAAGAGCTATGTAATACTTATTTTTAACATTGCACAAGAAAATGTACAGCACTGGCAGCGGGAGGGATGGCGCAGTGGTTAGGAGCACTCATGGCTCTTGGAGATGAGTAGGTTGTTTCCAGCACCCATTTGATCGCTCATAAGCACCTGTAACTCTAGTTCCAGGGGATTCATCACCATCTCCTGACCTTCAAGGGCACTGCACATCCGTGCTGCGTTTACACAATGCAGGCAAAAACATTCACACACATAAAATAAACATAGTAAGTCTTTAAAGAAATAAAGCCCTTTGTTATTTTAACATTGTCAAATGAGCTGAGTATAACTTGATTTTCCCGACATTATCTCATTTGATATATTTAGAAATGGGGGCCTGGGAAAAATGAGAACAACTTTAAGAAGTATTTCCCTTCCCACACATATGTAAGGGTTAAGACTCAGAAGGCCCCAGGTTACATTGACCCTTCGGCAGTTCTGTGCTCACCCCTCAACTCTGGTGTCTGCAGCGTCCCCCAGTCTGTGGTCCTGATGCCCAGTGGTCACCAGCTTTCCCCTCTAGCTTGCACTCTTTGTTTCCTCCATAGCAACTCCCAGGGAAGAGCAGCTGGCATGTATGCACACATCTGTGCACTGGGATGGTGAACGAGGCAAAAGGGATAAACTGGACAGGGCCCAGCGTCCAGAAATAAAACTAAAGCTAGCGAAGTCCAACAGCTTGTGCTCTTTACACAAAAACAAAACCCAAAAGAGAACAGAGGTCATTTACCGGGATGTCTCTTTGGAGCAAAGAGACTGGGAGTATTCTGGAAGCAGAAGCTCTCTCTCAGTCACTCCTGCGCAGACCACCGAAGAGGCAACATGTAAGCTGTCACACTGAGAAAGGTACTGAGCCCATGTGGCTAACATAGATAAGGATAATGGGGTAATATATGTTATAAGAGTTAACAAGAAGCCTGACCTAACGGGCCAATCAGTTTATAATCTTATGAAGTCTTGTGAGTGATTTTCTTTGGGCTTGCCAGTTGTGGGGTACTGGGCGGGACAGATACCCCAACAAGCCAGCCCTCGTGTTACATATGGCGCCCACGTGGATAACTGAATCCACAGAAAGCTTGGGGAAGCTTGGGAAAGAGTAAAGCATGTTTTCTTGGTAGCAGCAATTTCTCGGGTCTGCTCTGCTTGCTAGAGGCAAGCAAGGCTTTCATCTAAGAGAGGCTTCCTCAAGAAGCTAAGAGAGACTCAGCTTCAGCTGCAAAACCCTGCAGCTCTTTTAAGAGGTCCTGCCACGAAACACTTAAATGGTGTTGATCAAAAGCTTAACGCATGCTTTTCGGTTTTCAGCCGTAGCAGGAAAAAAGCTGCACTGTTTTAAAATGCTGGCTTTCTGGACTGTCCTGCCAGGGCAATCTCTGACTCTTTCAGGCAGGCAGTCTGACTGAGTGTGGTCTGTGAGCAGAGTGCTCCAGCTTGCTTGCTGGCAGGGACCTTGAAACGCCATAGAGTTGTGGCAGTGAACTGAAGCTCTGGCTGGTATCTCAGCCATGAGGAATGGGCTGGATCTAGCTGTCAAAGCCACAGCTCTCCATATTGCTTAGTAAATTAAAGGCTTATATAGTCAGAAAAAGAGAGATAAACAGTAAAGAGAGATTCAAAGATGAAGAAAACCTCTAAATGGTTTACAGTGTGTTAAAAATATATGCAGGCTAAAAGGTTAAAGTCATTAAAAATAAATAAGAAAGAAAGGGAGATATAGGGTGTGGTGGTACACAGTTTTAATCCCAATGCCTGGGAGGCAGAGGCACATTGACCTCTGAGACTTTAAGGGGCAGAGGTAGTTGACCTCTGTGACTTCAAGGTGTGGTAGCACACACCTTTAATCCCATTGCCTGGGAGGAAGAGACAGAAAGATCTCTGAGTTCAAGGTGTGGTAGCACACACCTTTAATCCTAGCACTGGGGAAGCAGAGACACGTGGATCTCTGTGAGTTCAAGGTGTGGTAGCAAACACCTTTGAGCCCAGTACTGGGGAGGCAGAGACAGAAGGATCTCTGTGAGTTCAAGGACAGCCTGGTCTACAGTTATTCCAGGACAAAGATATATACAGAGAACCTGTCTCAAAAAGCCAAAAGATAAAAGTAAAAATAAAGAAATAGACGTTAAAATAAAGATGGAAAATACAAAGAGAATCTTGATACTGTATGCTATTATGCTCTCTTTGAATTGTTTGAATGCTGAGGAAGGAGCAACAGTTGCTAGAAGACTTTTGTTTATAAATGCTGCTGAATTAACCCAAGATAGGTATTTTGAAAATACCTTGGATTTAGAACTGAAGTCAAAGGGTATGATACTTTGGAGAAGGGATTTTGCTTTTGTTTCCACAGAAAATGAGAAGCTGTGGATTCATTCAGAGTTAAGAAAAATCATCTTTGACCAAGGGAGGCCACCTGAGAAATCTCCGATAGGAACAGATGGCCCAGAAGACAGAATTCTACATCCAGAACAGATTCAAGACTGCTGCCTGAGATGATCAAGACTCACAGGATACTTCAGTCAGGACTTGATTATAATTCTACATTTTCTTTAGGTCCCCATAAGATTATCAGCACCCCCAACCAGCAGGAAGTAGCCTGAAATACTACGCCCATATTCCCAACAAATGGACTATGGGTATTTTCCTTTGTTTTAAAAAAAAAAAAAAGAGGGAAATGGTGCGGGAGAATTATCTGTATTCTGTCAATCATATTTTAATAAAACGCTGATTGGCCAGGCAGGCAGTATAGGCAGGAAAGCCAGACAGGAAGTAGGGGTGGAGCAAAGAGACTGGGAGTATTCTGGAAGCAGAAGCTCTCTCTCAGTCACTCCTGCGCAGACCACCGAAGAGGCAACATGTAAGCTGTCACACTGAGAAAGGTACTGAGCCCATGTGGCTAACATAGATAAGGATAATGGGGTAATATATGTTATAAGAGTTAACAAGAAGCCTGACCTAACGGGCCAATCAGTTTATAATCTTATGAAGTCTTGTGAGTGATTTTCTTTGGGCTTGCCAGTTGTGGGGTACTGGGCGGGACAGATACCCCAACAAGCCAGCCCTCGTGTTACATCTCTTCATAAATGATAAGAAAGCATCCCAGTCGGGAGTAAGGGCCAGAACTTGAGGTCACTGGAGTTTTATCTGCTGAAGTAGGTGGAGACCCACATACCTCAAAAGCAACCAGTACCTCTCTCCAAATATGAACCCTACATACGAAGAGGCAGGGGTCAAGTTGCACAGGGATATAGTGGATGACCTGCTGTTTCATTTTTTTCTCTTTAAGATTTATTTATTCAGTGTTCTGTCTGCAAGTTCTGAACACCAGAAGAGGGCGCCAGATCTCATTACAGATGATTGTGAACTACCATGTGGTTGCTGGGAATTGAACTCAGGACCTCTGGAAGAGCATCCAGTGCTCTTAACCTCTGAGCCACCTCTCCAGCCCCAACCTGATGCTTCTAAGCTACGAGTGATAGTCTCTCCTGCAGCTCTCTGCAAGTATTGACAAGGAAGACCGTGAGTCATTCCTACTGTGGGAGAAATGCTGTTGTTCCCTTCCCCAGAGGCCTTGGCCACTCAGGATGGCGTCTGTAGGCTTCCAGAAGCAGAGAGCAGGGAGCTGTCAGCCCACTCTGGGAATGGTCACGGGATAAGCCCTGTGCTGAGCCTTGGTGGTGAGAAGAAGCACATCGGTACCCATTTGTGGAGCCGGAAGGCAAGCAGAATACTTTTTTATTGTACTTACTGCATTTGTGTGTATGTGTGAGAGCAGGCCGGAGCATGTGACATATCTCACACTGCATGGCAGTGGATAACTTATGGGAGTTGGTGCCCTCCTCCTACCATGCGGACCTAGGTTGGCAGGCTTGGTGGGAAATGACTTCACCTGCCTTGAAGGTGCCAGAGCTGAAGGTGTACAGAGAGAGTTAGTGTGCGGGGCACAACCCTGGGACACTTGGGAGTTTAGGCAGATGTATCATGAGTTCAGAATCAGCCTGGCTGCATCTTGAGAGCCATTTGTTCTTAAAAACTTTAAAAGATTTTTTTCAAAGAAACTTCCTGTGGCCCTCTAGGGAACACCAGAATGCACCAGTGACATTATCTCCAGGCACACGCCAGACTCAAACAGGAACTCCGCTGATGACAGTCTCATTAAGACCAGGGACTGTACATATGGGATGTCACTGTGCCTCTGGGGCTGAGCACTCTCCTCCTCCCTTGGGTCCCAGGATTTCCGACATTCCACCACATGATCCCACAGCACATCAGAAAGGTTGTATCGGATCACTCCCTGCCAACCAGGCTGGGAAGGGACAAGACAGCTGGGTTTGGAAACTCTTAACTTGAACTGGAAGCTTCTGAATTGGAAACAGGAGGCCCTCTCAAGATGGCTGATTCCCAGGAAGTGGCCTCAGTGGAGAGGGAGTGAAGGGAGGACAAGCAGAGAGCTCTCAGGCAACGGGAGACAGGGAGGGGGAAACTGCGTTAGAGGCGACTGGTTAGCCAGGTGTGTGGCTCACACCTGCAATCTTGACCCTGAGGTAGGAGGACAGCTGGGAGTTGAAGGAGAGCCTGGGCTATGAAGTAAAATACACCACACCAGCTTGGATCTGAGTGAAAACCAGAAATAAATAAATGAAACAAAAACCTTAAACACAAAGGTATGGTGGCTAATGCCCGTAATCCAGGGATTGGAAGAGAGGGGCAAAAAATTAGGCCAACCTGGGCAAAAGGAAACCCGGCCTCAGACAGACAAAGAAATGACTGGGTTACTTTGGGACTTTTCTCAGTGAACTGGGTCATGGTCACCTCTAATCGGTCATGAAACGGCCCTTATCTCCCAATCCCAGTGCCAGGTCTGCTGCATGCAAAGTCCGGCCTCCCTTTAAATCTGGGAAGTTAGAAAGGGCAGAAGTCGTGCACCTACGGAGATCTTGCCATGCTGCCCTTTATTCAGCCAAGGAAAGCAGAGGTCTGTGCCCCCATCCTCTTTTTCTCTAGTCAGGGCCTGAGTCAGTCTCTCTCTCTCTCTCTCTCTCTCTCTCTCTCTCTCTCTCTCTCTCTGTGTGTGTGTGTGTGTGTGTGTGTGTGTGTGTGTGTGTGTGTCCTCACCTGGGCCATCAGCCAAGGCCTTCTGGCCCTGAGGAGCCCCTCATTTCCCAGCTGTTCCCCCAACAGTCCTCCTGGGAAAAAAGCCAGGGGCAGGCGGTGGGGGCGGGGTGGGCAGCTGCAGCAGGAAGGCAGAGATGGGGACTTACTTAAATAAAAGAATCCTCTGGGACACCAACCAGCTCAGCTCCCCCGCCAGCTGCTTTCTGGAATCCCAGCCTGTAACACCCAGGAGTTCACTTGTCAACAGCCAACCTTGGCACCCACAGCAAGCACACAGCAAGCTAAGAGGAGCCCTGGGCTGCGGAGGGTGTAAGCAGGGATAGGGCCAGACCTGAGAGGGTCCACGTCATCTCTGGCCCAAAGTACCTAAGAATTCCAACTGGAATTGGAACTGGGAAAGAGGGCAGACAAGAGTGTCGTCCTGTCCCCGTCATCCCCCGCAGCCCCCCCAACAAGTGGTCCTTCTGCAGTGATGCCTACCACAGGGGTGCAAGTTCTTCCAAACTCAACTCAAAGCAGGGCGGCATGTTATTAGCCCCCTGAAGTCCCCTGGATTTCAAGAGTCCTCACCTCAGCTCAGAGCTCTTGCTGTTCCCTGTCCAAGGCATAACCAACAACAAAAATAGCAGCTGCTGGAGGTGGGGCGAGGGAAGGGGTTCCACACAATGGGTTTATTTATAGGACCACACACCAGGGGCTCAGCAGCCAAGCAGCCTAGGCCCCACTCCCAAAAGGCCAGCCAAGAGCCTGCCCAGCCCAGCTAAAGAGATGGGAAAAACCTCAGACCTGAAGGCAGGGGCATAGCCTAGCCCAGCTCTACAATTTAGTTGCTTTAAGGCGACAATCTCTCAGGAACAAGCCCTTTCCCACTCCAAGGAGACTATTCTAGAATAGTGACTCACAAAGAGTGGCCTGGGTTTCTTGAAGCCCTGTCATGCAGTCCACAAGGTAAAAACTATTTTACAGGAAGAAGACACTGTCCACCTTAAATACTGGCCTTCTCTCTTAAGTGTCTCCAGTAGCATTTCCCAAAGACTGTGCAGTCCACTCTGACAAGGACGATGACGTTGGAAGCGGATGAGACTCTCTACTCTCTACCAAATCAGACACCAGATTTGCAAAAATTGAGAACACTGATATCCCCCTTTTTTTGTTACAGAATGTAATTGCTTTTCATAACATATCACTTTTATTATTTCTTAAATTTTTATTTTACTTTGACTTACTATTTTTTGTTTGTTTTTGGCGACAGCCTTGGCTGGGTTATGGTATTGTGGAATATTTTTTTTTAAATATTTATTTATTATGTATACAATATTCTGTCTGTGTGTATGCCTGCAGGCCAGAAGAGGGCACCAGACCTCATTACAGATGGTTGTGAGCCACCATGTGGTTGCTGGGAATTGAACTCAGGACCTTTGGAAGAGCAGGCAATGCTCTTAACCGCTGAGCCATCTCTCCAGCCCGTGGAATATTATTATAACTAGGAAAAGATGCATTACGTTTATTTATGCTGCAGACTATTACTTTAACTGTGTAAAGGTGTGTTACTTTTGCTGCATTTGCTTAATGATGTAAGAATGTGTGTTTAATTATGTAAAGATGTGTTACCTCTCTTTCACCTTGACTGCCTAAGGCACCTGACTGGACTAATAAAAAGCTCAATGGCCAATGGCTAGGCAGGAGAGGGCTAGGAGGGGAAATAAACAGAAGGAGAATCTAGGCTCAGGAGGAGAGAACAAGGCAGCCCCCAGCCAGCCATAGAGAAGCAGTGAATGTAAGATATACAGAAGAAAGATAATAAGCCCCAAAGGAAAAAGAAACAGGTTAATTCAAGTTAAAAGGGCTAGCTAGAAACGAGCTAAGAATGAGCATTCAAAACTAATAATAAGGCCGGGCGGTGGTAGCGCACGCCTTTAATCCCAGCCTGGTCTACAAGAGCTAGTTCCAGGACAGGCTCCAAAGCTACAGAGAAATCCTGTCTCGGAAAAAAAAAAAATCTAATAATAAGTCTCTGTGTCATAATTTGGGAACTGGTTGGTAGCCTAAAAGAAAAAGCCTGGTACAGGATGGAAGTTTCTTTGTAGACCAGGCTGGCCTTGAATTCAGAGATCTGTCTGCCTCTTGAGTACTGGGACTAAGAGTCCAGCTAGGTTGCTATTGCTGTCATTATTATTATATTATTTTTTCTCCACCCCCCCCCGTCTCTCTCTCCTCTCCTCCTTCTGGTGCCTTTGTGAAGATCAGCACTGACTACAGAAGTAGCTGTTTCTCTTCTAGCATGTGGTCCTTGGTATCAAACTCAGGTCATCAGGCTTGGTGGCAAGTGTCTTTACACACTAAACCTTCTTACTAGACCTGTTTTTACATTTACTTAGGGAGCATGCATGCACGTAGAGGTCAGAGGACAACTTCTGGGAGTCAGTTCTCTCCTTCCCCACCAAGTTTCCAGAGATCCAACTCAGGCTTAGTGTCAAATCCTTTACCAGGACAAGTCATTTTACTGCCTTAATTTTTTTATAATTTTTTTACTTATGCATATGAGTGCTCTATTAGCATGTGTGATGTGTGAATACCATTGGTTAATAAAGAATCTGTTTCAGCCAGTGGCTTGACAGAATACAGCTAGGCAGGGAAAACTAAACTGAATGCTGGGACAAAGAAGGCAGAGTCAGGGAGACAACATGTAGTCATCAAAGGGGAAAGACACAGAGCTGCCAGCTGGAACCTTGCTGGTAAGCCACAGCCACGTGGTGATACACAGATTGATAGAGATGGGTTAATTCTAGATGTAAGAGCTAACTAGCAATACACTTAAGCTATTGGCCAAATAGTGTTGTAAATAATATAGTTTCTGTGTGAATATTTCAGGTCTAAGCAGCCAGGAACAAATGAGCAGTCTTCCACTTCTCCTGTGTGCCTGAATGACAGAAGAGAGCACTGGGTCCCATTATAGATAGGAGTAGGCCATTATGTGGGTGCTGGGAATTGAACTCAGGACCTCCGGAAAGTCAGTCAGTGCTCTTTACCATTGAGCCATCTCTCCAGCCCCCACTGGCCTTATTTTTTAAGAGAATGAAATAAATATTTGAAACCCATAGTTCTAAGAAAGCACAGGAAGGTTGGCGAGAGCGTAGAGTGGGCTCTTCCCTGCTGCTTCCTGGATACACATTTCTACCCTGCCACAAGTCTAAAACCAACAGTCTGAATGAAGCCAGTGAAACTAGAGATTAAATAAATGAAAGCATAGAGTTCATACACCAACAGGCTTGAGAATCACATTTGGTTGTTTTATCTATTTCATTCTATTTTTGCAGTGCTGGTGATCAAACAAAGGGATGAGCACTCTACCAGCTGGGCTTCCGCACAGCCCCTGAGCATCACATGCTGTCCAGGGCTGAGAGGAAAGGCTCACTTTATCACTGTTACCACCACCTACAGGGGGAATGACGTCTAATCTGAGAAATTAAGCTCTATCTATCTATCTATCTATCTATCTATCTATCTATCTATCTATCTATCTATCTATCTATCCATCCATCCATCTACCTACCTACCCACCCATCTACCTATAATTTTACAGTAGCTGAGGCTGGCTTGAACTCCTAGTCCTATCCTCCCATTTCCTAGTCAAGGAATTCCGGGGAGGCACAAGCCAAGCTCAGACTGAGTCAGTTTTAAAGAAGCACTAGTAGCCGAGGACTTTAGGTCCACAGGAGAGGGAAAGGAAAGGACGGACAAACATTCCTTTGCTTACCTACTCTTCTCTGCCCAGACCAAAGGAGTCATCTTAGCTGCGCCATGGGCCCTGCCAGCTACCCACCAAGGCCTCCAGCGGGGTTGGTCTCTTCACCATTCTTTCTCCACTTTCCTCAGACTTCTGTCAGCTACCCATCCTGCATCCCCAGAGGGTAAAAAGCCAGCAGCAGGCTAATCTCTGATCTCCTGCCATGACATTTCTTCTAGTCCTATACGAATCTTCTCACCAGGCATGGTAGTGCACATCTCTAATCCCAGTGCTCCAGAGGCAGAGGCAGGAGGATCGACTGGTCTCTATGAGCTCATGGCTAGCCTGGTCTACACACTGAGTTCCAGTCCACGAGGACTACATGTCTCAAAACAAATTAACAAAGGAATTCTCCCTACCTACTCATCACCTACAGTGAGCAGTAAAAGGTGGGCCCTCTCAGACTAAGTCCCTCTCAGAGTTAAGCTGCAATGAAGACTCCCAGAAGAGAAAAGCTGCAAAGACTCAGAGACCAGAGAGACTGCCGGGAAGCAGAGAGCACCAGCTGCTTGCAGAGGGTTAAATCCTGAGGCACCCTGCTGAGCTTCCTGCAGGTTGTGCAGTGTGCTCCAAGTTCCCAGCTCTGCCAGCTGTCATTCATGCTAGGGTCAGCTTCCTCCAGGAACTGTCTGAGTCATTTCTGCTCCTGTAAGTAACCCCAATAAAACTGAGTGCTTCACCAAGTTGGGCCTTGGTGGTGTCCATACTCCGGTCTGTTGTGGGTTCTCTATCTGGGGTGGGTAGATGTGTGTGTTGTCTCTCCAGAAAAAGTTTTGTCATACAACACCAAGTTTCTTTAAAAGAGAGAGAGAGAGAGAGAGAGAGAGAGAGAGAGAGAGAGAGAGAGAGAGAGAAAGAAGGAAAGAAAGAGAAGAAACACTGCAGCAAATAACAAAACCAAAACTAAGAGCTGCTTCTCACTTGCGTATTCCTGTCCTGAGGAGCAGCATCAGCACAGCAGCAGACCCCACCGGCCTTTCCCGGTCCTCACTGCTCCTGCCCCCGTCCATACAGTCCACCCATTCACAGGTGCATGCTGGGCTCGGGGGAGCATCCTGGCATGCTCAGAGAGCACAGATGAGGGGATATCAAGCTGAAGGCCAGTCTGAGGCGAGACCGGCCTCAAAGAACATCTACGGATTACAGCAAGTACAGACAATTCAGTGGGGTTCACTCGGGTAAATACGCTCATAACATCCATTTTAGGACATCCTTTCCTTTACTCTTGCCTTTCTCCTTAGCAGCTTCCACCGGTCCAGCCCCGGGGAACCACTGTCTGTCTTCTGTCTTCATGGTTTCCTTATTCTGGACATCTTGCTTGAATGGAGTCACACAGTAAGTGGCTTGCTGTGACCACCTCCTTTCACCTGCTTTACAGTATCTTCAGAGCTCACCTGTGTGGTCAGCTTTAATGCTGTCCACCTTGTCATGGCACAGCCCCTGTTCCGTCTGTCTGTCCACCTGAGGGTGAGCACTGGCATGCCTTCACTCTTGCTTAATATGAATCAGATAATCTATGGGCACTTTTGTGTTCTCTTAGGAATCTACGGAATTGCTGGTCCATAAACCCAGGTCTAATTGTCCAAGGAAACACCTGACCGTCTTCCAAAGTAGACATTGCTCACATTTCACTGAAGGACGAGGATCGTGGCTTCTTCACAACCTCACTACTTGTTACCTGGTTTTCCTTCGTTCTTCCTTCCTTCCTTCTCTTTTGAGACAGTTCTCTGTAGTTTTAGAATCTGTCCCAGACAGCTCTGTTAAACCAGGCTGTCCTCGAACTCACAGAGATCCGTCTGTCTCCGCCTCCCGAGTGCTGGGATTAAAGTTGTGTGCCACCACTGCCTGGTATTACCTGGTTTTCTAAACCTAGTCACTCCTGACAGTGTGAATCAGTGTTTCACTGTGGTTTTGTTTTGAGAGTCTCGCTACAGCTCTGGCAGGTCTGGGACTTGCTATGTAGACCCTGGCTTTGAATTCACAAGAGATCCTCCTGCCTCTGCCTTCTGAGTGCTAGGATTAAATACGCAATCGACCATACCAGTTCTTCACTGTGGTTCTGGTTTATAATTCCCAGGTGATTTACAATGTTGGTCATTTCTGATAGGTCCCCTGCCCCGAGATTTAATTGTTTTATTTTATGTCTGGGGATGTTTTCCTGCATGTTGAGTTTGTATATCACGTGTGTGCAATGCTTGGGGAGGCCAAAAGAATCAAGTCCTCTGGAACTGGACTGGCTCGTGTGAGCCACCACGTAGGTACTGGGGACTGAATCGGGGTCCTCTGGGAGAGCAGCCAGTGACAGCCGAGCCATCTCTCCAGCTTCCCATATTTAAAGTCTTCCTTGATCCTCTGTCCATTTTCAGATTGGGTTTTCTAGACGTCAGTATTTACGTGTCCTGGAAACAAACCTTAAGATGTGCAAACACTTCACCCCATTCTGTGGGAGAACAGTTACTCCCTTGAGGGGATCTTTTTGGTCCTGGACTTGTCTCAGCTTTCCAATTCCTCATATTATTCTGTGTGCGTGTGCATGCTTGGGTGTATTTGTGTGTGTACACTTAAAAGATACAGTAGCATGCCGTTGGTTCTCTTTAGCAGGACAATTTTTAGAAGATGAAATCACAGAATTTATTCACATCCTACCAGCTTTCTTACTGCTGTCCCAGAACTCCAGAGGTCATGGCAACTCTAAATCCTGCACCGCCTTTCAGAACACTTTTGAAGGTAACTGGAGACCATCTTCCTAACTTGGGTTTGTCTGATACTTACTCTTGCTGGCCAAGCTGGCCATGTTCTGGGAGGCCTAGCAGACAGTGCCTCTCAGTGTGCAGTCATTTCAGGAGGGAGGTGCTCTCACCAGGACCTCTCAGCAAGGCGGGAGTCACCTGCAGTGTCTTTACTGCACACATAGTGACTTATTTGTACTTGGATGTGAACCCAGCAAGACAAAAGTAAAGCCTGGTTCAGTCTGGCTAAACACCTTTGATCCCAAGCCAGAGGCAGGCAGATGTCTATGAGTTTGCAGTCAGTCTGGTCTATAGTGAGTACAGAGTAGCCAAGGGTACATAGTGAGACTCTCCAAAAACTAAAAATCCAAACACAAACCAAACAAACATAAAAGTCTATATTTTCTCTCTGCAATTAACATTTCAGAAGGCAATACATTAAGATTATACAAACATCTGCTTCTCATCTCCACCTACTGATTTTAGGTTCATCAATCGGCCTTGCTTATGGGAAGTACTATGGTTCAATTTCTCCCATCCCTTGTACATTCATTAACTGGAAGTTCTTCTGTAAGGAAAAATTGTCCCTCTATCCCCAATTATTTAAATATATACTTCTATTATTGTGTATTAGTTAAGTTTTATTATTTGTTTTATAGTCCACTAGTACATCACTATTTCACTGCTCAAATTCCTGCCTGCTCCTGAGTTTCAGGCTGTCTCCAGGGCCCTTTTAGAAGCCCCCCACATCACCACACCCCTATTTTCTGGCTGGGAATATAGCTGATGGCAGAGATGCTCACTTAGTATGCACAAGGCCCTGGATTCAGTTTCCAACATTGTGAAAAACAAAAACACAAAACCAAAAGCTCTTAGCTCCTGCCCGCCTCAGTCATCCCTGCAACACTGAGAGCCGGTCATCTATATGAACACAATGCTGGGCTCTTGGGCAACTGACTCAGAGTTAAATCGGCTCTTCTGGGATTTCTTGGACTCTACACTCCAGTAAGAGATGTAACATACATATTTATGAAAACCAGCAGCATTTTTTTCTGGTTTTTCGAGACAGGGTTTCTCTGTGTAGTCCTGGCTATCCTGGAACTTGCTTTGTAGACCAGGCTGGCCTCAAACTCTCAGAGATCCACCTGCCTCTGCCTCCCGAGTGCTGGGATTAAAGGCATGTGTCACCGAGCGGTGGTGGTGTACACCTTTAATCCCAGCACTTGGGAGGCAGAAGCAGGTGGATCTCCGTGAGTTCGAGGCCAGCCTGGTTTACAAGAGCTAGTTCCAGGACAGACTCCAAAGCTACAAGGAACCCTGTCTCAAAAAAACAAAAAATAAAATAAAATAAAGGCATGTGCCGCCACCGCCCAGCTACCAGCATCATTTCTCTATCGTGACACAGAAAATAAGGTAAGGGCTGGTGAGACGCGCGTGGAGCAGACAGCGCTGGCTGAGCAGCCCTAATGAGGGGAGCTCAACTCCAGGAAACTTCATAAAGAGTGGGCCCCTGTGCATTCCAGGCTAACCAGGGGCAACCAGTGAAACCCTGTCTCAATTTCTCACCCCCTAAAAATTCAAACCTCATAAACTCATTTTTTTAAAAAAATGTTTAAACCTTTAAAAACAAGTAAAGGGTGCTGGAGAGATGGCTCAGGGGTTAAGAGTACTACTGGCTGCTTTTCCAGAGGATCTGGATTGGATTCTTAGCACCCACATGACAGCTCACATCTGTCTGTAACTCCAGTTCAGGGGATCTGACGCCCTGTTCTGTCCTCTGAGGGTACCAGGCAGTCAAGGAGTACACAAACATACAGGCAGACAAAACGCCCATACGATTGAGATAAAATGGTAACTACAAAATAGTAAAATACTTTGGAATAAACTTAACCAAGAAGATAAAAGACTTCTACACAGAAACCTATAAAACGATGAAAGAAACTGAAGAAACACAACGAAATGCAAAGACACATATGTTCACGGGCTGCACTGCTGAGATCTCCGTGCTAGTCGGCCAGGACAGATTCAAGGCAACCCCTAGCAAAACTCCAGTGATAATTTTCACAGAAACAGAAAAAAGTTTGTGTGAAACCATAAAAGACTAAACAGACAAAGCAATCTTGAGCAAAAAGAACAAAACTGGAGGCTTAACTGAAAATTCTGCTCCAAAACTACAGCAATCAAAACAGGATGGTGACGGCATTTAAAAAGAAAGAGCCCCACAGAACCCATGGGTAAGGAGTTTGGGGATTACAGTGCCTCAAACAAAAGTAAAATTAGGCAGATGGGATCATAGTAAAGTAAAAAGCTACACAACAAAATGATAGATAACTCACACAGTGGGAAAAATGCCTGCAAACCACACAATTCACAGGATTAATACCAGGAGTGTCAGGGCTGGCTATTCCTCCAGAGGGCCCGGGTTGGATTCCCAGCACCAACACAGATGCTTACAATGATCTGTAATCCCAGTTCCAGGGGATCTGACATCCTTTTCTGTCCTCTTTGGTCATCAGGTATATAGTGGCACAGACAAGACATTCAGGAAAAATACCCATAAATATATAAGAAATTAAAATGAAAAACATTTAAAATACAGAAAGAACTCAACTCAAAGTAAACAAATATGTCCTAATTTAAAAGTGGGTAAAAGTGAGCTGATGAGATGGCTCAGTGGGGAAAGGTGCTTGCCACAAAGCCTGACGACCTGAGTTCAGTCCTGAACACAAATAGACATTACAGACAAAGGACCTGAAATGGCACTTCTCAAGAGATGTATAAATAATGCTCGCAGTCACTAACCACCAGGGAAATAGAAATTGAAACACAAGGAGACATCAACTCCTATTATAATGGCTTTATGAAAACAGTGAAAGATAAGTGTTGATTAAGCTATGTAGAAGAGGGAGTATGACTGGGAGGAATAATGGAACTAGTACAGCGCTTACTGGAAGTAGAACAGAGGCCCTTCAAAATATCAAAATAGAAATACCCCGTAACCCAGCAATCCCATTGCCAGACATGAAATCACAAGTCAGAGCTGTCTGCACCCCACCCCCCGTTGACCACGCATCATGCACGATAGCCAGGCTACAGACTCAGCCTCCTACAGATAAATGACAAACCAAGAGAGACACACAAACACGCTGGAATACTATTCAGTCTTAAAAATGAAGGAGATCTTGTCATTTGCCACAAGATGAAGAATTTGGGGGCATAAGGTTAAATGAAGTAAGTCAGGTGTACAGAGATAACTACTATGTGCTCTCCTTTGTACGTGAAATTGGAAAAAGTGGACCGCATAGAATTCGGAGTAAGAAGGCAGTCCCCAGGGGCTAGGGTTTGAGGACGGTCAAGTACAAAGTGTTTGTACTGGTCAAGCTGTACCAAATTCAAGTTACTCAGGTGGCAACGCATATGCTAATTAGCTTGATTTAGTGACCCTGAAAACATACCAAGCTACCTTGCTGGGCTGGGCCTAGTGGCACAGACCTGTAATCTCAGCTACCCAGGAGGTTGAGGCAGGAGAATTTGAAGTCCAAGGCCATTCTGAACTATAGACTGAGGTTATGGCTAGCCTACCCTGGTGAGGCCCTAAAACACTTAGCTAGCAATTGTAAGGCCCAGTGCTACTACACAGCAGCAACGAAACCAAAACAACAAAAAATACATCATAAACTGGGTGGCCAGCACTCAGGAGGCAGAGGCAGGTGGATCTCTGTGAGTTCAAGGCCAGCTTGGTCTACAGGGTTCCAGGACAGGCTACAGAGGAAACTCTGTCTAGAAAAATAAAACAAAAGCAAAAAATGGTGTCTTACACCCCAAATGTACATATCTTTTATGGTTGATTTTTGTTCCCCTGTGCCGCAGAAGTGCACACATGAGAAAGGAGGCAGGAAACTGGCTGTGTGTGCAAACAGATGACTCGGTGCAGCTAGAACTGAGGACACCCAAAGTAAGTATTTTTCATGTTCTGATCTAGGGGACACTGACTCTTCTCTCGTCCCTGGGTAGGAGCCAGTATTTTTTAAGGTACTGGACATGGGGTAGGGGGACCACAGGAGTGTTTGCCGCCACTCACACATGAAGACTTGGGTTAGCATCCCCAACACATGCATACAAACCAGGCATGGCCACATCATGGCCACCTCTACCTGTGACCCCAGTACTGGGAGAGTAGAGATGTGTGGATTCCAGGAGCCCACTGGCAAGCCAGACTAGCCAACACCAATGTGTTTCAGGTTTAATGAAAGAACATGTGTCAAGGGAAGAAGACAGAAAGCGACAGACAGAAGGCCAGTGCCGTCTTCTGCCCTAGGAACATGCACCTGCACACACAACAAAGTGGGGAGGGGTGCTGGTGCTGGCTGTAACCAGACACACGCTGGGGCTTTCAGGAAGGCCAGAGGCAGAGGCCCCTGGAGGTGGCAGCAAACAATGACCACTGCCCTTAGGTGACAGTGCTGGCCGGCTGCTCAGCTGATTCAGGCTCACCTATGGTCCCAGGAAAGCTGGTCAGAGAACCTTCCAGATCCCCACACTTGACCCCAGGACCCACTCCTCTGAGCTCTGTACCTAGGTCTCTTTGTAACAGGAACGAGCTCTGAGCAGCCTTCTGCACCCAGCAGCTCCAGTGGGTCAGGCCCAGCAGTCCCCTCCTAAGCGGGCAGCTCAGACCTGGAGGGGTTAGTGCACTTCACCCACAGCTGCTCTTTCCCATCTGCCTACAAGAGAACACCTCTGGGCCTCGATGTTACTCTCTGTAAAGTGGGAGTGAGCCCTCTTCCACATCTCTCCCAGCTGGGTACAGAAGGCTGGTATCATGGAAAGGGCTGTGGACCACGAAGGATGGATGGTGTGTGTTTTGTGTGCCACTCCTGGCACCTTTGGGAACTAGCAGCTGCTTAGCAAGGCTTTCCAGGAAAGCAGTGGGGGAGGAGAGGAAGGGACTGCAGAGCCAAGAGTGTTCGCAGCCTTCTGGGGAGGGGGTGCAGGAAGTGAGGTGCTGTCTACAGAGGAAATGAGAAGCAAACACCCCTGAACTTCCCTTAAGTCTCAGGGAGGAAAAGCAGGCTTCAGCTTTAGCAGAATTGTGGGCCCAGGGTTGGGGAAACAGAAGGTACAGCCCAGGGTCGGGGAGAAAGGAAAGAGGCACTATTCGCACCATCTGGCAGAGAAGGGGGAGTCTCTGCCTCGGACACAGGGGAAGTCAAGGGCTGAGGACATCCCCACACTTGAGAAGTGGCGAGAACAGAATCACTAAGCCAGGCTGGGAAAGCCAGCACTCCAGCTCACGTGGTGCAGATCTGCGGCCTTGGCCAGCCGCCTGCTTCCAGCAGTGCCCAGCCACACAGCTCGGCACGTGCCTCCGCTCATATGAATACACACCAAGCTGGGGCAGGTCTTGCGAGTGCTTACTCTTCCAATACGTGCCTTTTCTTTAGAGTTGACACAGATTTGTAATGATTTATGGGGTACAGTGTCCCAATGCAATACATGTATACAGTGTGACAATCACATCACGTCTGCATGTGGCCTTTCTTTGTAGCCTGCCGCACAGCTGCATTTTACAAGTGTTCAGTGGCTGATGAGTGTAGACTCCCTTGTAGGAAGCTCTAAACTATCTGCTGGCTTTATGAGGGGCCTTGCATAGCTTAAAAACTCCTCAGCAGCTGGATAGGACAGGAATCCTGGCACCTGAGTGAAGATCACCATTTGGCCAATAAACCCTGACCGTCATTTGCAGTCTAGTCGGGAACCTGAGGAGGGGCCATGGCTGTCATGTCTGTAAACTACTCCCCATGAAATCCTCAGGTTCAGGGTGAGAGTATCAGGTGTCGGGGTCACTGAGAGGTGTGGTCAGGGGTGGTGTCCTTTAGGACAAAATTAGTGCCCTTATAAAAGAGGCCATGAACTCTTTTGCAACGGTGGCTCATGCCTGCAATCTCAGTACTCAGTGGGCTGAGAAAGATTACCAAAGTTCAGGTTCAAGGTCATCTTGGAATACAGTGAGATCTGTTTTGAACAAGAACAAAAACAAAACAAAGAGGCCTTAATTACAGTCTGGCCCCTCAGGCCTCTTTCATCTTTCAATGTCTAACTCCTAGGGAAACCTCTATGCTTTCCAGCACAAGAGAACACAATGAGAAGGCTTTATCGTCGAACCTGAAATCCGTCCTTTGCAAGATACTGAATATTTGCACAAGCTTGATCTTGTACTCCTCGGCCTCTAAAGTTGTCAGAATGAAATGTGTGTTGCTTGTAATACCTGAAGTTCACGTGACTTTGCTATAGCAGCCTGTAGCCAGAGGTCTGGGGAACCCCTCCAACACTCAGGGGTTGCTAACCACTAAGAGAACAGATGCACAGCGTAGGTGAAAGAGGGGGAAAGGGAATACACACTTGTGTGTTTGCTTTTGAATAAAGAAACTCTGCAGGGGCAAGCATCATGACACATGCCTGTACCACGAGCACTTGGAAAGCTGAAGCAGGACGGTCCTGTTGCCAGGTCAGGCTGGGCTAGGCTGGCTATACCGCTGAGGTCAGCGAGAGAGCTCAGTGGTAGGGGATTTGCCAAGCACACATACTGGGTTTGATCCCCAGCAAAAACAAAACAACTGGATGCTTAAGTGAGAGCCTAGTAAGGTGTTATCTATGAGAAGGAGGATGAGGATGAGAGAAGTTCTCACCGCATGCCTTTTAAAAAAACTATTGATTTTTCAACTTTGTAAAAAAAAAAGTGAAAAATAAAACTCTAGGCTGTATGTGAGGTGGTGGCACACACCTTTAATCCCAGCACTTGGAAGGCAGAGGCAGGCGGATCTCCGTGAGTTTGAGGCCAGCCTGGTCTATAGAGCAAGTTACAGGACAGCCAGGGACACTCAGAGAAATCTTGTCTCAAAGAAAAAACAAAACAAAACCCAACCAACCAACCAACCAAAATTCTAAGCTTCAAGTGTAGCATACACCTCTCATTCTATGACCCCAGTACACAGCTACCTAATACCAGCTCTAAAATACATTTTTTTAGACAGGGTCTCACTATGTAGCCCCACTATATAGGTGTTATGAGTCTGTAAGGACAAAACCTAGATGAGTCTGTTAGGACAAGTCTGGGACAAGTCCAGGAGAAGCGGCACTAGCAGACATGTGTGCAGTGATGCTAAGAGTGACGTACAGGCAGACAGGAGTGTTAATCTGGAGTGTGACGCAGGGAAGAGTGAGGTAAGGATGAGGAATAGTATAAAAAGTGAGGCAAAAAGACAAGAAGGCATTCTCAAGATGATCTGCTAGAGACTCTGTCGGAGAGGCGCCAGAGAAACTCTACAGCATCGAGAATCAATCAATCAATCAATCAATCAATCAACCGACACATTGGACCAGAGATCTTCCAAGAGCCAGAGAACAAGCTCTTGTCTGCGGATCAAGACTTGCTGATGCAGAGGTCTACGTCGAGAGCCACGAACCATCATCAGGTTGTACACCCCAGTGCCTTATTAGATAGAATATAGTAATGCTTGCCTAGGATTTAGGAATGTATATGTGCTTGTGTGACATTGCTTGTGTGATACTATATCCTTGCCTGTGATGATGATATTTGCTTCTTATTGGCTGTGACAGAACAACTGTAAGATCTTGAAGGGCCTGTACAATAAATGTAGTTCAGACAAAGCACAGAACTGCTACCCTGAGTGTCATTCACTTGCAGACCTCCAAGTGAGGCCAGAAGGCCCACTCAGTAGGGCTCACGACAATAGGCCAAGCTAGCCTCAAACTCACGGGGTGCTAGGAGTAAAGGCATGACCACCATGCCTGGCTAAAATAACTTCGGAGATGTTATAAGGAGTCCGAGGTTGGGCACTCATCTTTAATCTCAGCATTTGGGAGGCAGACACAGACAGGTCTCAAACTCAAGGCCAGCGTCGCCTTGAAGAGTTACAGGACAGCCAGGGCTACGCAGAGGGACCCTGTCTCAAGGAGTCTGCGGATGTAGAAGGGGAGAATAACCCTTGCCTGGGACACGTCCTTACAGCCCTGGGTCCAGTCACCAGCACCCCAGAAATAAAACACACACAGGTGGAGAGTGGCTCACACTTGGACTCCACTGCTTGGGAGGCTGAAGAAAGACTACAAATTTGAAGTCATTCCGGGTAACACAGTGAGTTCCAGGAGGCCAGCCTCAGCCACAGAGTGAGCCTCTGTTTAAAAAGATAAAATAAAAACCAATTTAAAAAAAAAAACAAAAACTGCTTGCCCAAGTGTCCTTTTGAAACAGAGTCTTGCTAGCATCCCAGGCCCGTACCATCATTATGGGCTAACCAAGTTTGTGCTAAAGCTTCTCCCAGCTGTTCCCACCTACAGTCCTGCACGAAGAAACAGAGGAAACATCCCAGGAGCAGGAGAGGCAGCCTGGCCAGGTGTGTGTGTGTGTGTGTGTGTGTGTGTGTGTATTTTCTGACTATGGGTACCAACGCCTTGGCTCCCTTCTTCCCCAGGATAAGAGGAGGCTTCTGTATCCCTGGTCTGTGGTGTGGGCACGGCAGCACTACTGAAACTGGCGAGAGCCACTTCTACCAGAGTGAGAGAGAGCTGTGTGCCATCTAGACTGGCAGTTCTCACAGGGGTCCAGACTCCTGTGAGGGGAGAGGTCAAATATATCAGATATTTACATTACAATTCATTACAGTAGCAAAATTATAATTATGAAGTAGCAACAAAAATTATTTTGTGGTTGGGGGTCATCACAACTGTATTAAAGGGTCACAGCATTAGGAAGGTTGAGAACCACTGGTCTTGACCCTTAGGAAGGAGCAAAGTCTAGCCAGATAGCAGGAGAAGCGGATCACCCTCCAGTCTATACAGAACTTGGGGGCCAAGAGGTCGGAGGTTGGTCCAGGGGAGACTTTTGAGTCAGGTGGGAATAAGATAGGCAAGTGACTTCTGGAAATGTCCAGAGCTGCTGTGGACAGTTTCTAGAGAGATGTATCAAGAGATCCCTGCACAAAAGGACCAATTACAGCCCCTGTATCAATCCAGCTGGTGTAAAGTGAATCCATCTTTGGGAACTTTGTCCCTGAGGACCCCAGGACCACACCCCAGGAGTTCCAGGGTCTATCACAGCTTCCCCCTGGGGGTCAGAAGCAAATTTAGGCTGAGATGGAAGAAATGCAGCTCAGGCCCTGCAGGCGACAGTACAAACACCAGTGCGGAACAACCCTCCTTTTAAGAGAGCTGTTAAAAACAGACACACAAACAAACAAACAACCACAGTGTTTGACATGGAACCCAGGGCTTTTGGAGCTCTCTCCTACAGAGTTATACCCCTGACCCTGTAAGTTTTGTTCCTTAAATAAGAAGCTTAGCTGAGTGTTACTAAGCTCCCGGAGCTCAAGGACCAGCACAAGGTTCAGGATGCTGTGCCTGACTAGGTTCTTCCAGGCACCTACTGGGTTTTTAGAAATCAGTAATAACAGCAATGATAATTCACCTTAATAACAGCCTGCCCCCCTCAGACCTCTTTCATCTGCGTAACTCCCAGAGCTGAGAAAAACGGTAATTACGGAGCAGGGCCACACCCCAATGATGATGTGTTATTAATTTAGAAGTCCTGCTGGGAAACTGAGGCCCAGGGAGAAGGATCTTGCTCCAGTTGGGCTAAGAGCCCCAGTACTGAGTTGCTGGGCAGTTGGGAACTGGAGGTGCCAGCTCCACTCCTGCAGTTTTGAGAAGATGTCTAGCGAAGTGCATTTACTCCACATGTGGGTGGCGAAGAAGGTGCAGACAGACCCGGATATGTGTCCAGGACAGGGCGGGCAGCCCTGGCAGGGAACTAAGAGCCTTTGTCTTTGAGTCCCTGCTCTGCTCTCCTGGAGTCCAGGGAAGCAGGCCAACAGCTGCCTGAGCCATCCCTAGACGAGGGGTCACAGGATAAGAAAGGGCCGGAGTTCCATAATTGCACATCACAAACACAGTACAAGAAGAGGCAATGAAGTGTCAGGGGGTGGGGCAACTGGCAGCAGGGTGTGGGAACCTAAGCAAGAGCAAGTCAAGAAGTGAGGAGTCTAGTTCAGAACCTGGCATCTGCAAGGCCCTGGGTTCAATCCTTAGCACAGGGGAAAAATGTCACTGAGAAACTGTTTTTTGGGACCGAGTTCATCGTTGTAGCGCCCACCCACCTTTGGCGATGGTCTTCTTCTCACAGAAAGTGGGACGTGGCAGAGGGTGCCCCTGCCAGCCTGACACTCAGGAGGGCGGGTGGAAACCCACAGCAGAGCTTTCCAACTTGTACCCAAGGAGGGAAGCAGCAAAAATTCAAACTAAGACAGCAGATAACAAGATTCCACAGCTATGCTCAGAGCCTACTGTGAGTCTAGCGCCATGCTGATGCTGGAAACAAAAGCAGCTCACGGGGAACCAGAACCACGGCAGGAAGCCATCCATGATCTAGTCTTCTGCTGCTCCAGTGTTTCTCCAACCAGTTAGAAAGCTGACCAAAGCACTCGGGGAAGCCTAGGCTAACACTCTAAATTGTTGAGTTCAAGAACTCGCTTTCTTTGACTTAAGCATAACCAGTTCTCTCATGAATGAGAGACTATGGCAGAAAACCATGTAAACCAGAGGCCGGAGGCTTGAATCCCACCTTGGGCACTCACTGCCCCATGAATCACTTCCTCTCTGTCAGTCTCCCCGTTTGGGGTGGGGGTGTTGAGACAGGGTCTTACTATGCAGCTCTGGATGTCCTGGAACTCATGGTAGACCAGGCTGGCCTCGAACTCACAGAGTTCCGCATGCCTCTACCTCCCGAGTGCTGGGATTAAAGGTCATGGGCCACCATACCCAGCTCTGTTTCCCCATTTTTAACTTGAAGGTGGGCCTCGGATTAGATTTTTCTCTCGGATTCCTTCCAGCCTGTGGAGGCTCTACATTGTTTTGATGTGGTGGCAGATCTCAGGTTGATTTACATAAATTTGCATGTTCAATCAAAAAACTCCAAACTCCAAGTATAGAAAATCCAATCACTCTATTAGTGCAGCCAGACAGGCTGGAGGGGCTGCCAGGTTCAGGAGAGCGTTGTCAAAGCAGAGAGTGATAGGGGCTCCGGGGAGGGGCTGAGGGAAGCCGGCGTGAAAAGGGCACCTGTCCTGAGAGAGAGCAGCACCAGCGAGCGCCCTGGTGACTCAGGTCTGCACGCCAGGGCCCCTCACCCCTCACTCAGGCTGCTGTCCTTTCCCCTCCACAGGGCCCGGGCTGACCCGCCTCACAGCCATTCCTCAAAATGGGATTGCCGCTTCTGCCTAGCAACAGCTGCATCCTTCAGTCTGATAGGAACTCTACCAGTAACTGCTTCTGGGAAACTGACCTCCCTGGGAGTTTCCATTATCCATTTCAAGGGCTTCACAACAACGAGGGTTTTAACCTACAAACCTTCAGTAGAAGCTTACTCACCTAGGGTAGTGGGGCTGAGGCTAGAGGGCTCCCCAAGCCCAGGACAGGGGACAGAGTAAACGACAATGCAAGAGACTGTGCCTCACAGCCCAGGGCCTCTTTAAGCACCACAATCTCCAACAATATTCCCCATCACCTGGGAGACCAAGGATGAAAATAAACAAGAACATGAAGCCTTCTGGCTCTTAGGCTGGAAAGCAAGTCCTAACCTGGAGTACCAGCGTCCTGAGAGAGCCCTACCTCAAAGAGGTAAGGGGGCTGGGAAAAACAGGGCTGTGGCTGCGTCTCCTTGCTGCTTGGGAGCTGGGCTGAGCACAGAGGCGCAGTGTGTAGAGCCAGCAGGTAGGATGGGCAGCAGCGATGGGGCCCTCCTTGCCCTCTTCCCACAAGAGGGTGGATGAATGTGCTGGGCTCCCTGGCTCAGATCCTAAGACAAGTCCCAACAGCTGAGATGCAAACTGTCTCCTGGGAATCTGCCTACCCCACTGGCCCTTGGCTGCCTCCTCCTCTCCCTCAACCCCTCCCCAAAGATCCAACTCAAAGTCTGGCCCAGTCATGGTGTCTCACCTTGATGGGTGGGCCGAACCTGAGCCAGCAGGAGTTCATATCCCAAGGCGGCAGGGTGAGCAGAAAAGCACTATTTACAGGCAGAACAGGGTTCTGTTCTCTCAATCCTAAAATCCAATCCTGACACACCGTGGCCCAGCATTTTAGCTCTCTTAATGGAGTCACCCTGCTGGAGGCCCTCTCTCCCCTCTCCAGGGATTTTTAGATCTTTCTGGCCCTACTGCTGAGTTCTGAAGATGAAGGAAACTGAGCCCCAGAGAAGCAAACTATCTTGCTCAAGGTCAGAGCAGGCTGGAAGCGCAGGGCCCAAAGCACAGGGCCAAAGGGCCATCTTGACAGCTGACAGCAACCCAGTGCCCACACACAACCTTCTCTGCCTCCTTCTCTGCAGCCTGGGCCAGCAGCCTCCCTGTCTGGGCTTTACTCTCCCAAAAGGCTGGAGCTGGTGGTGGATACTATAAAGTCAAAGACACCTTAGGAACAGACCACAGGCGCTGGAAGCAAAACCAAACAATCTCTATGAGGATCCCTCTCTTGACAAAAACGCTCCTGGTTTCTCTGGAGCAAGAAACTCCATTCATCTCACACTGGACTTGGGGTTCAAAAATCTGAGAGCCAGGCTCTCAGGTCAGAACTGGGGGGAGTTGTCTGTAAGATGAAAGAGGGTCTACAACAAAGCAGTTGTGCAATGTTCACTTCCCTTCAAAGGACTGGGCACACAATAGTTAGACAGATTCTTTCTCCATGGTTCCTCAAACCAGTTCTGGTCCCCGGCCTCTGTCTCCAACCACTTCCTCTGGCTGACAATTGTGTAGAAGCAGACCCGCTGGAGAAGGGAAGAGTGGGTTCGTGGACAGGGGAATAAGAGATTGCCTTTAAAGCTAAGGAAGCCCTCCAGCCTAAAACCACTGGCTCCTGAGGAGGGTCTTTAAAAGGCAGCTGTTGGGCAGACTGGGTGGCGAAGCCCTTTGGAAAGCCAGACCTATGGGGAGGTGAAGGCCTTCTGCGCCCTTGGGACAGTGCCAAGGCTAGGGAGACAAGAGGGGCCTTCTGTCCAGAATGTAAAGAGAGAGTTGGGGTCCCAAGAGCCGCTTTCCCGGAATATCAGGCACTAACAAATTCTCTGCATTTTTTTAGCACCCCAGCCAAAACCCAGAAAGCCTTTTCTGTTGGGGCTGCCCTGTCCCTACTCCAGCCCAGCCATTCTCTCCCGTCAGCTCTATTCAGCAGGCCCTCAGAGCCTCAATAGGGTTGTTCCCAAGAAGACCCGGTCACTCCGCCTTTCCCCGCCTTCCCCACGCCCTACAGCCCAGGGCCACAGGGACTGGAAGGAGTACGAAGGGGTGCCCCAGGCTCCAGTCTACGCCTGCGCTTTGGGGAGAGCCCCCTCCCTCTGCAACCCAGCACCGCTAAACAGTACCGGGACCGTGGGATGCCGGCAGGGTGGGATGTGCAGTGGGGGCAAGGTCAGTGCTTTCAAAGAGGGAGGGAGACCCGCCACCGGAACATCCCCCACTCCCGAAAGTTTCCCTTCCGGGGCCACCGAGTGTGCGCGAGGATGGCGCTAGGGGCGGGAGGGGGTGGGGTGGGGGTGGACAAAGTCACAACAGGACCCCTCCTGGGAGAGTGCGGCGGGAGGGACTGGCAGGCGACGAGGTGTGGGCCGGAAGCCTCGCTGCCCCTTCAAGCCTAAACTGCCACGAGAGCCTTTCACTCCACACTCCCCGGCCCCCGCCCAGGGCGTACGGCCCCCCACCTCACAGCCCGTTAAATGCCAAATAGGCCTGAACTCACCGAGATCAGGTGCTGTGCTGGGCAGGCCTGGTCCGCCGGGTCCATGGCCGCATCTCGGGTGGGGGGGGCAGAGAAAGGGGGGTACCGGAGCCGCCTCTTGATGTCAAGGCTTTAAAGGGGCCAATGAGCCCCGCCCCTCGCCTAGGCCCCGCCCCCTCCTCCCGCATAGCCAATCCAAGCTCAGCCTGGGTGCGCGCCCCTCCCAGCTCTGTCCAGATGTTCCCAGGACGAGAGCTAAGTCTGCCCGGCCGGCGCGCGCCGCTTCCGCCCGCCCGCGCCGGTGGGAAGGGCCTCCCCTCCCCCTCTGCGGAGAAACAGTCCTCGCCTGGCCGGAGCTGACCTGCCAGACCTTCCCAGCGCCAGGGTTAGGGATGCCAGGCTCGACCGAGTGGGGCTGGAAAGGGGATATTTAGAACAGAGAGAACTAAGTAGGTTCCCGCGGGCCCACGGGCATGCGCGTCTGCTTCTGTGGGTCTGGGCGTGCACGTGTATGTGGTTGAGAGCGTGTTTGTAATTTGCCTTCCTGCTTACGTGTTGGGTGTAAATCTATGGGAAGAATCCTGAGTGTCTCCTTGGCCTCAAATGCTCCCGTCGCTCCCTTCTCTAGGTCGGGGTCTTCCTAGATACCCAGAAACTGGGTGAGGAACAGTCAGCATTTGTAGAAAGCAGTGCAGGTTTAAGAGGCCAGGCAGACCCGGGCGTGATTGCTCACGCTTTTTAATCCTCACACTGAGAAGCAGAGGCGGGCAGATCTCTAGTGCAGAAAAGGATATAACCTTGATTTTTAGCCACTTTCTATCGGGGAAGAGGGAAGTGCAGTTCAAACCGTTGGAGTAGAGAAAGCAAGCTAACTAACTCACTCAGGCCTTTGCATCCTAAAAGCTCAGTACCACTCTCACTGGTCTATTGGTTACGTCTTTGAGGCACGGCCTCTATATAACCCTGGCTAACCAAGAACTCACAATACAGGCCAGGCTGACCCCAAACTTCCCATGATCCTATAGCTTCTGCCACCATTTTGGTCCTTAAAAGCTTTCTTTTTATTCTGTGAATAATTTATAGCCTTCACAACCTGCCCTGTACTGACTGACCTGGATTTGCAGGTTCTGAACTATATCACACATTGGACACAATGTATATTTTACTAAAATTGCTTCTGTTGTAGGTGTACAGGATTAGTCTTAAAGTGGAATGAGTCAAGTAAAAGAACATAAACCATAAGGGAACATAAGGTTGGCTGGGATTAATCTAAGAGTTCCTTTCTGAAGAAGGCCTCTTACATAAAGTGGGATTCTGAAGACAGAGACCTGGAGCAAGATCTAGGCAGGACGCCGGGCGGTGGTGGCGCACGCCTTTAATCCCACTCGGGAGGCAGAGGCAGGCGAATCCCTGTGAGTTCAAGGCCAGCCTGGTCTACAAGAGCTAGTTCCAGGACAGACACCAAAAAAAAGTACAGAGAAACCCTGTCTCGAAAAATCAAAAAAAAAAAAATCTAGGCAGGACAACAGAGTGGTAAAAAGCTAATTACCGGCCTGGGATAGCAAGCGAATGGGTAGGGAGTGGGGAAAGTTACCGCAAGAAGTTTTGTATGGAAATATACATATATTTTCGTTCTAAATATAGAACGAACCTATGGATAAAGGAGTTGTTTTGGATTTAAAAACAGAAACAAACAAACAAGGGCCTCACTGTGTAACCCAGGCTGACTTCAAGCACTCTGTCTTCTGGGTATTAGGACTGCAGGTGTGCCACCATGCCCAGAGGTTTACACACATCAAGCAAGCACTCTATCATGGAGCCAAATTCATGGCCTTCCATTCCCTTTTCTTCATATTTCTTGATGCTCAATTATGGCATTTTTGAAATACTAAAGGAATGATTAATCCTTGCTCAATCACTCAATGTTTATTGAATAGGGATCAATGGGCTAATCCTGGAGAATAACAAAAATTAGACACAGTTCTTCCCTCAACAGGCTTTAAAGTCCGATAGGAATGATGTGTCTGTTGCATTCCTGTGCCTTGGGATGGGAATCTTAAGTCTGCCAGGCATTTTCTAACTGTTTTTGAATGTCTGCAAGTGACTGAATTTTTGGAAGCAAACAACATCTAGATTTTTAAAATTCGCATGTTTACCCTTATTTAGTAGACACAGGCAGAACGTTTGCATGTCCTTACCGTCCTTACAGGCTCTCACACACCTTATATTTTGTCTATCATATTTTGGCAAACTTTATTCATCCTTAAAGACAAGATGTGAAACTGTAGCAATGTTCCATCATTATTTTCTTTAATGAGGCTTACTAAATTTTGATTCAGTTTTATTAATCAGTTTATTAAAACTTTGAAGCCCCAAAGTTGGTTCTCCATTGTTATTATACATCAGCAATCACTTCCTTTCCTTGTTTGTAATAAGACAAGCTAGACTTCTTGGGTGTCTGGCGCTGTAGGCTGCTGTTTACAAACCCGTGTGATGGTGTGGCATAACTATGTTTATAGTAATGATGACCTCGGAGAGCCACGCCCTCTCTGCTCACGCCAGCATTTCAATTGCGCACTCTCGCTGTTTTTTAAAGATTTATTTACTTTTTGAGAATGGGTGTTTTGCCTGCATAGAAATCTGTGCGCCAATTGAGTGCTTGGTGCCCACAGACGTCAGACGAGGACATCAGATCCCCTGGAACTGAGTTATGGATGATGTGAGCCGCCTTGTGAGGGCTGAGACTTAACCTTGGTCCTCTGCAAGAAGAAGTACTCATAAGAACACAGCACTGAGCTGTGTTCCCATAGTCATGCTTTAATACTGTATGGTCGGCCATCAGAGGTTGACATCGTCACTCTACTGTTGTGGCGCCAGTCGATAAGAGGATGTGGTCAGGTTGCTAACTGGCTTCTTAGAACACCTTACCTACCTATTCTTCAAGTTGGATCAACTCCAGGACACAGTCTAGATGTTACTACTGCCTACTAAGAGGAAGAAAGGAGCTGGTTAGTGTTTGGCTCATTTTCTCAATAAGAATACTTTGAAATCTCTCGCCTGCAAGATATGATGGATCTGCTCGCATCCTGGAACTCCTTTTTTTGAGTTGGACCCCATGATCCAGGCCTGTAGTTGTAGCTACTTGGGAAGATCACAAGTTCAAAGCCTGCCTGAGCTACAGTGATTTCAAAGGCCAGTTTAGGCAACTAAATGGGACCCCCATCTCAAAATAAAAGGTAATTATAGGGCCAGGGATATATAGGTCAGTGGTAGGGTACTTGCCTGGTATGTGTGAGGTCCTGGGTTCAGTCCCCCAAATTTTTGCTGAGACTTTTTTTTCTATGCTGGGCACCGTGCATATGGTGTTAGGCTCAGCAGCAGGGATGATTTTGGGAAAGTGAGCTGTGTGAGAACCGTACTTAGCCCTAAGAATGCAGCCGAGCCTTTGAATGCTTCTAAATGAGGCTGGGGTAGAGCTGGCGGGAAGATAATTAGATCTGTATGTTGTATCTTGTTTTTCTTTTTTGAGAAAGGGTCTCACTGTGTACGTATCTCTGGTTGGCCTGGAACTCCCTCTGTAGCGAAGGCTGGCCTCAAACTCAGAAAAAAGCTGTCTGTTTCTGCCTCCTGAGTGCTGGGATCAAAGATGTGCCACCAAACCTGGCTTCAGACTTGCATTTTGATTTCTATGCTTCTTTCTTTCTCCCCCCTCCTTTTTTTTTTTTTGACAGGGTTTCCTTGTGTCTTTGGTATCTGTCCTGGAACTAGCTCTTATAGACCAGACTGGACTCAAACTCTCAGAGATCTGCCTGCCTCTACCTCCTGAGCGCTGGTATTAAAGGTGTGCACCATTACTGCCCAGCCGGTTTGTATTTTGGAAAAAGCACTATGGCCACAGTGTAGACAGAGGTAAGACTGAAGTCAGGGCTACCGGACAGAAAGCATTTATAACAACCGGGGAGAAAAATAAGAAGTGATGTGGTCTGGGGTAGGCAAGTAAGACAAGTGATGGCTTAAAGTGAACGTGATGGCACATCTTTATCGCAGTTCTCAGGAAGTCGAGGCTCGTGGATCTCTGGGAGTTCAAGGTCAGTTTGGTCTACAAATGGAGTTTCAGGACAGCCAGGGCTTCATAACAGAGAGACCATGTCTCAAAAAAAAAAAAAAAACAAAGAAAATGAAATACATAGCAATAGAGTCATTGGACTTTGCAATTGGAAGTGTAAGGAAGCGAGAGGAGGCCGAGACCTTTAAACGAGGTACTTTGCACACAGTAGGACCACATACTGAAATAAAAGATGCTGGAGAAAGAAGGTTTGGGAGATGACATGCTTACTTCCAAACAGGTTGATACTGAGATGCCTGGAAGACATCTAACTGGAGAGCACTTCCTTCCCAGCTGCTGCTGTTCCTCAGGAGAGGCTACAGATGAGCTACACATGAACCTCAATCTTTAGGACAGTGCAAGTTCCCAGAGACAGTGTTTTCTATGTGTGCCATGACCTGAAAAGATTAGGGTGCTAGAACTTATTTCTATATAAGACAAAAGCAGAAGAGAGACTGGGAGAAAGGAGGCTAGCTGGAATCGGGGGAAGACTGGTGTGGAAGGGTGAGTAGTCAGAATACATGCATCTTATGATATCCAGCATCATGTACAACGGACATATTCCAGCAGGGGAAAGGAAGTTGGGGGGTGGGTCTGGGCAGATGGTTCAGAGGTTAAGAGCACTAGCTCCTCTTTTAGAGGACCAGGGTTTGATTCCCAGCAGGACCCACAACTATCTGTAACCCTAGTTTCAGGGGATCTGACATTCTCTTCTGGCCCAGCAGGCACCAGGCAGGCATTTAGTGCACAGACACACATGAAGGCCAAACACCTTCATACACATAAAAAAATAAAAAAATAAAGAATGAGAAGTGATAATGTTGGCTTTGGATAAATAATTTTGAAGCTCAAGAGAGGATTTGGACTAAAGAAATCTATGAGTCATTAAAACTGGGGGCGCCTGAAGCTACAAGGAAGAGAAAATTATGCAGGAGGCGAGGGGGTACTGTAACAGAACCCCTAGGAATGCCAGCATTAGACAGGGGTCTCCAGAGGAGAAAGAAAATCAGAGGAATTTCATCACCAGCGTTCAAGCCAGATGTCCAAGGACCAACTAATTTCCAGTGCTTCAGAGGTTGGGTCAGGACAGATATATTCTTGTTGACTTTAGCCACACATCACTGGAGACCGGCAAAACCAGATTTTGAACGATTGAGAAAGAAAGGCATACATAGTCAGTAATGGAGACAGGAAGTGTTTAAATCTTGCAGGCATCTTGGCTGCGAGGGAAAAAACTAGGCAGATATAGATGAACATGAACGAGGCAATCGGATATCCGTGAGAGTTGTTTAGTCAGTTTTAGGAAGGCATTGCTTAATTTAGAAAATTATTTAAATTTAATCTTTTAAAAGTATATGAGTGCAGGACCAGGGAGATGGGGCAGTCAGTAAAGTGCCTGCCACACACACGTGAGAACCTCAGTGAAGACCATCAGCCTCACACAGAAGAGCATGGTATGGTGGTGCACATCTGTAACACAGCAATGTGGAGGGATGGGCCCCTGCAGCTGGCTGACCAGCCACCTGGTCAACTAGTGTGTTCCAGGATCAATGACAGCCTTTGTTTCAAAAAATAAGATGGAGTGATCAAGGAAGACACTTGATGTCAATCTCTTCCACCATAAGCATGTGTGTGCACGTGTGCGTGTGCATACACACACACACACACACACACAAACACACATTTATGTGTGTCACCCCACATAACTCACACTTACACCACACATACACAGTGCATTACAGGAACTGGGTCTCTGTCAGTGCAGGTATGAAGACCTGAGTTTGGAGTCCCCAGCGCCCACATAAAAAGTTGGCTGAGTGAGGCAGCTTGTGTCTGTAATCCTGGTTCTGGGGAAGCAGAGGCAGGGACAGGCACAGGAGGACCCCTGGGTCTTGCTGGTCAGCTAGTCTAGCTAATCAGTGGGCTCCAGGCTCAGTGAGAAACTCTATCCAAAAAGCTAAAGGCCAGCAAGATGATTTAGCAGATAAATGCCACTGTCATGCAGGCCTGGTGACCTGAGTTTGGTCCCAGGAACCACAGTGGAAGGAGAGATCAACTTCTGAGTTGTCCTTTGACATCTGCATCTGCACACACACACTGCATTTCCACACACGCTCACACACTGCATTCACATACAGATGCTGCATTTACACACAGTGCATTTACACATGTGTACACACACACACACATACACTACATTCTCACACACACTGCCTTCATACACACACACTGTATGCAATAATAAATTAAAAATAAGGTGAAGTGCTGGGTGGTGGTGGCACATGCATTTAATCCCAGCACTCGGGAGGCAGAGGCAGGCAGATCTCTGTGAGTTTGAGGCCAGCCTGAGCTGTGGGAGCACATTCCACTCCTTCAGCCAATAGCCTTTAAGAAACCAGTCCATTTGGGTGTGGTCTCTGATACTCTGAAAACAGTTGTAAAGCATGTACTTACTCTCTTGCTTCCAGCTGCCGCTTCCGGCTGCTAGACTCTGTTCCTGTTAGCGCAGAGGACTGTTATCTAGGACAGTGATCTGTAAGTTTTTCCCTTAAATAAATAACCCTAAAAAATAAATAAATAACCCTTTTATTATTCATAATTCTGAATTGGTGTGGGATTATTTTGTGACTTCCTTCATCAAGCCTGGTCTACGAGAGCTAGTTCCAGGACAGGCTCCAAAGCTACAGAGAAACCTTGTCTTGAAAAACAAAATAAATAAATAAATAAATAATAAGGTGAAGTGATTGAAGAAGACATCCAACATCAGCTTCTGACTTTGTGTGCATGTACATGCCCACATATATATACACACACACACAGTAAAAATGAGTGCATATATTTTAAAACAAAAACACTTGCAATCTTTTGGTTACATTTTCCATCTCCAGCAATGAGCCATTTTATCCTTTCCTTGATTCTTTAAGATGACTAAACCTGCTTATGTGGGTGTTTTGATTTTTTTTACTGAATGTATATATTCTTTTCAATTTTTTCTTACATTTATTTGTTTATTGTCATGGAGTGATCACTCCATGACACTATGGTGATATTTTGTTTGTGATCTAACAAATAAAGCTTGCCTGAAGATCAGAGTGCAGAGCTAAGTCACTAATTAACCATAGAGGCCACGCAGTGGTGGCACACACCTTTAATCCCAGAACTCTGTGATTTCAAGGCACCCTGAGCTACATGACTGAAACACAAAGGTGGGCCCAGCACTTGGGAGTTACATGCCTTTAATCCCAACACTAAGGAGTTGAAGACAGGAGTGATATGGCTGGGCAGAGAGAGGAATATAAGGCAGAGGGGACAGGAGCTAAAGGTAGTCTGTGGATTCAGTGTGAGCAGACAATCTGAGGTTTCGCAGAAACAGAAGTCTGAGGATTTGTAGAGTCAGGAATGCTCCTTCAGTCTAAGGAGTCAATAAAGGTAAAAGGTCTCTCTAGCGGCTGACTGCTCTGCTTCTCTGATCGTTCAGCTTTCACCCCTAACATCTGACTCCAAGTTTTCATTATTAAGAACAGTTAGAATTCATGCCACAGAGGATACATGCCACTGTGTGTGTGGCCATCGGGACAACTTCCAGAAATTAGCTGTCTCTTGTTGGTTCTGGGGCTGACTCAGGTTGTCAGGCTTGGTAGCAAGTGCCTTCACCTGCTAAGTTCTTGTTTGCCCTGCTTTGTTTGTTTGTTTGTTTACATAGAATCTTGTTTTGTAGCTCGGTGGCCTAGCCTTGGACTCACTGCCCTGCCTCTTGAGTAATCACACACTGGTAATCTTGTGTTGTCTACTTTTTTTTAAAAAAAAAAAAAAGATTTATTTATTTATTTATTTATTTATTATGTATACAGTGTTTTGCCTGCACATATGCCTGCATGTCAGAAGAGGGCACCAGATCTTATGGTTGTGAGCCACCATGTGGTTGCAGGGCATTGAACTCAGGACCTCTGGAAAAGCAACCAATGTTCTTAACCTCTGAGCCATCTCTCCAGCCCCCTGTCTACTCTTTTTAAAAGAAAAGATCTTTTAAAACATCTTTTAAAAGGCAGGATCTTTTCTCTTCCATTCTTCTTTTGCCACAGGACTGGTAATGTAGTCCCGGGCTGCTCCATAGTCTTCAAACTTGAAAGTGTCCTTAGTCTTCTGAGTGCTGAGATTACATTTGTGCACCACCTCCAGCCAACGGCAGAATCTTGCCGTTCACACCATTCTTACCTTGGAGACCTTTCCTTCTCAACACGTGTGTGCATGTGCACACGTACATATGTGTGAATAGTGAAGGCTAGGGGGAAACTTGTCATTCCTAAGTAGCTACCCAGCTTGGTATTTTTTTTTTTATATAAAACACCTTTCTTTTATTTATTTATTTATTTATTTATTATGTATATAATATTCTGTCTGCATGTATGCCTGAGAGCCAGAAGAGGGCACCAGATCTCATTACAGATGGTTGTGAGCCACCATGTGGTTGCTGGGAATTGAACTCAGGACCTTTGGAAGAGCAGGCAATGCTCTTAACCTCTGAGCCAACTCTCCAGCCCCTCAGCTTGGTATTTTTGAACAGGATCTTATTATGTAGTCTTGGTTGGCCTGAACTCTACGTAGACCAGACTAGAGTCAAACTCACTGAAATCTACCAGCCTTTGCTTCCCACATACACGGGACAGTAGTTGTTGCAACCTTGTTATTTTTTTTTTTAAATGTGTCTCTATATGTGAGTGTAGGCCTGCAGACACCATGCTATGGTAGTGCATGTGAAGGTCAGAGGACAAATTTAAGGAGTTGGTTCTGAACTTCCACTTTGTTGAGACAGGATAGCTCTTGATTCTATCTGCTGTGTGTCCCTGACTCCCATCCCACCTTGCTGCCTAAGTCGTGGAACACATGTAACTTTTCGTACGTGGATCCCAGTGACTGAACTCAGTAGTGGGGCTTGCACGGCTCGTGTTTTCTACAGCTGAGCCATCTGTCCCGCCCTCCCACTCCCTCGTCTTGTTTTTTAAGACAGGGTCCCATTATCTAAGCAGAGCCCACCAGGTAGACTAGGTTGGCCAGCCCCAGGGATCTCCAGGTCTCTTCTTCTCCAGCACTGGGATTACAAGTGTGTCATCACTGACTCTTTCTGGGGGTTCTGCGAATCAAACTCAAGTCCTCCGAGCTTGCATGTCTCCCAGGTGGATATTTTCCCTTTACAATTGCAGTTGTGGCTATTCCATGGTTTGCTTTCAATTATTCACTCATGTCAAGTAATTGTAATGTTTTAACATTGCATATACACCCTTGCATACTTATGTGTGTATATCCACAGGATAACTTCTTCACAATGTAATTTCTATACATTTTGATAAACATTGGACAACTGCCTTCCCTAACAGCCAGGCCAACTTATGTTCCAACTAATGGTACACAATACAGTTTATCTTCTCAGCTTTATGCAGATGAATGTTTTGCTTATAAGTGCATCACACACATACCTGGTGCTCATGGAGGTCAGGAGAGGGCCTCAGATCCCCAGGGCTAGACTTGCAGGCAGTGTGAGCTGCCATTGGGTGCTGGGAATTGAGCCCAGGTCCTCTAGAAGAGAAGCCAGTGCTCTTAAGTCAACAACAACAAAACCCAGAAGCCTATCAGCATCGTACTAATCAGATTTTTAGTCAAGTGTTAAATTCTTATCTACCTTTCTTCTTTCTTTTTTTCTTCCTTCCTTCCTTGCTTTTTTTCAACAATTCTATGTAGTCCCAGCTGTCCTGGAGTTTGATATGTAAAATAAGATGGCCTGGAACTCAGAGATCTGCCTGCCTCCGCCTCCTCAGTTCTGGGATTAAAGGCATGTGCAACCATGCCCAGCCTGCCATTATTTTCTGTGAATGTCATTTTCTGAGATTTACAAATTGTGTATGAGCTTAACCCTTTGTCAGATACATTAGAAATAATTTTCTTAGCTGGTGCTCATAACCCTTTATTCTTCCCCTTTAGTCAAATGTCTGTGACTTCTGAGTATTTTGTTATATGTGGAAAGTATTCCAAAATTGGCATTGCTCTACGCCGACACCTGCCTACCACCAGCCCATCCTGTGTGTTCTTGCTCTGGCCACAGGATCCCTGATGTCAGGTTCACAGGGGCTGCTCCTGGCATCGTTCCACACCCTCTCACTGACAGCTGTCTCTCTTCTGTCTCCTGTGCCCACGGCAGCTACAGGCGTCCTTCCCTGACGCTCCACGCTCACATTAGCTGCTGTCGGCATCTTCTGGTCAACCTGAATTTGTAAAACAGGCTGAATTTAACCTGAAAGTCCAGGGCTGTTTAGTCTGCTTCCCGGCACTGTCCTGCGGCAGCTAAGGGCATGACAGGCGATGGAAGGACCTGGATGTGGAGCCTCCTCATTTGCCACAAGAGTATGTGAACTAGCCACATGCTAATGCGCATCTGAATAATGGCTGATCCAAATGGAGATGAACTTCATATGTATTTAAGTGCCAGAACTGGAAGCATCCGTGTAAGGGATGGTTGGTGGGTCTCTGCTGCTAACTGAATGGAAACACTTTGTAGATATTTGATTACATATCTAAATTTGTTTCTGTTTGTTTGCTTTTCGAGACAGGGTTTCTCTATGTAACATCCCTAGCTATCCTGGAAGTCACTCTGTAAACCAGGCTGGACTTGAACTCGCAGAGATCTGCCTGCCTCTGCCTCTTGAGTGCTGGGATTAAAAGCGTGCGCCACTACCACCCAGTTTGATTACATGTGTAAAATTTTTCTGGATACAGCATCTGTGTCACATAGTGTAAGTCGGCCTGGAGTTCTGTTCTCAGATTGTGGGGGAGCGCCCCTACACCCTGCTCGTGCCTTTTTAAAAATGCTGAGGTATATTCAGCTCATTCTCTAGTTGCGTCTGTCCCGAGGCCTAAAAGGGCTCAGCCGACTTGGTGCCATGCCTCAGTCACACTGGTTTGATATAAAGATGATCTCTTCTCAGAGAAAAGGCAATTTCATGGTCTTCACAGCTCAGAGGCGATTAAGCAGTCATTATTTGCGTGGCCTCATCTTTATGAGCACTAATTACACATTTTCTTCTAGCTGCCGTGCAGGTTGTAATGAAGTGCAGCGGTTCCTCTAACTGATCAAGCAACTACTTGCTCTGTAGCATGTCACTAGCGAGCAGGCGGCCCACGCCTACAGGCATTCGTGCCTGAAATATGCTCACTGTGACTGTGGAGATGAAACCCCTCCATGTCCTTTGGTCACTGAGGTCATTTTCTGCCATCAAGTTGTTTGGGACAGCTGGGCATGGTGGCACACACCTTTATTCCTAGCAGACGTAGGCCGATCTCTGTAGATTGGAGGCCAGTCTGGTCTAGAGTGAGTTCTAGGACAGCCAGGGCTGCAAAACCAGGAATGAAACAAGTTATTTGGGCCAGGTTCTGAGGCCTTTAAAGCCAGTCCCACGGAAAGAAGCTCCTGTGTTCGTGCTGTTTGTTGCTGTGACAAGTCACAAGTTTAGTGGATGGAAACATACGCTTATTCTAGAAATCTCAGATTGAGGTCTCAGCAGGCCCATGTGCCTTCTAGGAAATCAAGGAAGGCTGTACCCTCTTGCCGCTCTGACTTCTGGAAGCTACCTGCATCCTTTGGCTTGCGGTCCTTCCTCAGTGCCACCCAGTCTGCTGTGGTTAAATCTCTGCTTCCCTCTTAAAGGTGAGCCCAGTTAAGTTCCCTAGGTTAGGGTCCTTAATCACACCAGCAAAGTTAGCACGCTCTAACACTCACAGGCTCCCAGGACAGTATGTGGACATGCTGGGAATCGAGTGTGACCCGACACAGTGGCAGATACAATTCTTTGTACTGCCCTGGTGAGGGGTGACAGAGCGCGCCCCGCAGAGCAGCATGGTAGAGTTAAGATATACAGGGAAGGCTGAGCAGTGGTGGCACACACCTTTAATCCCAGCACTCAGGAGGCAGAGGTAGGACGATCTCTCTGAGTGTGAGGCCAGCCTGGTCTACAAGAGCTAGTTCCAGGACATTAGGGCTGTTACAGAGGAGGAAACTTAGCTCTGTCTCCAACTACGACCATTCTGAGACCACCCCAACCTAGCTTTGTTTCTATTCTTCCATTCCCATTTCTCCACCATTTAAAATGCTTAGTGGCCTTCAATCAGAGCTCCTTATTTTACACTTCCTTCTCATGAAAAACAAGTAAGAGTCATTTTCTGCCATTTTTCCTTTTAAACCTTTGTTCTAACAAGCATAATTGTAGGCTGCAGCATGTTGATAGGGCGTCGTCACAAAGAAATGGCACCTTAGTTTTGTTTAATACTTTATTCTGAAAAATTCCTTCTGATCCTTAGCTCACCTGGGTTCAGGAAAAGGAGAGGGCTATTTCGGATGTGTGGGTAAGGCTACGGCTGAAGGCAGGACCCAGGACCCGAGTGCTGCCGCATGGGTGCAATGAGTGGGATTATGTGCTGAACTGCACCTATTTCAGTGCGGGGAAGCAGACAGGAGGAGCCAATTAGAGTCTCTTGTGTGTGCAATAAATGAACGCCACAATGGGATTAGATTGGAATAGGATTAGTTTGCTTTTGGGATCTTTTGAATTTGAGTTGTCTAATAACTACTTCAGGGGATTATGATTACAAAATAGGACAGTATTAGTCTGGGGCCCTGGGGGTGGAGCTGCAATCAGGGGTAAGTTAAAGCAACAGGAAAGGAAGGCCTGTTAGCAGAAGGCTAGATAGAATCCCAAGCCGTCAGTGTTCTCTCTTACACTTGTACCAGAATCAAGGTGCCTGCTAAGAACAGAACCTTCACTGTGAATGTACTTAAAATGCCACAGAATTGAATGCTTAAAAATGGCCAGCATGGGGCTAGAGAGACACAGCTCAGTGGTTAACAGCACTGGCTGCTCTTCCAGAGGACTCAGGAGTCTGCACATCCACACACCATCTGTTAACTCCAGTTCCAGGGGATCCGCTACCCTCTTCTGGTGGTTCTGGGAACTGCATGCACATGGTGCACAGACATACATGCAGACCAGACAAAATACACATACCATAAAAAAATTAAAATGGCTATCATGACAAATTTTGTCACATAAATTTTGCTGCAATAAAAAAATACAAGGCTAAGCATGACAATGTAAACCTTTGTTTGTTTGTTTGTTTGTTTGCTTTTTTTTCGAGACAGGGTTTCGCTGTAGTTCTAGAGCCTGCCCTGGAATTAGCTGTTGTAGACCAGGCTGGCCTTGAGCTCACAGAGATCTGCCTGCCTCTGCCTCCTGAGTGCTGGGATTAAAGGCGTGCTCCACCACCAGCCTGGTGACAATGTAAACCTTTAATCCCAGCTCTTGGAAGGCAGAGAAGCAGGATCCCAGTGAGTTCAAGGCCTGGCTGGTCAATATAACAAGCTCCAAGACAACCAAGACTACATAGAGATGCCTTTGGTCAAAAAAACAAACAAAAATTAAAACAAAACCAAATCAGGCTGGGATGGACTCCGTGGCAGAGTCTTGCCAGTGGGTGCAAGGTTCCGAGTTCAATCTAGTCCTGAAAACTAAAGAGAGACGGCGAAGGGAGAGGAAGGGAAAGCAAGATTGCTGAGCTGTATTGTAGAACCAAATCACAAGTCACTACCTATCTTTGGGTTCATAATTAAATTCTTTTTGTTGTTTTTTGTGGGGGATGAGAAGGCTAGGGCTCAAACCTTACAGGTACTGAGTAAAGAGTCTATAATTGAGCTTTACCCTGAGCCCTAAACATCTGTTGTTATCACACTGGTTTTGTTTTTTTGAAGACAGGAGGGACTCACATAGGCCAGGCTGGCCTTAAGTTACATAGCTAAAGCTGTCCTCGAACTCCTGATCCTCCTGCCCCTGTCTGTCAAGTGCTAGCATCTGCCACTATACCCAGCTTCTAAGTATTTCTATGTGCTTTTTAAAATGCTAGTTAGCGTATCTTTTAGTATACAACTACGGTGAGACCTGACCTCTAGAAAGACGAAATGCTTTCCCTACTGGCCCTTTCCTGTAGCCAGTCCAGGACCTCTCATCGCAGATTTCATCACGAGGCTGTGTTTCAAGGCAGGCCTAGCAAGTCTAGAAAATGCCTGAAGATCCAGACTGGATTTAAGTTCAAAGAAGTGGCAGTATGCAGCTCTAGAGATGGCTCTACAGTTAAGAGCACTGACGGCTCTTCCAGAGGACCCACGTTCAATTCCCAGTACTCACAGACCTGACACTCGCACACAGACGTACATGCAGGCAAAACACCAATGCACACAAAATAAAATAAATAAATAGAAGAGATGACACAGTCTATTAACCCGGTCTGGTTTTTTTATAAACCCCCGCAGAGCTGGAGGTGTAGCTTGGTGGTAGACTGTTTGACCAGCACATACAAGACCCTAACTTTGGTCCCCAGCAAACAAGACAGCTTTCAAAGGCGGTTTCATTCCCCAGGACCACAATCTCCATCCAGACAGCCTAGCTCACTGCTCTCTGAATTCATTCCCCTCGGGGCTATCCAAACATCGGGAACACAGACACTAATTCTTTCAGTTGCTTGCTTCAGACACTTTGCCAAAAGTTCTTGCCAGGTCTGGAGGCCCAATAGCTCCAGGATGTGATTCTCAGTATGAAAGTGTCACATTGTGTCCCTGCTGCTCTTCCTGTTTGCCCTCCTTTTCAGAATTCCGATTTCTTCCTTTCTGTCTCTTGTCAGCGGTTCAGGGGTTGATGAGTCTCCACGGCGTGCTTCGCTCTGAAGAGCAGAAGGCTTCGGTCCCAGCTGGTGTTGCCGAAGCAGCGCACTAATTCCATCGCATGGTCCTGCGTCAGGATCCGCACGATCTGACTGGCCATATCGCCTCGGATGGTGAGAGAGCTGAAGTGATCAAAGTTATGGAGCCCCAGCTTTCGGAGGCGCCTTGCAGCGGCCCGGTAGCACTTCCAGGGCTGTGGCTCCACGAGGAGGTAGCGACAGAGAGAGGAGAGATGGGCCAGGAACTCCCACAGGCCATGGTCCCCGTGGTTCAGATGAATCCACATGGTTACTGACATGCAGAAGACAATGTCAAAAACAGAACGCCCAAACTGGCTTAAGAAAGCACTCAAGGGGACCTTCCTGTTCCTTTGATCCATGATGTCCAGGGTGATAAAAGTCAGAGCATCGGGAAAAGGGCATGCTTTTTCAGCTCGCTCCACAAGGACTGGGTCTATATCACAGCAGAGGAGGCGGAGGTCTCTGGAGGCACCTGAGCAGGGCTCCCCATCATGCAGGGAAAGGAAATGTTTGCACAGAGCCACACTCAGGTCCTAGAGGAATCCAAAAGAGTCTTGTCATTGCAGCTCTCAAACACTGAGCGAAAAAAAAAATCTCTCATCCTTTGAGACTGCCACTTAGCTCTTACTGTACCGACGTGAGGCTCTTAACATAATAATCTCAAGAGGCTAAGGTTTTTCATGAGCAGACTCTCAGCGCCCTCCAGAGGCTGACGGCTGTAATGCACCTGCCCTAGATCCTACATTCTAATTTTTTTTTTTTTTTGAGTCACTCTTAAGTGGTTCAGGCTGACCTCAAACTCATTATATAGCTGAGGATGGTCTCGAACTCCTGCTCCTTCTGTCTCTGCCTCCTAAGTACTGGATTACATGAATGCACCATGCCTGGCCACCTATATCCTGACACTTGTGTAGTTGGAAGTTATAGCCCAAATGAAGTGGCAAAGGTAGCAAAGAGCCCACGGCAGATGCATTTTCTTTTTCTGGGTGTCTTATATCCAAAGGCAAGGGATTCAGAAGTGTGAGTGGAGTCCCTTCTCTGGAAGGTGGGGACTACAGTAAGCGCGACCTTGTGAAAACCCGTTTCTTAGATGTAGCTGGCAAGGTCCGGATTCTAGCAATCCAGTCTTCAACCTTCCAGCCTTCGTTCCTACTGTCCGAGCTTTCACCACCTCAAATCATCATAATGTTTCTAGCTGTGTCTAATGACATGATTCTTCCCATCTCAGCAGACTTCTGACTCAAGCGAGACACCAGCTCATTCCTCTGAAACTATTACAGCTATGGAGCCACTGCGACTAATTCAAACATGTTGTTTTATACAGTTTCTCCAAGGCGTTGCCTCGTCTTTTCATGAAGGTGAAGAGCATGCACAGAGGAAACCACTCAGATGTCCACTAACAAGGCAAGCAAGAAGAACCTCATTAAGATGGAATAAAAGCTTAGTCCTAGCGCCCAGGAGGCAGAGGCAGGTGGATCTGAGTTCAAGGCCAGCCTGGTCTACAAAGCTAGTTCCAGGACAGCCAGGGCTACACAGAGAAACCCTGTCTCAAAAAACCAAAGAGCGGAAAAAGAAAGAATATTAGTAACATTGTAAAGTTGAGGATCTTGGCTTAATCCACCAAAATGGAGTATTTTCACCTCTACTACTGACTGAATTTTCAATTCAGTGCTGCTGACTAGAAAGCCAAGTCACAATGAAAATACATGGCAAGTTTTCCTTTTTTGTTTTTTGCAAACAAGTCTCACTATGTAGATCAGGTTTGTCTCCAACTGTGGCTCTCTTGCTTCAGTCTCTCAAGTGCTGGCACTACAGACATGTACCGACAGAGCGGATATGCAGGCTTCCTTTAAAAAAAAAATCCCAAAGTGGGAAAACTAAACTATATTATTTAGGGATAGGAAAAGAGTAGGATAGAAACAAAAGGAAATAATAGGCTAGTTGTTCCCTGTGGGTGAAGAAGGGCTTTTAATAGGAAATGGCACATAAAGAACCTCTGGGGTAGACAATGCTTTATTATTATTTTTTTTTTACTCTGACAGTGGTCATAAAGGTTGCCTTATAATCATAAAGTACAGACATGTTTGTGTACTATTATGAGGGTATAGAATAATTAACAAAAAAACTCTGTATTTTAAAAATTATGGCTCGAGGTTATTTACTTATCACATGGCCAAGGACACAGTAAGACTTAAGCTACACTGAGTTCCCTTTTCCACACTAGACTTTCCTGACTTTTAAAAATTTACTTTTATTTATGTGTGTGTATGCACATGTCTTGGTACTTACATACATCATGTGTGCAAGTGCCCGAAGAGGCTGGAGGAGAACACGGGCTCCTCTGGAAGAGCAGCAAGCACCTGGTACTTGTTGTATCTCTAGCGAGTGCTCTGAAGGGTGCTTCCTCTGGCCTTCCTACCTTTAACGGTACCCAAGTCATCTACGGAGTCATCTTAAAACACAGATGCTGGCTTAGCAGACATGGGAAAGGCCAAGAGCCTGCACTTCATATAAACAGCAAAGAAGTCATGCTAATGCAGTTCAGAGTCACAGCCGAAGGCACAAGAACCTGCACCGCGCTGCTAAGCCTGCCTCCTTCCTCCGGTCTGACCCTGTGTGTTTGGTCTACACGTATCCAGGGCAGTGTAGCTACACGGTGAGACCCTAGGTAAGATAAAAAAAAAATAAACCATATTTGGGAACAACTGCTTTAGCCCATCGCTGCTGTGTCCCTTCTATTGTGTTTTTATGTGGGATGTTTTCAACTTTAAAACCTTCAGTGGTTTCCAGGTTCCTTTCAGGAAGTCTTTTTCTCTGTTTCCCCACATTATAATGAAGCTGGCAAGGGACACAAAGCCCATTTGCTTACACTCGAAGCTACTCAGCTGAGCCCTCATGGTCTTCAACCATCTACCAACCTTTCTTTCTTCCTCTCTCTCTTTCTTTCTTTATTGTTTTATGTTTTTTGGAAACAGGGTCTCATATAGCCCAGGCTAGCCTAACTTGCTGGGATGCCCACCCTTATGTGTGCTAGCATTACACACGGGCCACCCGAGTCTCTTCTGCCACTCTGGAGTGATGGTCATTGGTCCTAACTTCGGAAACATTTGCAGTCATGGGGTAAAACTGCCTGCTCCATTAAGATATCCCTGTGGCTACAAAGAGGTGAGATTGGCATTTCCTTATTTTGCATGTGGTTTTGACTATAATCATTACAGGCCTTAGAACACTTTGCGGTGGGCAGGATGGTTAAGGCCTCCCTCCTCTGGCAGAAGGATCTGTTTTCTTTCTTGATCCTCTCTACTGTTCACTGTTGCACTCTGTCAGCATAAGTAAATACGTACCTGGCTCCAGGTCTGGCCTGCACTGTGTATCTGGAGCCTTAAGTTTCAGACATGATTCTGTCTCCCTGGCTCTTCTCTTCTAGGAACCAATGTTCCCAGATGTGGCCCCGGTTTCCCAGCCAGGAAGCCAGCAAAACAGGAGGCAAGCGCCGGAAATCCAGATAAGACGGTCCTCCTCCCTCACGGTCCGGCGGGAATTTGGAAAGAATTTGGGGATTACTCAAAATTCCTAACTTGATGGGGGGGGGGGGGAGGACAGTGGGAGGGCTGGGAAGTGCACGTGTCTGTCAAAGCTAAACTTTAAAAGCCCGCTTCGGGCAAATTCTGATGCCACGCCCAGGTCAGAACCACAGGGGATCTGGAGGCGACAACTGCTTGGCTCCCAGCGATCCGATCCCTCACTCACCCCGGAGTTACACCCCACGTCGAGCCCTAGGATCGGCCTCCTCTCGGGACCCTCGGGAGGGAAGAGCTGTCGAAGAAGCTCCCGGGGTAGAAGACGGAGCCTTTGCTCGGGAGGGTGGAAGCGAGAATAATGAGGGAAATTTCCGAACGGGGCGGCTCCGGGTTTCAGAGCTCCCGGAGTCTCAGTCTCCACAGCTTCTTCTGCTGCCAACTTCTCGGCCGGCAACTTCTCGGCCGGCAACTTCTCAGCCGCCGCCATCAGCCTCGGTCCCTCAGTCCGGGCGGAACCGGAAGCCCGGAACTTGCGGCGGGTGCGGGCGAGGGCCCGTGCGCGTGCGCTTGGGGGAGCGGTCAGGAGGATGGCGGCCGAGGTAGCGGGAGAAAGACCCCAGAGTGTGGGCAGTAGAGGTTTGCGGTAGCCTACTGAAGGCTGGGATCATCCCTTTTTACTTAATGGACTTGCCCAAATTGAGGCCAACTGACCAAAACAAGAAGTTTTTGGGGTCTTGGAAATCAAGTTGGTCCAATTTCCTTTTGTTTCAAATGCACAAAGCAAGACCCAAAAGAGAGTTTTCAGTTGCCTGGGGTAGGGTGGGAAGTGTGTGTTTGGCGCGTGACGGGAGTTACCCGGTGAGACTGTGACGCAGGAACTTGAACCTGGTTCAGTAAAAGGTAGCTGGGAGCTGTAGATCACTGTAGTGCCCGGAGACCTGGTGGCCCTGCCTGTCTGTCCTTAGGGACAGACAGACATAACTGAAGACTATCTTCTGAAGGATGGCCTTGCAGCACTGATATTTTTCAACCTTGAATCTCCTATACTTTCCGTAAACGCTGGTGCAGAGATGGTCGGTAGATTTTTGTAGGATGAAAACTGCAGTATGCAAAGCAGGAACCACACCGTATCCATCTTGGGGAAAATAAAGTGGCCGGGAGAAAGGAGTTACCTTAAGGAGCTGTGATGAGATGGAGTGAGACAAAAAGTGGGTGGAGGGCTGTAGAGACGGTTCAGTCAGCAAATGCTTGCCATGTAAGCATGTGGACCTGGGTTCAGCTCCCCAACACCCACATTACTAAGCTGCTTGTGGTGCATGCCTGTAATCCCAGAGCTGGGGACGCAGAGATCATTGGATCCCTGGGGTTTGCGGGCTAGCCAGCCTAGCCTACTTGGTAAACTCCAGTTCACTGAGAGATTCTGTCTCAAAAGATAAGGCGGGATGATCAAAGAAGACGCCTGACAACAACCTCTGGCCTCCATACACATGTACACACACGTAAGAAACAGTACTGCTTGAGAAGCTTTAAATGTGGTCTAAACCAGAAGTGAGGGCTGGGGAAAGCGTGAGGGGAGAGACTGAGAAGTCATCGGCCTTAGTTACTGCTCTGTTGCTATGAAGAGATACATGACCATGGCAACTCTTTTTTTTTTTTTTAAGATTTATTTATTTATTATGGATACAACATTCTGCCTCCTTGTATGCTCGCATGCCAGAAGAGGGCACCAGATCTCATTACAGATGGTTATGAGCCCCCATGTGGTTGCTGGGAATTGAACTCAGGACCTCTGGAAGAGTAGTGAGTGCTCTTAACCACTGAGCCATCTCTCCAGCCCCCATGGCAACTCTTATATTAAACAAAAAGCATTTAATTAGAGAGTTGCTACAGTTTCAGAGGTTTAGTCCATTATCTTCATGGTGGAGGTATGCAGGCAGGCACCGCAACAGTAGCTGAGGGCCACATCATGATCCACAGGCAAAGAGAGAACCCCCTAAGCCCACCCCCAGTGACATACTTTCTCCAACAAGGCCACACCAATCCTTCTAACCCATTCAGAGTTCTACTCCCTGGTGATTAAGCTTTCAAATATATGAGCCTATGGGGGATGTTCTTATTCAAACCACCCCAAAGCCTAAGCAGCAAGTTCAAGTTAGAAGTGAGGATGGCCCAGCATATCAGACAGAGTCAACCAGTGGAGTTGTGTTCTGATCAGTCTGTCTTAAGGAGACCTTCTACTCTATTAGGCCAGTGATTTGCTAAACTTATAAGAGATGTCTACAGAAGTGCCAACAGGATTCAAATAGGTCTCTAGGGACACCCTACCCCTGGGAACAAATTTGTTTTTGTTTTACTTTTTTTGTTGTTTTGTTCTTTTGAGACAGAGTTTCCCTATGTAACAGCTCTGGTTGTCCTGGATTTTGCTCTGTAGACCAGGCTGGCACCTGTCTCTGCTTTCCAAGTGCTGGGGTTAAAGGCATGTGCCACCACTGTCTGACTGTGTGTTTTTTGTTTAAAAGTTTTTTTTGACCAAATCTCATGGTGTAGTCTAGGTTGGTCTTGACCAAATCTCATGGTATAGTCTAGGTTGGTCTTGAACTTGTTATATAGCAGAGGCTGACTTTGAATTCCTGATCTTCCTGCTTCCACCTCCCACATGCTAGGATTATAAGAGGCCACCATGTCCAGCTGAGGTCCTATTATTTTTCTTCCCAGTTTTTACTTTGTCCTTCCATCTCTGCCTGATTTCCTATTTCACTCTTTTAAGACTCAGAGACACAAAGTAATGACCAAGCGTCAAAGCTCAGTGTTTTGCACAACTTCCAGAAAATCTTGGGAGAAAGCCAACAGTATTCTCTCCGTCCTAGACAGGAGTGGTTTTTTTTTGGGGGGGGAGCAGGATCTCATTCTATCTTCCAGTCAGGCCTGGGCTCACTCTGCTGCCCATTCTAGCTCTGAGCAACCCTTCTGTGGTCTCCTGCGTGCTGGAATGACTTGTGTGTGCACCACATCCTGTGCTGGACAGGTTTTTGGTAAACTGAGTTAGCCCTGTTCTGTCACTAGATGTCATTGTCACAAACACTTAACCCTCAGTTCTTCAGGTGCCTGAGTCACCTTCCCTACACACTTTTTGTTTGTGTCTTCAAGTACTCGGTGGAGGTGCTGGCTGTTTTTTGTTTTTGTCAGTAAGGATTTAATTTCACTAGGAGGTGGGCACATCTTTGCGTTCTCACAGCACTGTTGGCCAGGAGATAAATAGGCATCAGGCAAGAGGGTGAAGGGTAGGGTTGTAGATAGGCCTTTCTTTCCGGCTGCTAGTTCTCAAAGAATTCACAGTTTTAATACGAATTATAAATACTCAGCCAATAGCTCAGGCTTATTACTAGCTAGCTCTTATTTCTTATCTATGCTTTGCCACATGGCTTGGTACCTTTTCTCAGTACAGCATGCCCATCTTGCTTCCCTCTGCATCTGCTGGCGACTCCTTAGCTCGCCCTTCTTCCTCCCAGCATTCTCAGTTTGGCTCTCCCACCTAACTTTATCCTACTCAGTTATTGGCCAGTCAGCTTCTTTATTCAACCAATCACAGCAACATATATCCATACAGTGTAAAATAACATTCCACACAGGGCCTTCCAGAAGGAGAGGCAGATGTTGGCCTGATGATGCTACCAGTGACCTAAAGTGCTTTAGAGGTTCCCCATAATGAAACGTTTTAATTTGACCCATTCTGTTAACTTTTTTTATTTTTAATGTGTGAATTGTGTGGAATCTGACCAGCCCAGGTTTCTGGCCCTGTTGTATGAAGAACCAGTCTTAGACAGTTGTAGCAACTCCTGGGAGTTGTTCTGAACTTTGGTCAGCTAGATTTTGGGGCATCTGATTTATGCCTTAGGCAATTCTCTAGGTCAGGGGTCAGGACTAATGACAGAGGGTGTCATATCCTGTGGAACTGGAGTTATGGGCCATTCTGAACTGCCTAACATAGGTGCTAGAAACAGAACTTGGGTCCTTTGGAAGAGTAGCAAGCCCTCTGAACTGCCGAACCATCTCTACATCACATCTGCCCTTATTTATTTATTTTTTTAAAAGTACTGCCTTAGTTAGGGTTTTATTGCTGTAAAGAGACACCATGAACATGGCAACTCTTATAAAGGAAAACATTTCACTGGGCTAGTTTACAGTTCAGAGGTGTAGTCTAGTGTCACCATAGTGGCAGACATGGTGGCATGCAGACAGACATGGTGCTGGAGAAAGAGTTGAGAGGTCTACATCTTGATCCACAGGTAGCAGCGGGAAGAGACAGTGACACACTGGACCTGGCTTGAGCTTCTGAGATCTCAAAGCCTACCTCCAGTGACACATTTTCTCCAACAAAGCCACACCTACTCCAACAAGGCCACACCTCCCAATGGTGCTAGTTCCTATGAGCCTATGGGGTGTTTTCACTCAAACTACCACAATTCCTTACTAAACCTGGAGCTCGCCAACTGCCTACCTACACCAACATCTCAGGATCCTTCTTTGGCCACTTCCCAGTGGCGTGCAAGTGTGTGTCACACAGCTGGCTTTTCTTTGGGCACTGGGAATCCAAACTCAGGTCCTCATGCTTGTGCAGCAGGGACTTTACCACAGGCACCCCCAGACCTGGCATCTCTATTGATATTAAGTATTGTTTGAAAAAGAGAAAAGAGATTAGAAAGATAATTCAGCCTTTTAGCATAATGGGTCAAACTTCTCTTCATGTTTGAGTTTTCCAAAGTTTCTAGTACTAGGAACATAACTCTGTTGGTAGAGCTGATGGCATGCACAGGGCCCTGGGTTCAAGTCTCAGTGCTGCATAAACACTAGGGATTCTTGCAATCCTAGCACCCTAGCAGAAGGGAAGAGGGATCCAAAGTTCATGGTCATCCTTGGTTTCTTAGTGAATTTGAGTCCAGCATGGGCTACAAGAGACTCTGTCTCAAAAAAAAAATCTCTTTTAGGGCTGGAGATGCAGTTCACTTGGTAGCGCATGCTCACTTAGTGAGCACAAAACCCTGGGTTCCATCCCTAGACTCCAGAAAACCAAGTGTGATGCACACTCATCATCCCAGAACTCAAGAGGACATGACTTATGGCCATCCTTGCTGCACCGTGATCTCAAGGCCAGCCTGGCTAGGAGACCTTGTCTCAAACAGAAAGAGTTTTGAGCTGGAGAGAAGGCTCAGCAGTTAAAGCCCTTGCCCTTGCAGAGGACCTGGATTCACTCTCCAGCATCTACATGGTGGCTCACACCCATCCAGTTCTGGAAACTCTGATGACAGGGATCCAATGACTTCTAACCTGTGGTCCACATACATATGTGCAGGCAAAACACTCACAAGTATAAAATAAATGATCTAAAAAATGTAATTAAATTTTCTTTTGGTCTATAACTTCTTTTTAAAACAAATGTTTACATTGCGATTTTAGTTTTATAGACCTCTGTGTATGTCTGTGCAGCATGTAGTGTCTGGAGGCCAGAGAGAGTGTTGGATGCCCTGGACTGGCACCCATGGAGTTACAGACAGTTGTGAGCCGCCTGTTGGGCGCTGGGAACTGAGCCCAGGTCCTCTGCAGGAGCTGCGCCGTCTCAGCAGGAGCTGCGCAGTCTCTGCATCCTCCGTCTCTGCAGTCCTCTGTCTCTGCAGGAGTTGCGCCGTCTCTGCAGTCTTCCGTCTCTGCATCCTCCGTCTCTGCAGTCCTCTGTCTCTGCAGGAGTTGCGCCGTCTCTGCAGTCTTCCATCTCTGCAATCCTCCATCTCATTTGCACTGAGAGAAGTATTTTGTGCCAAGTCATAAAACATTTGAACATAGGAATTGTTCAAAATTGAAAAAGATTTTATTTTTAGAGTGTGTGCATATGGGGTTGGGGACAGTTTGTGCACACAAGGGTAGTGTCAGAGGGGGCAGGAAGAGGGTATTGTATCTCCTGGAGTCAGAGTTACAGTTGGTTATGAGCTGCCTGACATGAGTACTGGGACCTGAGCTTGGGTTCTCTGTACAAACAGTATATTTTCTTAACCATTTAGCCGTATCTCCAGCTCCTAATTTTTTTTTATTACACTTTTTAAACCCCATGTGCCATGGTGCACATGTGGAGGTCAGAGAACAATTTTTGGGAATCGTTTTCTCTGTCCAGATTTGGCAGTAAGTTCCTTTACTCACTGAACCCTTGCTAGTCCTAAACATAGGAATTCTGATAAATTATATTTTGCATAATTTCCATAAAAAAGGAAAAGGATGAGCCAAATGTGATGATAAACTCAGAGACCGAAGTAGGAAGGTTAAACTTGGAGGCCAGCATGAGATGTGTATGTATGTATGAATGTATGTACATATATATATGTGTGTGTGTGTGTGTGTGTCTATCTATCTATATATATATCACAAGATATAATAAGACATTATCTCAAAAACAATGAGAGCTGGGTATATAGCTCAGTATGCTTGCCCAGCTAGCCAACACAGGCCCTGGGTATTCAATTCTCAGCATGCATGCACATATGCACACACACACCCCACAGTGTTTTATAATTATAAATGTTGTATTATTGAGTATATTGCCAACAGGATAAACTTGGTTTCACGGATGCCAGTATGGAATGGAATTCTCTGTTAACAATTCTGCATGGCTGATGATTGGAAGATTTTTCCTGAGACTAGATTCTGGCCTCATGTATATTAAAACCTTGATTCTTCTCCACTCCCACAGACTTCCAGTCCTAGGTGCTGTTGGACATGTTTAATGCCCTGACCTGACCTAGATGTGTACACACAGGCCACAGCCCCAGGTGATTCACATGCTGGGTGGATATGAGTGCAGCCGTCAAATGTTCATACGTGTGTCGTCAAATGTTCATACGTGTGCAGTGAGTAGTAGCTATCATTGTAGTCACAGCCCCAGGGGGAGGGCGTGGCCGATTCAGCTGACCTGCACCGGATGCCAAAAACGCTCATGGCCACTGCTGTGCCATCCAGCACAGGGAGAAATGTGAGCAAGGGGAAATAAGTTGCCTTAGCAATAAAATAGCTAACTTTTTGACATCTTACAAAACCTAATGACTTTTGGACCATTGCTACTAGACTCTTGGAGAATTCTCAAGCTATAAAGACCAGGAAGCTGGAGCTCAAACAACCAGCTACACAGGAAGCCTGTGCTCAGTCTTCACAGGCCATGCACTGAGGATCGCTTAAATGAAGAGGTACCGTCCTGCTGTGCTCTGTTGGTGGGAATATGAGGTAGTACCACCATGAAGGAGAACAGTATGGAGGCTCCCCAGAAAGTTAAAAACAGGGCCGATGAGATGGCTCTGCAGGGGTTAAGGTGCTTGCCTCTAAGCCTAAAGGCCTTGGTTTGATCCCTGAACCACAGGTGGTGTAGGAAGAGAGAACTAACTCCTTCCCACAAGCTGTCCTCTTCACAAACCCACGCTGTGGCACACACACACAATAAGTAAGCAAAAATGTAATATTTGAAAAGTTAAAAATAGAATTCTCAGTCTGGGTTGTGGCTCACACCTTGAATTCCAGCACTAGGGAGACAGAGGCAGGAGGATCTCTGAGTTCTAGTCCAGCCATGGTCACACAGTAAAATCCTGTCTCAAAATAAATAAATAATAAAATTCTCAGTCAGGCGAGGTGCTACATAAATATACTCCCAACACTCAGCAGACTGAGGCAAGATGACTGCTGTGAGCCTGAGGCTAGCCTGGGCAAGCAAGCAAGACCCTGTCACAAACAAATGGGAAACAGAACTACCGTGTCTCATATGTACGGAGTTTCAGTCCATTTTCATCACGGGGGGAAGCATGGTGGCTGGCAGGCAGGCAGGCAGGCAGGCATGATGCTGGAGAAGTAGCTGAGAGCATTACATCTCGATTCACAGGCACCAGGCAGAGAGAGACCTGGGCCTGGCGTGGGCCTTTTAACCTCAGAGACACACCTTCTCTAACAAGGCCACAGCACACCTCCTACTCCTCCCAAACAGTACTCATCTGGGACCAAGCATTCAAACATATAAGACTGTGGGGACCATTTTCAAATCCTCTCAATAAATAGTACTTGAACAATTAGATATCAATAGAAGAAGCAGAAGAGGAGACAGAGAACTTCAACCTAAATCTCCCAAAATTAAAAAAAAAAAACAGCGAAATCAAGGATGATGGCACATGCTTGTCATCCCAGCGTGGGGGAGGGGGAGGCAGAGACAGAAGGGTCCTGGGCCTGCTGGCCAGCTAGACCAACCTAAGGAGCGATGTGGAGGTCCAAGTGAGGGATCTTGCTTCAAACTACAAGATGATGGTAGGTGTGAAAGCCTGTGCCTTTCATTTCAGGCCTGGGGAGGCAGGTGCAGAAGGATCTCCATGATTTCAAGACTAGCTTTGTCTCCATAGCAAGTTCCAGGCCAGCTGGGGTCCTGAGGAATAACACTTGAAGTTGACCTCTGACCTCCACATTTGTGCATACATATTCATGTGCACCTACACATACATACACATGAGCACACACAGATCCATATTGATCACTTGATCAAGAATATAAGTGAAAGGCAGTGGTGGTGCATGCCTCTAATCCCAGCGCTTGGGAGGCAGAGGCAGGCAGATCTCTGAGTTCGAAGCCAGCCTGGTCTACAAAGTGAGTTCCAGGAAAGGCTCCAAAGTTACACAGAGAAACAAACAAACAAACAAACAAACAAAAGTGTAATATGTAAAACCAAACATGATTCACAAAGTAAAGAATCAGGTCAGCCATGTTGGGTAAGCCTTTAATCCCAGAATGTCGGAGGCAGAGGCAGGTGGATCTCTGAGTTCAAGGCCAGCTTGGTCTACAGAGTGAGACCCTGTCTAAAAACAGAAGAAAAATCAGTGAATGACAATTTTACTTTGAGGAAATCTCTGTTGAGTGGATAAGTAGATGGGCTGCAACCAGGGGAAAGACACCTGCAAGCCACATACCTCAAAAGGTTTGCACCTAAAACATAAAGTTTTTAAAATTATACTAAAATCTTCAATAAAATTAACTAAAATATGCAAAAGTTTGGGAGACAGCTCACTGAAGAGGATATACTAAGTCAGATAAACATACAGAAATGTTTTAGACGTAACCATTCCTTAGGAAAAGATAAACTTAAGACCTCCACGAATACCCTTCTCCATCAGTTAAGACAGGGAGAATGAAGGAAGCACCAATAGTACCACATGCTCGAGTGGCTAAGGAGAGAAACTGAGTGTGTCACCCTTTGTTGGTGAAAATGTCACACGACATAGACACCCTGAGAAATATTTGGATAGATTCTCTTTCAATTTGTTTGCTTTGTTTTTACAAAACTAGGGTCTTGCTTCCTGGCTGGCTGGCCTCAGGCTTGTTATATAATAAAGCAAGGAAATTCCGTCTCAGATGCTTGAGTCTGGGGATTACAAGTGTGCACTTGTGCACCGTTATTCCTAGATTGACAGATTACTATTGCTTCCTTTGTTTGTTTATTTTGAGACACAATCTCTCTGTGTAGCCTTGACTGTCCTGGAACACCCTATGTAGACCAGGCTGGCCTCGAACTCAGAGATCCACCTGTCTCTGTCTCCCAAATGTTGGGACTAAGGATGTGCGCTACCACCACCTGGCTATTTCTAAAATATATTAATAATAAGATTACATATATTATACTATTGTATATACATATATATTAGAAATAGTAACCTGTCAACTAGAACAGATAAAAATAAATAGCACACACATGAGCTGGGCAGGATGGTGCATATCCTAGCTATTTGGGAGGCTGAAACATGAAGGTCACTTAGGCCCAGGAGCCTGGAACCCGCCTAAACAGCATAAGGAGAGTCTGTCTCCTGAAAATAGTAAGCAGGCTTACAGATTGCTTGTTGAAGGCCATTTGAGCCTGAGTTCTCTGCTTTCTGGATAATGTGAACTGCTTAACTGAATTCTCTGTCTGGTGTTAATATAAACTGTGCTCTTGATTACCAACCATCTCTCCAATCCCTGCTCTAACAATTCAGAAGGAAAATGATTTTTTAATGTTCCATCTTGCACGTAGCCAAATGATTAATTAAGTGCAAAAATGCATTGAAGACATTCCTAACATTGAAGGAACTACAGACATTTTCTTCTGTAATTTCTTTCTGGAGAAGCTGCTGCAGCATATGTCCCCCCAAAATGACTCAGAGAATGCGCTGGGGAGAAGTGCTCACTCTGCAAGCATGAGGACCTGAAGTCTCTCTAGAATTCACCTAGGTGTAGAAGATTATATTTATATAATTTATATTACCAGTGCTCCCATGATGAGACAGGAGTGGAGGCAGGAACTTGAGGGCCAGCCAGCCTGCATAGGCAGTGGAGGATAAGTGACCTTATCTCAAACAAGGGGAGGGTGAGCACTGACCCTCTTACCTCCACATGTATGCTGAGGCATGCACACTCCCTGCATGCGCACGCACGTGACACATACACACACACACACACACGAAAAAAAATGAAAATTAAATGGATTATGACTTACAAAACCAAGAATTGACAATCACAGATTCTGGAAGGCAGTGTCCAAGAGAGGAGAATGGTGAAGGAGAGCCACAGAGTGGAGAGGGCAACAGCGAGATGCAGACCTACAAGAGTGACCAGCACAGGTCACAACAGTCAAATGCATCAGCACACGCAGTTAACAGAGCATCAGAGGAGTGTATGCATGGAGAGAACAGTCACCCACTGAGAGAAGAACTACCTACTAAGCTGTTGGTAAGGAAGGCTTCAGAACATTGAGGAAGTGGACAAATAACTAGCAGTAGAGGTTAACATTCAGAAGTACAAAATTGTGCCAAAAGAAAGGTTGGTGCTGAACGGGTCGAATAGGGAGAACAAGTCAAGTAACCCCAAGCTAACTCCGAATAGAGAGAGTATTCTAAGGTTTCTCTTCACTAAAAGGGAAAGCTTACAGAACAGAAATGGGGTCCAAAATTCAGGTGTGGAGTGGGAAGAGAGGGACAAGCAGGCAGGACCGCAGCCTTTTGGTACCCCAAAGCCACACCTCAACCTGGTCCAGTCTCTCAAAGGTCATTGACTGATGGAGATTCCCCATCACCTCCCCCTTTTGTTAAATAAGAGAGTTCCAAACCCAATACAAAACTATATACTATAAGAACATATACCAAGTATAAAAATTAGAATTATAGCCAGCATAAACAATAGTAAGCAAGAAGCATATGCTAAATAATCATTTTATCCTGGTGATCTAAGTCTTGTATTAGAAATGGTGTGGTTAAATCATAAGAGGAAGGTAACTATGACTATTTAGTCTCCAACCCCATCAAAGGCCTGAGAAGGGAGATAATATTACTCAAGCAGGCAGAAAGTGCAATCAAGCAGCTTCCAAAATGTGCAGTATATGACAGAGACAACTGGCTACCAGGGCAATCACCCAAAGTCTCATTTGCAATGTTGGAGCAACCAATGTTAGCTAAGGTCTAGAGTAACTGACAGACCATTTTCAGAGGCAGGAATTTCTTTTAAAAACAGTCTTACCCTGTCTCGGCAAAGTTTGACAGTCTTTTTTTCTTTTTTGTATCTTGTTTGTCCAGTCAGGACAACGTGTATTTTGTCAGGGGTCAGTGGTCGAGGAATGGGCAGTTTCTTGCCCAAAGGCCAATTTTGCTAAGAAAAAAAAACAAACTCCAAGTGGAGTGTCTTTGGTGCTCAACATTCTCTCAGGAATAGATCGGTGCTGCCAGGATCAATTGTGTCTCACGTCAACAGAAACCTAAATTATTTAAATTCTACAGGTCTTTGAAGTGGTTGAAGATTACCTATCTATGTAGAACACAGTATGTATATAAAAAACTTGATTAATCTAGTTATAAGTATAACAAACATAAATGACTATTGACCCATAATTCTTAATAGCTATATACTTAAAGACTAAGATTTTTGTTTGTTTTGTTTTTGTTTTTCAAGACAGGGTTTCTCTGTGGCTTTGGAGCCTGTCCTGGAACTCCCTCTGTAGACCAGGCTGACCTAGAACTCACAGAGGTCCACCTGCCTCTGCCTCCTGAGTGCTGGGATTAAAGGCATGTGCCACCACCACCTGGCAAGACTAAGATTTTATATTTGAATATTAAACAATCTTTTTTAAAATATTTTTTATGGTTTATTTAACTTTATGTGTATTGGTGTGAAGGTGTCAGATCCTCTGCAACTGGATCTTCAGACAGTTGTGAGCTGCCATGTGGGTGCTGGGAATTGAACCCGGGTCCTCTGGAAGAGCAGTCAGTGCTCTTAACCACTGAGCCATCTCTCCAGCCCAATATTAAACAATCTTTAAACAACTATGTAGCAAATAAAGACAATGACCTCAAAATGTAAACAATGTACAAGTATCTTGATCAGAGGCAGAAATGTATAATGCAATATGATAAATATATCCTAAAATTGTATCAATATACAAAATGTCTTAAACAGAGGTAGAAACATATCTGAATACAATCTGACAAAATGACTTTGTACAGGTGTACAAATATTGTAACAGAAATAGGAGCATATTCAACATAACAAATATAATTTGAACCTGTATCAATATACAAGAATCTATACCAATGTAAATTGTCCATAAATAATAGCTCACAAGTATTTATTTTTTTATTTACTATTATTATTAATGTGAATAATCTCACGCTAATCTACTATTTTATTTAATTTTTCCTTTTTTCAAAGAGATCTCTGAATATGTGTATGTGTATGTGTGTGTGTGTATGGTAGTCATTGCTCAGTGTGAGCAGGGTTTAGAGTCTCAACTGTGTACACAGTCATTGCACACAGCACAGCTCAGTGTGAGCAGGGTTTAGAGTCTCAACTGTGTACACAGTCATTGCACACAGCACAGCTCAGTGTGAGCAGGGTTTAGAGTCTCGACAGTGTACACAGTCATTGCACACAGCACAGCTCAGTGTGAGCAGGGTTTAGAGTCTCAACTGTGTACACAGTCATTGCACACAGCACAGCTCAGTGTGAGCAGGGTTTAGAGTCTCAACTGTGTACAGAGTCATTGCACACAGCACAGCTCAGTGTGAGCAGGGTTTAGAGTCTCGACAGTGTACACAGTCATTGCACACAGCACAGCTCTGTGTGAGCAGGGTTTAGAGTCTCGACTGTGTACACAGTCATTGCACACAGCACAGCTCAGTGTGAGCAGGGTTTAGAGTCTCGACAGTGTACACAGTCATTGCACACAGCACAGCTCAGTGTGAGCAGGGTTTAGAGTCTCGACCCTGCAAACACAGCTCTCATGCATGTGTCACAAGCCCTTTACCAGCTAAGCCAGCCCCTCAGCCCCTATAACTGCTCTTTTGTGGTTTTTCTTTTCAAATATAATATTTTTGAACTCTCAGTAATGGACATATATTAGTTTATAGTGAGAAAACCAGAAGCTCACTATAAGATATGGCAAAGAAAATGTTGGGGACCATGTCTCTGGAATCCTTAGCTTCCCTTTCTGACTCTGTTTGTTTTTTCAAGACAGGGTTTCTCTGTGGCTTTTGGAGCCTGTCCTGGAACTCGCTCTGTAGACCAGGCTTGATGTGGGAGAATTGTCTGTATTTTGTCAATCATATTTTAATAAAACGCTGATTGGCCAGGCAGGCAGTATAGGCGGGAAAACCAGACAGAAAGTTGAGATGATGTAATGAGAACAGGAGAATTCTGGGAAGCAGGGGTTCCTCTGTCTTTCCTGTCCAGACCATTGAAGAAGCAACATGTAAGCTGTTAGCTAAAAAAGGTACCAAGCCATATGATAATGTAGATAAGGATAATGGGGTAACATAAGTTATAAGAGCTAATAAATAGCCTGACCTAATGGGCCAATCAGCTTTATAAATTATAGAGATCTCTATATGATTGATTTTCCTTTGGGGCTTGCCGGCTATGGGGTACTGGGCAGGACAGATACCCCAACAAGCTGGCCCTCATGCTACACAGGCTGGTCTTGAACTCACAGAGATCCCTGTCTTTGCCTCCTGAGTGCTGAAATTAAAGGTGTGCACCACCACTACCCGGCCCCTTTCTGATTCTTATAGAAAATGTCTGTGGATCTCTCTGAATGTTATTTGAGCCTCCCTGTGTCTCCAGTAAGTGCCACCTTCTTCTGGCCTCCATGGGCTCCTGAACACAAGTAGTGAACATAAACTTACATGCTCACACATGCACACACATGTTTTAAATACAGAGTTACAAAGGGGACAAAAAATAATATTCAGGAAAGGATACTTGTATACCAAGACACTTCTCTCTGTCCTCTCTCTCCTTCCTTCCTTCCTTCCTTTCCTTTTTCCTTCCTTCCTTCCTTCCTTCCTTCCTTCCTTCCTTCCTTCCTTCCTTCCTTCCTCTTTTCTGTTTTTTTATTGTTGTTTGTTTTATTGATTTGTGTGTATATGGGGGGAGGTTGTTTTGGAATCCTCATTGACCTGGGACTTACTGTTTCGCCCAGGTTGGCCTTGAACTCACAATCTTTCCACTTCAGCTTCTGGTTACTAGAATTATAGGTACAAGTCACCACACCCAGCTGTTTATATGTAATTTTTAAACTTCCCTTTAGAGTATACTTTACTGTGAATTCAGTATAGAAACATTAATAAATCTTTTAGTAAAAATTATAAATTCAGGGGGCTGGAGAGATGGCTTGGAGTTTAAGAGCACTGGTTGCTTTTCCAGAGGTCCTGAGTTCAATTTCCAGCAACCACATGGTGGCTCAAAACCATCTATAATAGGATCTGATGCCCTCTTCTGGCATAAAGGTATACATGCAAAGCACTCATACAAAATTAATAAGTAAAAAAAAATAAAATCTGGGAGATGGCTAAGTGGTTAAGAGCACCACCTGATCTTCCAGAGGTCCTGAGTTCAATTCCCAGCAACCACATGGTGGCTCACAACTATTTGTAGTAAGATCTGGCGCCCTCTTCTGGCCTGCAGGCATACATGCAGACAGAACACTGCATACATAATAAACAAACCAAAAAAAATTAAAATTTACATATTCAGAATAGAAGACTTAGTAGATAGTATGCAGAAAAAAACTAGTCTTACTTTCTGCAGATAACCATAGATGTGTATGTTCGTGTGTGTGTGTGTGTGTGTGTACAAGTGTGCACATAGGTGTATGTGCATGAATATAGAGATGAAAAGTCACCCTCAGCTCTTGTTTCTCAAGTGTTGCCTACCTTGATTTTTTTTTAAAAAAATTGCTTTACGTGTAGGGATATTTTGCCTGTATGTGTTTCTATGCACAACATGCATGCCTGATGTCTGTATCTGTGGAGGTCAGAGAGGACATCAAATCCCCCTGGACTGGAGTTACAGACCATTATGAGCCACCCTGTGGATGCTGGAAATTGAACCCAGTTCCTCTGGAAGAGCATTCAGTGCTCTTAACCGCTGAGCCATCTCCTAGACTGTATTCTTTGTCTTTTTTTTCTCCCCCCACTTTTTAGGTCCACTATGATTTTTTTTAATTTATTAGAGTTTTTTAAAAATACAAATCCAAGTTCCCACTCCCTCCCCTCCTCCCATTCCTTCCCCACACTGTCCCACCCTACCTCATCCCATCCTCAAAGAGAATAAGGCACATTGCTTTATGGAAGGTCCAAGGCCCTTGTGGGCTGAGTAAGGTATACATCCAAAGAGAATAGGATCCCAAAGAGCCATTACATGCAGTAGGGGTAAATCCTGGTGCCCCTGTCAGTGGTCTCTCAGTCTCCCCTAGCAATTCAACTGTCAACTACATTTAGAGGGACTAGTTTGTACCTATGCTTGCTCCTTCCCAGTCTGGCTGGAGTTGGTGCACACCTATTAGCCCAGGTAAACTGTTTCATTGGGTGAACCCATCATGGTCTTGACTTCTTTGCTCATATTCTCATTCCTCCCACTCTTCAACTGGACTTTGGGAGCTCAGTCCAATGCTCCAATGTGGGTCTCTGCTTCTGTTTCCATCAGCTGCTGGATGAAGGTTCTATGGTGATATTTAAGTTATTCATCAGCCTGACTACAGGGCAAGTCAAGATCAGGCCTCCTCTCCTCTATTGCTTAGGGTCCTAGCTGGGGTCATCCTTGTGGATTCCTGGGAATTTCTCTAGAGCTAGAGTTCTGCTAAGCCTATAACGGCTCCCTTAATCAACATATCTCTTTCCAGGAAGCAGAAAAAGACAAGATCTCCTGAGTAAATTGGGAGAATGGGGACCTTGGGAAAGGGTTGAAGGGGAGGGGAGAGGCAGGGAGGGGGCAGAGAAAAATGTAGAGCTCAATAAAAATAAAAAAGATATCTTTTTCCTTTCTCTCATCTATGTCCTTCCTCCATCTCTACTATCTCATTCCCTCAAGTTCTCCTCAACCTTCCCCTTCTCCCCTCCTTTTCCTCTTCTCCCTTCCCTTCTCCCCCAAGCCCCAGGCTCCCAATTTTATCAGTTTTTATTGGTTTTTATTCCAGTTTCGTCTGTTTCCTATTTCTGGTAAAAAACAATGACATCTTGAATTTTGTATGTAAATGGATGGAATTAGAAAACACTATCCTGAGTGAGGTAACCCAGACCCAAAAAGATGATTATGGTATGTACTCACTGATAAATGGATACTAGCTATAAACAAAGGATACATGAAGCTAAGTAATGAGGTGAACCCAAAGAAAAGCATATATAGATCCTCCTGGAAATTGGAAACAGACAAGATCTTCTTTGTCTTTGAGGCAGGGTTTCTCATTGGCCTGAAACTCACGATGATCAGTGACCTCCGGGGTTCACATGTCTTGGCCTCACCGGCTCTGGATTTACAAACCCACAGCCACGCCATCTTTCTTATGTGGGTTCAGGTCCTCTTGCAAGGACTTTACTGACAGAGTTCTCTGCAACCCCCATAATTAACATTTCAATGTATTATCCCTCTAGCTTTCTCTCTATTTGTAAGCAAATATAAAATGTGTGTGTAGTCAATAAACGTTAAACAATTAGTATTATTCAAATACAGCTGTGGGCATGTTCTCCTTTGAAGACAGCACCAAAAAAATTTTTTTTGAAGGTTTCCATTGGTATATGTTCTAGAACATCTTTGAGGAATATAAGCTAATCAGTTGACTTCTTGCTGGTGAGACTCAGGCTTTGCATGTCTTGGTGGGATTATGTTGTACTGAGTTTTGTTTTTCCAATGCTGAGATTGGACCTAGAGATGTGCGTGTGTGTGTGTGTGTGTGTGTGTGTGTGTGTGTGTTAGACAAGCACTCCACCCCTAAGCTGTGCTCCCAGGCCTTGATTCTTTGAAAAAAGATCTCATCACATAACTCATCTGGAACTAATGGTCCTCCTGCCAGTGCACCTGGAATGATGAACTCATAGGTACATGCCACACCCCACAGTTATTTTGTAAGTAGACTCGTGTCTTTTCCAGCACATAGATCAGAAGGCACATGGCATCAGCTTGTACCATTATTTTTCAAAGATCTATTTATTTATTATGTATACAGTGTTCTGCTTGCATGTGTGCCTGCAAGCCAGAAGAGGGTGCCAGATCTCCTTCTAGATGACTGTGAGCCACCATGTGATTGCTGGGAATTGAACTCAGGACCCCTGGGTGAGCAGCCAGTGCTCTTAACCTCTGAGACATCTCTCCATTCCTTGTGCCACTATTTGTGGTGTTAACTTAGATTTGTGATTATGGGAGACTCTAGTAGATTAGTGTGAGCTTACTCACATTAATAATAATAGTGTGTAATAGAGTAAATATTGTGAGCTAATATTTATAGACAATTTACATTGGTATAGATTCTTGTATATTGATACAAGTTCAAATTATATTTGCTATATTGAATATGCTCCTATTTTTGTTTACAATGTTTGTATATCTATGCAAAGTTATTTTGTCATCTTGTGTGCATGCATGCTTCTACCTCTGCTTAAGACATTTTGTATATTGATACAATTTTAGGATATATTTATCATAATGCATTATACATTTCTACCTCTGATTAAAATACTTATACATTGTTTATATTTGAGGTCATTGTCCTCATTTGTTTCACAGTTGTTTAAAGATTCTCTAATATTCTAATATGAAGCCTTAGTCTTTAAGCTATATAGGTATTAAGAATTTTAGGTCAATAGTCATCCATGTTTGTCATAGTTATAGTTAGATTAATAAGGTTCTTTAGATACATAGAGATTGTATTCAACATAGATAGGTAATCTTTAACCACTTCAAAGAACTGTAGAATATAGCATTTAAATAATTTAGGGTTCTGTTGACGTGAGACACAATTGATCCTGGCAGCACCAATTTATTCTTGAGAGAATGTGGAGCACTGAAGACACTCCACTTGGAGCTTGTTTTCTTCTTGACAAAACTGGCCTTTGGGCAAGGAACTCCCCATGCTTTGACCACTGACAAAATACACATTGTCCAGACTGGACAAGCAGGATACAAGAATAAAGATTACCAAACCTTGCCAAGACAGGGTAAACCGGTTTCGAAAATTTTCCTGCCTCTGAAAATGGTCTGTCAGTTACTCTAGGCCTTAGCTAACATTGGTTGCTCCAACATTGCAAATGAGACTTTGGGTGATTGCCCTGGTAGCCAGCTGTCTCTATCATATACTGCCCATTTTGGAAGCTGCTTGAGTGTACTTCCTGCTTACTCAAGTGATATTATCTCCCTTCTCAGGCCTTCGATGGGGTTGAAGACTTGGCCAAACCATTTCTAATACAAGACTTAGACTCCTTAGGATAGGTTAATTATTGAAACATTTAGCATATGTTTCTTGCTTAATATTGTTTATGTCATTGTAATTCTAATTTTTATGCTTATATCTGTTTTTATTGTATATAGTTTTGTATTGGGTTTAGAATTCCCTGATTTAGACAAAAGCCAATGGCCTTTGAGAGGCTGGACCACTCTGGCCATAGCCTTGGGTACTATAAAGACGAGTGCAGCCTCTCTCTTGGCAGTTGGATTCGGTTCCTGTTCCCTGCTCATGTAGAGGACTGTTGATCTGTGAGTCTACCCCTAAATAAAGAACGCTTTATTATACTCCATTCTGAGCTAGTGTAGGGCTACTTTATCATGATCTTCTACTTGGGCACAGGAGGATCAACAATTCCAGGTTATCTTAGCTATCTAGTGAGTTCACAGACAGCCTGGACCAATGAGATGCTGCTTAAAAAAAAAAAAAAAGGAAGGAAGAAGGAAAGAAGGAAGAAAGGAAAGAAGGAAGGAAGGAAGGAAGGAAGAAAGAAAGAAAGAAAGAAAGAAAGAAAATCCCTGAAGGCAGAAAATAAATTAGTGGCTTCCTGTGGTTGAGGACTGTGATGGAAGGATCAGGTTCTAACTGTAATGAGAATAGGAACCAAAACTTTCAAAAATTAGGTTGTCGTGATGGTTTCAGTCTTTGGATATACTGAAAACACTGGCAGAACATGTTAAATGGGTGAAATATCAGTATGTGAATTGTTTGTCAGCAAAGCTGCTTAAGATGGTGGTGGCGACACCTTTGATCCCAGACAGAGGTAGGCAGATCTCTGTGAGTTCAAGGCCAGCCTTGTCTACAAGAGGTAGTGCCAGGACAGCCAGGGCTACCCATAGAGAAACCCTGTCTTGAAAAACAAAAACAAAATAAAACAAAAACCCACAACAAAGCTGCTTAAACAAGAGGAACTAGCATGCCTGTAATCCCAGCGCTCAGGAGGCAGAAGTGTGAGGAGCGTGCATTTGAGGCCAGTTTGGACTGCGTAATGAGATCCTGTCTCAAAGAAACAACAAAAAGCAGAGACTGAAACTATTGTTCAGTAGTAGTAGAGTGCTTCCTGGCTCCATCCCCAGCATCACACGAAGAAAAACAAGTCTCTATCAAAGTTTGACCGACAAGCTTTCACATCCATTGATGATTCTTGCTCAAGTTAGTCATTACTGTGATACTTTGATTATTGCAATGTGATAATTTTTTAATTATTTTCTTCCTTCTATATTATCAGGTGAAGGGACCAATAGGCTCCGAGGTTTCGAACACTGACTGCTCTGCCAAAGGACCTGGGTTCAATTCCCAGCACCCACATGGCAGCTCACAACTGTCTGTAACTCCAGATTCAGGGAATCCAACACTCTCACACAGACATACATGCAAGCGAAACACCAATGCACCTAAAATAATTTTTAAACTTTAAAAAAGAATATATAATATTAGTTGGCATTTTATTATAAGAAAGAGTTACAAAATATTTTTATTAAAATGGGACCATACATAATACTTGGTAATGTTTTTATTATTGTTATTTTATGTATATGTTTTGCTTGCATGAATGCTTCTGCATCACTTCGGTGCCTGGTGCCCACAGAGGTATAAGAGGGTTACAGAGGGTTGTAAGCCACCATGTGGATACTGGGAAGTGAACCCACGTCCTCTGAAAGAGCCGCTGGTGATCTTAACCACTGAGCCATCTCTCCAGCCCCTTGTGATTTGCTTTTAAAGTTAACATCATTAGTATGGTGAGTCTGGGCTAGTTCCTAGTCACTGACTAAGCACCTGTCACGAGCATGCGAGAGGGAAAGACAGTTGCTTGACTTCAGAGGTTTCAGTCCATGTCAGGGAGATGATGGCAGAGGATAGCTCACGTCACAGAGGCCAGGAAGCGGAGAGAGAATGCCTGCAGTAGCTGGATGCTTCCTCTCAGGGACTTCTTATTCTCTCCAGGTCTTTGAACAACAGAATTCTGCTACCCACACTCAGTGTGGGTTTCCTGATGTTAACTCTCCTGGAACACTTCACAGCCTCTTCAGAGAAGTCTTTACTAAACTCCTGGGTACTTCTCTAGTCAAACAAGCTGTCAGTCAAAGTTAATCACTATGAATCTATCCCCTGTCAACTTGATATCAAAATGCACCTCTTTAAAAAAGAGCATCCCAGGGCTGGAGAGATGGCTCAGTGGTTAAGAGCACTCACTGCTTTTCCAGAGGTCCTGAGTTCAATTTCCAGCAACCACACGGTGGCTCACAACCATCTGTAATGAGATCTGGTGCCCTCTTCTGTCATGCGGGCATACATGGAGGCAGAATGTTGTATTAATAAATAAATCTAAAAAAAAAAAAGCAGCATCCCATTCCCATTTCTCTGTTAACAGCCCTGGCTGTCCTGGAACTCACTCTGTAGATCAGGGGGGCCTCAAACTCACAGCGATCCACCTGTCTCTGCCTCCCCAGTGCTAGGATTAAAGGCATGTGCCATCACCGCCTGACTCAGGTCTCTGAGGCTTTAAAGCAAACTCACTCAGCTATAAGTCATTTTTCTTAAAAAAGAAAATGTGTGCCTTCAAAATTCTGTGGCATGGTTACATATTTCTATTTGAAAAAGGATGAATAGGGAATGGCAAGGAGGAATCCAGGCAAAACAAGATAGACACACCACACAACAAACGTTAGGACCTGTAGTTCCGTGGCTGTCTTCCAGGGCACACAGTGGCATAATGTAAGTGCCAGAGGACTTGGCTGTCCCTGCTCCTGAGCCTCCTGGCTGCTGGCCCTCTTGTCACTTCTCCCCAGGAAACATCCCTGTTTCTGGCACTTTCTACTTCCTATGGTCTCTACTGAAGCTTAGGATCCACCTTCTCAGCAGAGCTTTGTTGTGGAACATCATTTTAAAATGTGTTACATTTGTTTCTGCTGGGGAATATTTGTTTTAATGATGTAAAGATGCATTGTAGTCTTTTATGTTACATTTGTTTAACTTTGTGAGATTGATTCTTTACCTGTCTAAAACACTTGATGGTCCAGTAAAGAGCTGAACGGCCAATAGTGAGAAGGAAAGGCGAGGCGGGGCTGGCAGACGGAGAGAACAAATAAACGGAAAAAGAAGAAAGCAAGAGAACAAAGAGAGGAGGACATCAGGGGCCACCCAGCCAGCCACCCACCCAGCCAGCCATGGAGTAAGAGTGAAAGTAAGGTATACAGAAGTAAGAATAGGAAAAAGCCTGGAGACAAAAGGAAGATGGGATAATTTAAGTTAAAAAAAGCTGGCTAGAAACAAGCCAAGCTAAGGCTGGGCATTTATAAGATACAATTAGACTCTGTGTGTGATTTGTTTGTATAGCATGAATAATAAAAACCTAGAAACGGATATTGGGGTTCAACTTGAAGATCAGAAAAGCAAAGCAGCCAGTTACTGGCTCTTATCTCTACCGCAGACCAAAATGGCAATCCTGCCTTTATGAATCCTCAGAATGAGACTGAGCTGAGAACTGTCTCCTCCCATCTTAAATTCCTCTCTAGTGCTGGGATTAAAGGCATGCACCACTACCACCTGACTAACTGGTTAACTGGTGTGGCTACTGGGATTAAAATTGTGTGCTACCACTGCCTGGTCTATGTGACTGACCAGTGTGACTGTTTTACTCTCTGATCTTTAGGCAAGCTTTATTTATTAAAACATAAATAAAATACCACTATATACCACTATATTTCCCCATTTTTGTCTAAAATAAAAAGAATGCTATAACTAATATAAGAAAAACTATATACAATACGTATAATAATTATATATAATATATACAGGCAATAAATACATCAACAATTGATAAATTCAGAGAAAATACTCCATATCCTATCTTGTGAGTCAAAAGTCTTGTACCTAATTTACTTTCTATCAAAACTTGCATTCTGCATCAGATAAATAAGGAAACTATAACTATCTACTCTTCAATTCCCTCAGATACCCAAGAAGGAAATAATATTAACTGATTAAACAGAAAGTGCAAGCAAATGACTTCCAAAAATTGTGAGAAATGACAGAAACAGCTGATGCCTGCACATTCACCCAAAGTTCTTCTGTAATATTGGGGCATCCATCTTCAGCCTACGGCCCCATAGTATCTGGCAGACTTTTCCAGGAAGCAGGAAATTTGAAAAACTCTTTGACCTATATTGGCAGTTTGTCAGTCACTTTTTTCTGTGTCTTGCAGAATGTCCAGCAGACTCTTTCATGAAGCAGAAACCCTAAAGGACTATCTCACTTTCTTTTAGCAAGTTCAGCAGTCATTTCTCTGTGGGTCCTGCATGTACAATATACATGCAGACAGTCAAGTAGCCCAGGCAAGAACAGTTTCTTGCTCAAATGTCTAGCCTTGTCATATTAAGTCAGTTCCATAACGAGCTTCTTCAATGCCCATCAACTTCTCTGAAGTAATTCTCTCAGAGGCAGACATGTCTCACTGTCAAGAAAAGTCTAAGTATTTAAAACATTTTAAATGCCATATTCTATAGGTCTTTGAAAGGTTTGAAGAATACCTATCTATCTGAAATATATCTCTGTACGTCTGGAAAACCTAACTAACATGACTACAAGTTTGACTATTATTATTATCTACTAATCTGTAATTTTAAATTATATATTATATCTTTTAAAATATTTATTTATTTATTTATTATGTATACAATATTCTGTCTATGTGTATGTCTGCAGGCCAGAAGAGGACACCAGACCTCATTACAGATGGTTGTGAGCCACCATGTGGTTGCCAGGAATTGAACTCAGGACCTTTGGAAGAGCAGGCAATGCTCTTAACCACTAAGCCATCTCTCCAGCCCCTATACATTACATTTTTAAAAAAAAACTTTATTTTTATTTTTTATTTATTTATTATATATACAGTGTATAGTCAACACGTATGCCTACATGCCAGAAGAGGGTACCATATCTCATGTTGTAAAACACCATGTGGTTGCTGGGAATTGAACTCAGGACCTCTGGAAGAGCAGTCAGTGTTTTTAACCTCTGAGCTATTTCTCTAGCCCTATACATTACAATTGCATTTTTAAATAAGTTGCACAGCCACAATACCTTAAACAAGAGCAGAAATACACACACGCACACACACACACACACACACACACATATAGTGGAACAAAAATTGACCTTAAATTTGTATCAATAGACCAAGATCCATACCAATGCAAAGTATTCATCTCTATATCATATCCCCTTTTAAATGAAAGCAAACATTTATAAACAATCATTTTGGGAATTTGGGCATAGATTTCTCCAAACTGTTTCCTGCTGTTTGTTGGTCAAAGTATTTTTAGGGTTCATGGATACCGTTTGGGAGGTCTTTTCCATCAAACCATATTAGCCTGGTAGGAATTCACAGGTTTTTATCCTTTGTGGAAACAAAAGCAGAATATCTTTTCCAAAGCAACATATACTTAAACCCAAATTTTGAAGTCAAGATACCTTTATGTTTCTTTAACTTAGCAGCCCCCCAAATCAGTGTCTCTCTGCAATCAAAAAGTCCAAAGAAAACACAATAATATGCATAATCTAGACTCTCTGTGTATATTCCATCTTTATGTGTCTTATTTTTCTTTACTTCTTTAATCTATGACTGTTTGTACTTTTTTATATTATTTCTCTCTCCCAAGCCTATGTACATTTTTTTAAAACACACTGTGACCCATTCAGAGGTTTATTTTGTCTGAATCTGTCTTTACTTCATATCTGTAATCATTTTCTGACCAGGAGCACTTTTTTTTAATGCTAAGTGGGCATGGCTAGGACCAACTCCATGGCCATGACTGTTGGCTCCGCCATCTGACGTGGCAGAGGTATGTTCAGCACCTCTGCTAGCCGTTCTCACTGCCTCGGTTCTGGGGATGCAGCGGGTCTATGTCACTGTTAAGCAACTAGTAGCGTGATGCTCACAAACCCCATTTAAGTTCAGGATCTCGCAAAAGAGCCAGAGAGTTCATGCTGCCTGCACAAATCAGGAAGCTGTCTCTTAAAGAAGCCATGAAGTTTTTGCTACTAATTCTGAATCAGGATGCCTTCTCTTAAAGAAGCCTTGCCTCTCCTTGCCACCAGCAAACAGTCTATCTGAAAAAATGTGACTACCAAGCAGCCATGTTCTTCTGTTCTTCATTGTTAGAATCTCTCAGGTTTTATGTGGATGTAGTTGGTCCATGTTGGTGCTATTTTGTAAATGGAGATGCTTTTCCATTTTCTGGCTGCCCTGACCTGAATAGTCACACAGAAACTATATTAATTACAATACTGTTTGACCAATAGCTTAAGTGTATTCCTAGCTAGCTTTTTTTTTTTTAATTTTTCAAGACAAGGTTTCTCTGTAGCTTTGGAGCCTATCCTGGAACTAGTTCTTGTAGACCAGGCTGGACTTGAACTCACAGAGATCCACCTGCTTCTGCCTCCCGAGTGTTGGGATTATAGGCGTGCACCTTGCTAGTTCCTAGCCAGCTCTTACATTTTAAATTAATCCATTTCTATTAATCTGTATATCACCATGAGGCTGTGGCCTACCGGTAAGGTCCTGGCATCCTTCTCAGCAGCTACATGACATCACCTTGACTCTACCTACTCTTTCTATGTTCAGATTTCCTGCCTAGTTATATTCTGTCCTGCCATAGGCCAAGGCATCTTCTTTATTAACAAATGGTTATAAAACATATTCACAGCATACAGAGGGGAATTCCACATCAACCACCCACTCCAATCAGCAGGAAGTAGCCTAGAAAACTACACCCACATTCCCCCAAAATGAATTATGGATGTTTGTCTTCGTTTAGAGTATTGGTTACAAGTTGTTTTGGATAACGGTCAAGAAAAAAAAGCTAAACAAGGGAGATTAGATTCAGAGTTCTTGTTTTGAAAAAGAAAAAAAGGGGAAATGCTGTGGGATAATGCTTATACAGTGTAAAGATTTGTCACTCATACTAGTTTAATAAAATACTGATTGTCAGTAGCCAGGCAGAAAGTATAGGTGGGGTGACCAGACTAGAAGAATTCCGAGAAGAGGAAAGGCAGAGGTACAGTCACCAGCCAGACACAGGGAAAGCAAGATGAGAATGCCTCACTGAGAAAAGGTATCAAGCCATGTGGCTAAACATCAACAAGAATTATGGGTTAATTTAAGTTGTAAGAGCAAGTTAATAATAAGCCTGAGCTAATAGCCAAACAAGTTATAATTAATATAAGCCTCTGTGTATTTCTTTGGGACTGAATTACTATGGGACCAGGTGGGACAGAAACTTCTGTTTCTATATTTGGGAGCTATGTGGCAACCCCCCCCCAAAAAAAGGCAAAAGAACCCAAAGAGCATAAGAGTAAAAACAACTAACAGCAGAGCTTCTTCTCCATTCCCTTCTTGAGCTACAATGGGTGAGGTCTGGTCAGTTCCTGTAATGAGGCCAAGGTATCTTTCCTATTTTCCCAATGCAAATACTTAATTTCTTTTTAATGGCCCCGACCTCTTCAGCCATCACACATTTCTTTGGTACCAACTTTATGTCCCTCTTTCTTTCATTAGGTTTTTGTTCAAATAAGCTTTCTTCATTTGCTCTTTATGGAATGAAGCAGTTTCTAAAAGTTAATGCAGCAGACTTTTTTTCTTCTGTGGCATGTTCCTTTTCTGGCTTCTTTTCAGCTGATAGTTTCTCAGAGGCTGTAACCTTTCCCTCTCTACTTGTTGACATGTGCCTGTACCTTTCCCTTTTTGCTCTCTGAAGGCTTCTGACTGAAGGCCCCTCCTCTGTTCCTTCTGCTGTGACACTTCCACCCTTGTCACCAAAGTCTGTAATTTCTGACCTGGTGAAGAATGGCATCCTGTTGCAGTCTTTGTGCTCAGGTCCAGCTGCTGAAGAATGGCATCCTGTTGTAGTCTTTGTGCCCAGGTCCAGATTCAATGTGATTCTCAGGTTTTCAGTGGATTCTTCTTCAGGACTCTATGGTGAATCTTCTCACATGGTACTTAGAGGGCTCCTTGGATCTCTGGGCTTTTCAAGATTCTGCTCAGGTCTGTGTTTGTCCTCATATACACGAGGAAGTTCTCACAACACTTCAGGAGAGCCACTTCGTACGAAATGTCAGGAATTCATAAAACTTCTGGACAGCCCTGTCCAAATGCAGGACACCACACATGCCCACCAGCAGGAAGTTTCACAGTGTCCGGTTTGCTCACAGTAGGCAGAGTAACACCAGGGATGCTTCCGAAGACTTTGACGATACCACTGCCTTCATTGTAGATGATGCAAGGTCACCTGCACTGCCATGACATCAGTTTCTCCTCTACTCTTGCCAGCTCTCATCCGCAGAGAAACATGGACCTTGATGATGTCATCCCAGGCTTTGTGTTTCTCAAGCAGCAAATCAGCCTCCTTGGTCTTCTTGTAACTTTCAAGTTTTTCTCCAAACACAGAAGGCAGTTCAGGGACTTTCTCAACATGACAAACTTTAGCCATCACTGGAAGCTAGGGTGGTTGAGGCGGCCAAGGCAGAGAGGGCATATCATTCTGGGGTTGTGTTCACTCTGCAGTGCCAATAATGCTAGGTTTTGATTAGTGCAAACATGTGACCTTTTTTCTTAAGGTACTCTGGCCAGAATGGTGGGCCCCAGCACCTTGACCTCTAGGAACTGAACCATAGCTCTGCCTGTACTGTCCTAAAGCTTAGTGCTGGTCTTCACAACTTGCCAGTTCATTCATGGCACAGGGCTGTTGTTTTTGCACAAATTGGTGTGAACAAAGCTTACAATATGTGTGAAATGGGAGCATAAAACGCAGCTGGCAAAGTGATTTCTGACAGGTGACCCACCTTCTCAGAGTTGATGTGAAGGCATGCGTGGTCACATGACATGGCAGTGAGAGTAAAGGCTATGCCCCACACTTCTTTTTTAAAAAAGATTATTCATTTATTATTTATGTGTGAGTTCCTGGGTGTATGTGTGTGCACTGTGTATGTGTGAGTTCCCGGTGTATGTGGATACACCTGTGTATGTGTGAGTGTCCAGATGTATGTGTGCACCTGTGTACATGTGTGTACTATGTACATGTGAGTGCCTGTGGAAATCAGAAGAGAGTGTCAGATCCCCTGGAACTGGAGTCACAGGTGATGGTGAGCCAACTGCGCAGGTCCTGGGAACTGAACCTGGATCCTCTGCAAGAGCCGCAAATTCTCTTAACAATTGAGCCTTATCTCAAGCCCCTATATGTGCTTCTTTTCAGGAAATACTGCAAAAACCCTTTCCCCCCTCCTATTTGCTCATTATTCTCACCACTGTAAATGTGTCTAAAAGCAGCTAGTAATATCCATGTCGCAACCTGAGGGTTGGGTTGCCTTGAAATTTCCTCCCCCATATTAATTAGACATTTTAATTCAACCTTTTTCAAAATCTCAGAGAATGGATAAAATGCATAGAAACTCATTGTCAGAATGTAACAGGAATGGTCTCTAATTCCTAAGCGAGCTGCAATTTCTCACGTGCCTAGTCTTTTCCGCCTACATCCTTGTCCACGTTCTGGACTTTTGAGCTCCCTGCAAACCCGGTCACAGCATTCTAAGCCTTTTCTAGCCTTGTTAGATTTTACCAAAACTCACTGGGCAGCAATAGCCACGCCTTTAATCCCAGCAGTCAGGAAGCAGAGGCAAGAGCGTCTCAGTGAGTTCAAGGTCAGTTCTATGATGTAAGTTCCAGGACAGCCAGGAATGCAACCCAGAGAAATCCTGTCTCAAAATACAATACAAAACAAACAAACAAAAAAACCAAACCAAACCAAAAATACTTTACCAAATCCCTCCTGTAAAATAACCATTTGATTGTGCCACCATAGAAATGGTCTTCCTGCCACTATTGATTAGGTTTTGGTAGTAAATACCTGCTGCCAACGGCTCAAGAGAGGAAGGGTGTGTTGTGACTCATTGCTTCAGTGACTTTGCCCATAGGTAGTTGGTTCCATTTCTGTGATCCTGATTAGAGACTGAACATCATGGTGGGCACACGTTGTGGAGCAGCCCACCCTATGGCAGGCAGAAAACAGAGAAAACTGAGGAAGCAGGCAAGATCTAGCCCTAAGGCTTAGAATGCTGTAATGGGATCTGGGCAGTGTTGGCACACACCTTTAATCCCAGCATTCCAGAGGCAGAGGCAGGAGGATCTCTGTGAGTTCAAGGCCAGCCTGGTCTTCAGAGAGAGTTCCAGGACAGCTGGGATTGTTACACGGAGAAACCCTGTCTCGAAAAACAAAAATAAACAAACAACAAACGAAAAGAAAGTTGTAATGGGACTGAGTGATCCTGGGATCCGGGGAGCTCCAAAGACTGGAATACAGACAGGGATGTAGATGGAAAAGATGTGAGACATTAGAACTTGTTGGGAATTGTACAAGAGGCCATTCCTGATACATTCAAGCAACGTACCCCCAACTATATACTTCCTGCATCTAGACCTGACCTCAAAGCCTGGTGCGCACCCCAAACTTTAGCACCAGCACAGGAACCTGTGGGGGCATTTCTTACTAAACTGTAAAGCACCGTGTCAATGTTTACGTGTTTCGTCATGTTTTGTGGCTGCTAAATGTTTACTAGAATGTGCAGCACAAGCTGTTGAGCAGCCTTTATTATTTAATATTTGCTTGTCCCAGCTTTTACTCCTACGAATGCTATACCTGCAAACAACCCTGTTCCTCCTTAGGAATTATTTATTTAGGATAAACATCTAGAAATGTGGTTTCTAGCCAGAGAATAAGTTGTCTTTCAGAGCTGTTTCTCAAACACCGATCCGACTTCATTACACCTCTACTCACCCCCTTTGATGTGCCTCCTGCCTGCAGAGTTGAGCTCCCTTCCTTGGCAGGCAGGCAGGTTCTCCATAACCGTCTCTTCCGTAGGTCTAGGCCATCACTTCTCATGTGTTCCACCTACATTAGGCAGCTCGCCATCCATGTGTGTGCATGTGTGTGCGCACACACACAGACCGAGAACCGCTGCTCTGTATCTTTCTACTGTATGACCTTGAGACAAGATCTCTCACTGAACTGGAAGCTTACCATTTCTGCTAGCCTGGCCAGCCAGTGAGCTCCCAGAGTCTACCTGTCTCCTCCCTTAGTTCTGGTGTTTCAGGCCTGCACAGGCATGTACTTCATGGCTACTGGGGGCAAATATATAACTCACAGACAACTGAAGCAACACCTCTATCCCAGCTGAAATTACCTGGTGCAAGTGAAAAGGAAACATGGAACATACAACAAACCTGCTTAGGAGTTTACTAGAGGGACATGTATAGACCTGGGAAAGTCAGTGTGCAGAGACAGAAAGAGAGGGAGATGGCGCATCCACCTTTTCAAAGCTGCCTAGCGCATGTGCACAGGGGGTTGACCTGACTACATCATATGCAGATGACGGAGCTCACGCGCACAAGGGCTTAGCTGAGTCATACGTGGATGATGCAACCACACATGTACACAAGAACTTAGTTGAGTCATATGTAGATGATGCAACCATGCGTGCATGTGGGTCATGCAGGGCCCTTTAAGATCCCCGGGGCCATTAGGCACTTCTCCCTGAGGGCTTGTCCCCCCCCCCCCAAGTGTCAGCCTTATTGTGGCTGAAATCATTACATTTCACCCTTTTGTTTATTCTAAAAATTTGGGAGTTTGGGGTCTTTAATGGGTGGGAATGGGGTGTTGTAAGGTCTCTCGTGACTGCTTCCTGCTGGTTTTGTGGGCATCAGAGAGTTGAGATGTTTGACCACGTCCTGGAGTGGCTGGTTACTTTGTGTTTTTTCTGAGCTCTGTGGAACTGGCTGGCTGGCAGCTTGGACCTCGCAAGATGCTGGAAAGGCAGAAAATTATGTCTGGAAAAAATTTAGATCCTGGTGATCAAGGGAGGAGAGTCCCAAGATGGAAGATAGAGAATTTTTTTTGGGGGGAAGGCAGGTGGAGGGGGGAATTTCCCAGGTGTTCCTGAGACCAGGAATGATAAGGCAAGAATTAAATGATGCTTATTCTGGGTGAGTCTGGTCTGTTTAGATAGGTCCATTTGGCTCCCTGGAGCTTATGGAAAAATGTTTGAAAAGAAATAAATTTTAGACATATTAAAAGCTTATGTTTATGACGATATAGTGTTGGAATGGAAGACGGTGGGGGGAAGGAAGGAAGAGAAGGGGGAATTATTAGAAAGGGGAATTATTAGACCCCTCAATGTTTTACCTGAAGCAAATCTTATGGCACTTGTTCTCTTTAGCATCATGGGATTGATTACCTAACATCCAGGAGACACTGCTGCAGTCGGTGATAAACCTGTTATGTTAAAGTCTGTTTTGTGAGTTTTTGGAGTCTGGGGCTGTGAATGTCCCCAAACTCGTTATTGTTTCTTACCTCCTGGGCTTTTGACAGTCCTTGTACCCTTGGCTCTATGTTTAATGATGGTCCCTGTAATAACAACTTATACAGAGTTTTTGGCACAGGAGAGTTGAGTATGGTGATGAAACTTTTATTTTTCTGGAACTGGGGAAAGAGTGGCTGATCTTGGTGCCCTCTGGAACTTAGGGGAGCAGGGCCCTGTAGAAGGCCGCAACCACACTCTCCACCATAGATGGCGCTGCACCGCCAGGTGAGCTAGAAAGCTCACACGTGTTGGTAACTTTCCACTACTCCCAAGGTATCACCTGGGACTGGGAGCAGTTGACCAATCCAAGAGTGACACGTCTGAAGCTAGGACTGTTTCATATATAAGGGATGGCTTCCTTCATATCTGGGTCTCCGCCATGTGGCTTATGCTCTAGCTCCCAAGAGGATTAAAGCCATTTCTGCAGAAGGATCCTGTGTCCCGCGTGGTTCTTGCAGGCGAGGCCGAGCGCAGGACATCTGGTGCGATACCCGGGAAGAAGAAGAACTTTGCACCGCCGGAGACCAGGAAGGATTCAGAACTGCAGGCATGCATGCTCAGAGAGGTACGCTCTAAAGTCCAGAGAGCATATCAGAAACTGAGCAGCAGTGGGAGGTTGTGCGCGCACCCAGATAAGTTAAAAAGGACCCCCCAGTGATTCTAAGAAAGTAAAAATGGGGGAGAAGGCTGATTTACAAGGTCAAAAGCTTTATGTTATGTTGCTCATGTTGTCTTTTGTGTACCGGATAGGAGAAAGATATTTAAATTTAGAAACTGCTAAGGATATGATGTTTTGGGAAAGAGGTTCTGTTTTCATCTCCACAGAAAAGGAGAGCCTAAGGGTGTACTTGGGATTTATGTGGTTTGAATCACCGAGACCTCCTGAAATGTTATAGTGTTTACCCCTAAAATACAGCGGCCCAATTCAGCAGGAAGCAGCCAAAGAGACTAACGGCGCCCAAATTCCCTAAAAGATTAAATGAGGTCCTTTCAGTGATTACAGAGCAGCAAGCCTGCTTCTCTGAATTCCGCTTTGCTCCATACACCGGTTTGGGCTCGGAGTGGGTGCAGCTGGGGCTGGAGGGCAGCTAGAGCGGAGCTTTGCTCTGTGGCTATGGTGGGAGGCACGTTGCGCCGGCTCAGTTGGTGCCTGGCCTGGAGGGTGTCATGGCGGTGCCCGGAGTAAGAGCGGTGCCACAGGCAGCCGGGCCAGAGGGCTTACAGTGTACCTGGGACTGTGAGGGTCTCTGAGGCTAAAATGGCTCTGGTTCCATTTGGCTATGCTAAACGATGCTGACTTCAGGCAGGGCTGGTCGTAATTATCATAATAAAAGCGCAATTAAGGTTTAGCCGCAGTAAACAGGCAGTACCGTATTACATCTACATAGTGCGACTTAAGTTTTTAAGAACTGCTTAGCATTTTAAGAACTCAAGTCCTCCTAAAAGATTGCTGTGTATACGCTTGGCTTGTCTGGTGTTTCAGGATCCGCAGGGAGGTGGATGCGAAGGGCCCTTGGATTTTGGGGTGATTGGGTCGTTGGCTGGATCTGTGAGAGTTTACAGCCGCTTTTGCTGTGGCACAGGTGTTGAGAGTTGGCTAGTAGGGAAGCGGCCCTGGTCGCCGCCTCTCCCATCGGCCCCTTGAGCCGCAGCGGCTCTGGCGTGGACCTTGAGATGTTGCCGCCTGTGCCGCCTCAGTCTGGGTGTCGGCTCCCGCCACACTCCCCCACCAACACAGCCACGGAGGACTGGGCTGGCTGGCCCCGTGGGGAAGGCGGGGGCGCCTGGGGGTGGAGCCGCCACTTCCTGGCCTGGGACACGGGGATCCGCACAGCGAGCAGGCCCAGGGCCGCACACAGCCCTTGGATGGCGGGCGGGCTCTGGAACCCAAGGCCACCGTACCGGCAAGGAATACGAGAGCCAATAAATCTTAAACCTAATATCAACAAACAGGGCCTGGGTTTTTCCTAGGCGCCACTGGGGCAGCACGGCCTATATCATGAAGAACAAAGACCCTCAATCAGTTATCTACCACAGTGGCTACAGCCCTGGATCAGTAGGCTACCATAGATACATCTATTAGAGGTGGAATAATTGTTCTTAATCAAATAATTGACCTAGTACAAAAACAGGTGGATATCTTATGACAGCTTGCCCAATTGGACTGTGAATGGAAAACTCCAGCCTTATGTGTGACCAGTGTACCATATGAGAACTTTACAAAAGTGGCTAACTTGTCCCGAGAATTGTCTTTGTATCTTGCAGGAGAATTTTGATGATTTGCTGTCCTCCTTGAGATGGTCCATCGTGACAATCAACTCCACGCGAGTGGACATAAGCCTGGCCAAAGGATTCCAGTCCTGAGTCGTGTCCTTCATCCCCTACTTCAAAGAATGGGTGGGGGTGGAAATGTTTTGGAACGGTCCTACGCTATGGAATAGTGTTTCTCCTCTGGATGGTCTGCTGACTCTAATCCCAAAGTCTTAGGGACAAAGTGGTTTTTGCACAGCGCTGGCTGCCCTGGAACAGGGAGCCTCTTCTGATATGTGGTTATCTATGTTAAAGCAGTAAGGTTTAAGCCAACCAGCTCCTGCACCCCTAGGACTGTGGTCCATGGCACAGGGTGGAATGCTTGGCTTAGCTAGCCCTGAAGGTTGTGGAGCTGAAAAGCATCGCACAGAGAATGGCCCTCTCTGAGAGATAAGTCGCCCTGCATAAGGGTTTCCTGCTGTATATTCCCCTTTCCCAGAAAAATGGCAGAGGGCAGGCCGGATAAGTTCCAGGTGTCATGAGCCTAGGGGCAGATTCCGTGTAAGCCCATTTTAATGTTTTCATTTTGGGAAGTGCGACCTCTATCTTTACCTTCTGAGGGAGTTGCCTTTCTGCAAAGAAGTAAAATTAGGGGGAGATGTAGAAGGCCGCAACCACACTCTCCACCATAGATGGCGCTGCACCACCAGGTGAGCTAGAAAGCTCACACGTGTTGGTAACTTTCCACTACTCCCAAGGTATCACCTGGGACTGGGAGCAGTTGACCAATCCAAGAGTGACACGTCCGAAGCTAGGACTGTTTCATATATAAGGGATGGCTTCCTTCATATCTGGGTCTCCGCCATGTGGCTTATGCTCTTGCTCCCAAGAGGATTAAAGCCATTTCTGCAGAAGGATCCTGTGTCCCGCGTGGTTCTTGCAGGCGAGGCCGAGCGCAGGACAGGGCCCTGTTTGAGTTACCGTACACGAGGGGTTTCTTGAGCTGGAAGCGTAAAAGGTTTAAGGTGGGACAGGTGGATCCAATGAGAGAGTCCCTTGAGCTTGACAGCTGTGGGAGTTACAAGAATTACTTTAAAGGGGCCCTGCCATTTAGAGGTAAGGGGTGAGGGGTGTTGGTCTGGGGAAGAAAATAGTGCCCTATTTTAATCGGTGGTGGGCATGAATTGGCACATGGTTGAGGTAAAATCCCATAATAGGGAGCAAAGATGGGATAACAGCAGAGTAATCAGGTGATCAGGAAGTGGAGAGGTTTTGGGTGTGAGGCCAGGGGTTAAAACCGGCTGCCCATATATGAGTTCAAAGGGCGAGGAGCAGGGGGCTTTTGGGGAGAGCCCTAAGCCTAAGAAGGGCCAGAGGCAAAAGTTTTACCCCGTCGAGGTGAAGCTCCTGTGACATTTTAACAAGAACATTTTTTAAAAGAACAATTAGTTTGTTCTACCTTCCCTGAAGACTGAGAATGGTATGGGATACGAAAATGCCGGGGAATGTTAAGAACCTTAGATAAAGTTTGAGAGATCTGGGAGGTAAACTCTGGGCCATTATCCGACTGAAGAGAAGTTAGGATTCCGGGGGATAATTTCTCAAGAGAAGAACATCAGAAACTGTCTGGGCTCTCTTGTTGGTGGTGGGAAATGCTTCATTCCACCCAGACATGTCCACCAAAGCCAGGAGATATTTTAGCTCATCTGACTGTGGGCATATGAGTAAAATCAAGCCGCCAGTCAGTTCCTGGAAGTGAGCCACCTGAGAGGCTGGTAGAGGAAAAGACACATTGGAGCTGGGGGGTTGGGAGGCTAGAAGGAGGAGGGGAGCTGTTGGCGAGTCTGAGGTAAGGTGAATGGAAGGAGCAAACGAAATGGAAGCTCCTACTTTTGATAAAACATCTCTTCCCATAAGAGGTACCGGGCAGGTTGGCATGACTAAAAATGAATGAATGAGATAAATACCCCTAAAAACACAGTTAAGTGGTGGGGTCTGCTGAGGTAGATAAAGCTGTCCCCCTTCCCTGACAATAGGGAAACTAGAAGGAGAGGTATGTCCCCAGAATTCCCTCAGTAGCAAATATGTGACTCTGGTGTCCAAGAGAAAGGAGATGGGCTGTCTTGATACCATAATGTTTACCCGTGGCTCCCTGTTACAGATGACAGTTGTGGTCATGTCAAGGGAGCCTGGAAAGCCTCACTCATCCATGGCCAGACCTAGAAGATCAACTTGGGAATGGTCTAGGTTTGATGTCTCTATGCCACGATGTTGCATAGAGAGGGGCTGCTTGTTGGTCCTGGCTGCCCAGCTAGCTTAGCCCAGAAATAATCACACAGAAACTGGATTAGTTAAAGCACTGCTTGGCCCATTCACTCTAACTTCTTATTGGCTAACTCTTGCATCTTAGTTTAACCCATTTCCATTAATCTGTGTATTGTCACATGGCAGTGGCTTACTGGGTAAAATTCCCAGTGTCTGTCTCCGGTGAATCCATGGCTTCTCTCTGACTCTGCTTTCTTCCTCCCAGAATTCAGTTCTGTCTTCTCTGCCTACCTAAGTTCTGCCCCATCAGGCCAAGACAGTTTCTTTATTCATTAACCAATACAAGCAACACCAAGAGGGGACTCCCACATCACCGAATCGACTGCCCAATGTCCTTCCCTATGGCATCTTGGACAAGGTCTCGTGGGACCAAGATGAGGATTAGGGCATGATTGGGCCCAGTGAACAGCTCTACCACATTTGAAATACAGGCCTGGCTGTTCTCAAGCCCCAGGGGGCAAGGGAGCATGGACAGCACAGATCGGCCGGTATGTCACCTCGGCCAGTTGGAGGGCCGTGGCAAGCATGTGATAGTGATGATTGTGGGCTTTGTCATTCTTCACATGGTACACCTTAAAAGCCAACTCCAAAGCTTCTGCCTGCAGGGTCAAGGGGCCTTTCTCCAAACGTCTAAGTTTAACCTTAATGTCAGGGTAGCACTGAGAAAAACAATGAGTCATGAGTAACTGTCTGCCTTCTGTGGTTTCTGGATCTAAGTTAGTATATTGTAATAGGGCTTTAGTGAGGCATTCAAAAAACGCAGAGGGATTGAATGACCTCTGAGAGCTTACTATGATTTACTGGCTTGAGGGCAGCCTTGCAGAAACCTGCCAGAAGGCAAGTCAAGAACTGGCCCCTAGCTAAAATTCCACCTGAGGTGCTATAATCCCAGTGTGGTTCCTGCTCAGGGACTGCCTCTGTCCTTGGGGGAGGGGGGTTGCTTGTGTTTGGTGAACCTCGCCTGCATGTAGTCTGGCCTGTTCCCAAACTCACCTGTGCTCTTCAGGAAGTAGGTTATTAGATAGGGTCATATAGATATCATGAAAGGTGAGATTATAAGACTGAGACTTAGAGTTTAGATAGTAAAAGGCTTGGATGTAAGGAAACTCCTTTCATTTGCCTGTGCGCTGACAGTAGTTAGAAAGCTCCTGTAGAATATCAGGATCAAAGGTGTCGTTAGGCAGCCACTTTAAATTGTTAATCTAAATTGTAACAAAGTCATTTTTTGAACAAAGATGGACAAGTGTGTGAATCCCTAAGTAGGGAATTAAGGCCTGGGGTTTCAGGGCCTCTAAAAGGCATCCCAGGGGGTAGGCTGGATTGATGGTCTTGGATGGCTTGTTACCCATAGCTGAAACCAGGAAACCCCACAAAAACAGTGACACCACAAGACTTATAGGGGGACATCTCCCCTTTATAAGCGGGGTCAGGGCTTGTAGGAGCGTCCTCTACCTACCTACAGGAGGGGCGTTAAAGCCTGATTGGCTCCAGCCCGGGTGACTGGGTGACTGGGAAGCCAGAGAGGCTGGAGACCGAGTGCTCTCTCACAGTGGTCCAAAGGAAAAGAAAAGAAAAAGAGAAAGAAAAATCCGAGGGACCCTGGGCCCCCAGTCATGGGAGGACTGACCCCAGATCGTCCAAACACGATTTCAGCTAAGGGAAGCAATCCAGAGATGCATGTCAGCAAAGGGCTCAACCGTAGCCATGAAGGCCGTGGGGTTGTCCCTCCATTTCTAGGAACGCCAGAAGATTTCCGGGAGCTCAGCGGCCAATTCCTCGGGTTCAGAGAAACAGTTAAGCTGACCAGAAGGGTGAAACTCACCACCTGAAGCCAGTGGTGTCCGTAGAGGTCACGCTCAGGCAGAAGGAACACGTGGTTGCTGTGGGAAAAGTACCCAGTTTTGGATCACGAGACCAGGGGAAGGGCTCAAGTCTCATGGCACCAATGAAATTAGTGAGTGAGAAGGAAATGCGGAACACGCAACAAACATGCTTAGGAGTTTACTAGAGGGGAGTATACAAACCTGGGGAAGTCAATGTGCAGAGAGAGAGAGAGAGAGAGAGAGAGAGAGAGAGAGAGAGAGAAAGACAGGGAGAGGGAGAGAGGGAGAGAGAGAGAGAGAGAAGGAGATGGCACATCCAGCTTTTAACACACGTGCACAGGGGGTTGACATGACTACGTCATATGCAGATGGCGGGGCTCACGCATGTATGCAAGGGCTTAGCTGAGTCACATGTGGATGATGCAACCACACATGCACACAAGGGCTTAGCTGAGTCATATGTGGATGATGCAACCATGCATGCGCGTAGGTCATGCGGGGCCCTTTAACATCGCTGGGGCCATTAGGCACTTCTGCCTGAGGGCTTGTCCGCACATGCATGGCCCTAGAACTCAGAAGTGTCAGCCTTATTGTGGCTGAACCACTGCACCACTGTCATGGTGACTTGCTCAAGGGAAAGCTTATGAATCAAGGAGGGACAGTCAGAGTTTGCTTAGAACTTCTGCTAAAATCAATGGGCCGGATCGAGACTCACATATGTCACTTCCAGCACATTTCATTGAGCAAAGAATTTGGAGCCATTGTTTTAAGTGCTCCAGCTTACCCTCCAGCCCCAGCAAAAGGCACTCACCCCTCCCGAGACCTCCCCAGATCCCACATCATTATCGCATTGGCCTCAGGCCTGAGGCCTAGAATGATATCAAATCAGCTCTGCTCAGGGTTGGTTTGGAAAAGATTGCTCTGCCTGAAGCAGGAAGACGCATTTTAGTGTCCCTCATATGCTGCTCCACACAGCGCTTGATTTTGGGGATCCACTGCCTGGCAAATAAATGACTTCAGACTTACTGGCCCCCAAACCACGCCATTTACCTGTGCTCATAGGGTCTGTGGATTAGGACCAAACCACGCTGTTTAACTGTGCCCATAGGGTCTGTGGATAGGAAGTTGGACAGGACATAGATATGTCCATGTGCCATGAAATCTTGAACCTCAGACTTGGAGACTCAAATGCTTGAGGCCAGGAGCAGCTGAAGCTAGCGTGGCCACGTAAAAGTCGATTTCTTCCTTCTGTGGCTGCCACCTTGGTGGGGATGGCAGGAAGGCCCATGGTCTCTCCAGCATGGTAGCCCAGGACACTTGGGCTACTTATAGAACAGCTCAAGAGGTAAAAGGAAGCAAGCAGAAGGCACTGGAGGTATTTTAGTAAGAGAAAGCAAGGGCTGGCTTCTTTTGGAGGTTTTTCCCAGAAAAGAGAACAGAAAGGGCTGGGGTAGTGATCTGGGAAGGAAGCGCCTTAGCTGCCCGTGCAGTGTAGGAGGGCACAGTCCAGGAGTCTGCAAACAGGTTTTCTGGAGTAGACACACGCGAGTAGAGATGGATGGTATATGTGAGCTGGGTCAGGCTGAGGAATGGGCAATGGGAACGAAGGTTCTCTCTGCCACGGGGAGAGGGCTGTGTGGAGCTAGCAGCGGCCTCTAGAGTGGCCTGGACAGTGGCCCACTCGGCTGTGTCCAGCTTCTAAACTCCCTATGTGTGAATGGGACTTCATAGAAATTGGATCTTTTTCTAGACTAAGGATCTGATGATGAGCCTATCGGTCCGAATGTGCAGCAGACACAGACTGTTCTTGCCCATTAAAGGAAGGAGGAGGAGAGGCAGGGAGAGTCCACGTGATGATGCAGGCAGAGACTGGAAGGTACCACAGGACGCTGAAGAAAATTAGCAGCCATCGTTACCTCCTGAGGGCAGGAGCAGGCTTCAGGCCTCCCTAACTGTGGTGGAACAAAGCATTCTGTTGTTCTAAGCTACCCAGTTCCTGATCACTTGTTACAGCAGCCTCAGGAAACTGATGAAGACAGTGTGGGCATGAGATGGGAGGCGGCGGAGGAACATGACAGACAGTCCAGTGCTCCCTCTCCTCCCCACCCATTCCTGCTCTGTCAGAGGCCTGAGTCAGAGGTTCCTGGTCCCCTGTACTGTATCTCAGCACTGGTTCTTCCTGGGGTTCCGTGAATGAATATGTGCAGGCCAGGCAGGGTGGTACATGCATACAATCCCAGCTCAAGACAGCAAGGCTGTGAACTGGAAGCCAGGCAGCCTGGGCAGCACGTTGACACTTTGTACCAAACAAAACAAACAAAAAAACAGTAAGGAAAGAAGGAAGGAAGAAGAAAAAGAAAGGAAGAAAGAAGGAGGGGGAGGAGTGTTTACTCAGGTCCAGGCTATGGGGTCTCAAGCTGTTGTGCTTCTGTCTGCTTCTTCCGGCCATGGCTTGCTTTGTATGCACCAGGTGCTCAATGAAAGCTACCCATCTTCTCTTCCCCGTCCCTGACTCCTGCTGCCTCTTCTTTCCCACCCCCAGATGAATTTACACTAAAACCATGTTAGTATAAAGGATAATATTCCCCCTCCAGTGTGTTCATGTCCCCTCCCACACACCTGGGTACCCATGTGTCTTAGTTGGGGTGGCTGCTGCTTTGTGAAACGCCATGACCCAAAGCAGGCTGTGGAGGAAAGGGTTTCTTCAGCTCACCCTTTGTTATCGCTGTTTATCAGGACAGGAACTCAAGCAGGGCAGGAGCACCGAGGCAGGAGCTGATGCAGAGGCCAGGGAGGGCTGCTGCTTACTGGCTTGCTCAGCCTGCTTTCCAGAAACCAGGACCACCAGCCCAGGGATGGCACCACCCACAATTGCCTGGGCCCTCCCCCATCAATCATTAAGAAACTACCCTACAGGCTTGCCTACAGCCTGACCTTATAAAGCATTTTCTCCATTGAGGTTCCTTCCTCTCTGTTTGGGTCAAGCTGAAGTCACTCGCGGGAACCTTTTGACACACCATTAGCTGATTTGCCTTCTGACGTCACTGCTGGTCACTAATTTGTTCATAAGCTTGGTCCAATCACTGAAACTTTTGATCCTAAGTGTTCTGTTATGTAAGATGAAAGGGTTGACATAGATCCCTCCTTTCCTGTTCTCAAACGGTGCTTCTGTCTGTGGGTTGTAAGCTGTGTGGCTCTGGGGTGCACAAAACAGCCCCCAGCAGCTCGAGTTTATAAGTTCAAAACTGCTGCTTTGGGGGATGTGTGAATACTCCTTTATTTTATTTTTTTATTTTGTTTTGTTTTGAGACAGGGTTTCTCTGTATAACAGCCCTAGCTGTCTTGGAACTAGCTCTCGTAGACCAGGTTGGCCTTGAACTCACAGAGATCCACCTGCCTCTGCCTCCTGAGTGTGGGGATTAAAGGTGTGTTCCACTACCGCCCAACTAGAATACTCCATTTTAAGGAAATATTTTTGTTCAAAAAAGGAAGATGACTCTACCAGAAGGCCCGGAAAGGGGCAGGCTCCCGCGGACCAGGCAAGTTGGGTCGATCTGCAGAAGGCTTCGGGGAAAGGATGTACTGAGCAGAAGGATTCCTCACCTTTCCACATGAAAATAAAGACGGGAATTAAGGGAGCCTCTGCATGAAAGCCACATCCCACTGCTGAGTGACGCCACACACGCTACAAAGCCAGCTGAGACCACAAACAAACAGTTCAGGTGTCTTAGTAAATGCTTTTATTCTTATTTCCAATCAGTCACAGGTCCTGAGCAGGTAAGGTCAGGGAAGGGCACATGGGAGGGACCCGGGAAAGCTCGTGGGAGCTGAGGCCAAAAGGGCAGCAGCGTCTGGGTATGTGGCAGATGGGTCTCTGTCCGGAAAGGCTTAAGGCAGGGGTCAGAGTTCTGCCCCTCGCCACTGTTCCCTCCTTGCCAAGCCGGACTCTGCTTTTCCCCTAACAGCCAGAAGGGGGCAGCAAGGTCCTTGTGTAAAATTTCCAATTTGACCACCCCGCACCCCCGCACCCCACTCCCACCCGCCTTTTGGAATTAGGGTGCTTGAGGGATCCTGACTCCTACAGGAGAAAGGGTATGGAATGAAAGAACCAAGATTCTTAATCTCGTGGCTTCCTCGGGCTGTATCGAAAGAGCTGCTGTACACGAACCCAGGAATTGGTGTGGGGAGTGAGGGACTTCAGGACTCCTTCCCGGGACCTCCTGACCGGCCATGCTGCCTCTCTGTGCCTCTCATCGCAGATGGATTCCTGGCTCCCTCTAACTTTATGAAATCCAACCCACCCCGTCACAGGTCCGGCCCCACCCGAACTAAAAATGTGAGGGGCCAGCGGGAGTCCTTCCTCCTTTACAATTTGCCACACCTGCCCAGCTTCAGTTTCTCATAATCCCGCATTCCTCATAATCCTGCATTCTTGTTCCCGCCCTTCCTCCTGCCAAGACCCACCCAGGTGTTCCGGGGACTCCTCACTGCTCTGTCAGGGGTCGACACCAAGGCTTTCTCTGGCCTTGCTGCCAGTTTAGCTGCGGGCTGGGTATCAGACTGAAGCTAACCTGCTGGCAGGCCTCTCCACCTCCACGACCGAGCCATCTTTGAGATCACTTTGACTCGTGCCTGGGCTGAGGGCTTGCCCCTCCCCCAGTTTTTTGGAACTTAGCCTTGGAAAAATTTCTTAGTACTCAGCCTCTGCATAGATTATCCCAGAAGAAGAGGACTTGGACAAGTGGATTCTGGGAAACTGGCCAGTGTGAGGGTGTCAGGTCAGTAGGGGAGGGGCTTTAAACCTTTCTAGAGCTGAAGACAGAGATTAGGAGAGGCCCTCAAGGTGAGCAACTAGATGAAGTCAGTGGAAGTGTCTTGGTGCCTCTGCCTGCCCCCACATTGGCACTGGTTGGGGACTTATAGATAGGGAAACAGAGTCACAGACAAAACACAAGTCTGTGGGCAGCGAGGCCCAATCAGAAGCCAGGAATCCTGCCTCCCAGCTGACTTCCAGGGAGAGAAAACCTCAGTTTGGCATCTCAGAGTGCCAGGATGGGAGATGGGGGACACACGACAACACCCCCCCCCTCCCTGAGATGCCAGGCCTTGACCACCCACGTCTATAGTTACACAAGTCTCAATCCAGCCCGGACTCAGACTGGAGGGGTCCTCGAATGAAGCAGCTGTGGCTGACCCCAGGATTACTAGATGACAATGGATTTATCATCAAAGCCCCTTGGCTTTGCCTCTGCAGCGGGGATGTGCTGATCACCACTGCAGGGCCCCTTTCTGGACTGCAGCAGTGGGCACTCACGCCAGTTGCCCCACCCCACCCTTGTTCTTGGTTCCTTCCTTTCTCAAAGAGCCAAGAAAGAACAAAATTTCAAAGGCTTCTATAATGTTTCTCAAAGGTGGGGAGGGACAGAGACCGAAATGGATAGGCTACCTAGTCCCCTTTCTTGGGGGCAAACAGAGCCCCTACATCCCACAGAGTCTTCTAGCCTCCACCCAGTAACTTTCCACTGGCTTGGAACTGGCCACGTGCATTGTGGGCTGCATGCTGCCCCAGGTGTGGCCCCTGGTCCCCTCTCCAGCAGGCACTCAGCCAGGACAGGGTGACTGACGCACACTCCGCCTGAGATCCTGGCCGCCTGGAGGCCGATAAGGAGTTCTGGCCTCATCACATGGGATAGGCTAAAGGGATTGGCTCTGGCTGTGACCGTGAGCTGGGCAGCTTCCAAATTACAGAGATATGAAGATAAGGGTGCAAGGGCCCAGGGACTCTGGGGCTGAGTGGCCAGGGAAGCTGGGGGAAGGGGCATGGATGCCTCAGCTCCTAGGGCCTCAGGAGGCTTGACTGGAGGGAGATAAGGCAGGACATAGCAGAAGGAAGGGACAGATAGACAGCCCCTGGTAAGGGCCGGCCCGCAGCTAGAACTACTTTCACCAGGCCTCCCCACCTCACTTCTCCCTCAGGCCTGTGGAAAGAAAGATGGGGTGTTAGTCCTGCATTCACACATGCCTGCCCAGTGACTGCAGTTTGACCGATTACCCCATTCAGAACTTGCACCTGGCTCACTTGCTTTACCCTGCCTGGGAGCTCAGGACAGGCCCATGTTTAGGAACATTTCCCTGTCCGTCCTATGGCCTGGGAGGGCAAACTGAGGCAAGCAATGGAAGCATTCCTACTCCTTTTATATTGTCTGGGTCCCTAGAACTGGTCCTACCAGCTGAGAGAGGGACAGCCCAGGACAGCTTCACCCCCACAGCACGGTGCCCTGTCCTTATGTTCCTGTCATGTTCCCTCAGTCTTTTCCCTTACAATACGTGGTTGTTCAACCTGAGAGAAAAAATGAAATCCTAGAGCAGGTTTGGTGGGGTCACAGTTGCAGCCAGGTTTCTGGGGTCTCCTTCCCACCTCTGAGGGGGGCTTCCTCCCACTCATTCCCTGGGTCTGCAAATCCAGAGGTGCCCTCAGCCTTGATTGTCCCATTTGGAAGATGTAATTGGGTGCCAGGGGCACCGCGGGGGATGGTGTGGCCTCAGGTCTGTGGGGCCCCAAGGATGGCATATGTACAAGCTGAAGAGGGCTGGCTGCAGGAGAGAGCGACCGCTCGCAAGCTGACTGCAGCACGTTTATGTCTGGACTTGCAGGAGCACAGAAGGGTCACAGGACAGGAAAGGGACGTTCCCTGGAGGAACGTAGGGATGGGGAGGCCTCCTCATTCCCTGTTGGTGCCGAAAAGCTGCAGGAAGAAGGTGAAGATATAGATAATGTCTAAATAAATGTTGAGGGCTCCAAAAATATACTCCTCGGGACTCAGTGAGTGGCGACGGTTACCCATTAGCAACTGGGTATCAAATGCCAGGAACTGGAAGAGAGGAAAGAATGAGAAGTCAGATATTCAATCAGTATGGACACTAAGGGGTCTAAGCTGCTGGTTTTAGGACCTGGTGGTTTAGTGATAGCCCAGAGCTTGGAATCTTCCCAGCACCTTCCACCCCTAATTATATCTAGTGCCTATTTACTGAACACTTGTTTTCTCCCAGGCAGGGCTATAGCAGAGGGCACGGTCCCTGCCCACTGAAGCTGAAGTCTGGAGGTGGGGGGAATGTTAGAAAGATGAGAGTAACCCCACAGTAATACAAAGGGCCTCTGGCACTGCTGAGGGTTAACGGGAGTCTGTCCTGGGTGAGTGTGGGCGCTTATGAGGGCTTCCTGAAGCCGGGGGCGTTCTGTTGAGACAGGCTTCGTGCGGTTGTCCAGGTCCTGCTCGTGTTTGAGGATAATGCACAGTACTCTGGGAGCTTGCTATATGCTTTATGGACATCAGCTCCTTCCAGTCGAAGTGCCATTACTAGAGGAAACTGAGGCCAGAGATCTTAAATATCCTACTTCACTCACGTGGGGAAATGGCAAACCCGGGGTTTGAGCAGGCTGGCTCCAGCGCCCACAAACCCAACCATTCTGCTCGGTTGCGCTCTGCAGCACGCAGGATTAATGCATCTCTCGATCTCCCGGGGGAACCTTCTGGGCCTAGTGGATGTTTCTGCACCAACTGCCTTAGCCACAGCTCCCCCTCTGTCCCCAACCACCACTGCCAGCCCTTTCCACTGCCCACAGAGACTCCGCCCCTCTCTCAGAGCTTTCCTCTGGGTTCAGTCTTGGCCACAGAAACCCCTTGCAAGCAGCATATGAAATTAGGCAGGCAGGGACACCTTTTGGAGAGTAGAGTCTCCAAAGTCTCCCAGTGTCTAAAAGAAGAACCGAATCCACACCGGCTGAGATTTCTTTAGATTCATTCATGTTCTGCACCTAGCTCCTTCATCACTTGTATGTGGAAGGCCTGGGTTCCTCATACACCATCCCACACACACGCACACAAATGCACTGGGTGACAAATGCATGCCAGGGACTAAGAGTGGAAACCACAAGGGAGACAAATCTGTGTGCTTTGGCAAGGCTCACTGCTTAATGATGTGGGGGAGATAATTACGTGGAAGCTGTGCCCTTGCTATAATTAGGGCTGTGGAGTGAGAGCTCTTGACTGCTCAAGAGGACGGTGTCCTGGGAGGGTGACATGTTACCTGGGGTGTGAAGGAGCAGTGGGCATCGGCTAGACTGGACCAACTTAGGAAGCCCTGGGGACCTGAGGGACCTGTTGTGAACACTGAGGAAGCAGTGGGAGCATTGTGGGAAGGCAGGTGACAAGAGGGAGGTCACCTGACCTTGGAGCTTGGATTTGCCCGAAGGGGGGCTGAAAGACATCACAATCCATTTCCTTCACCCCATCCAAGAACTCCACTCCCAGGACCCAGACTCCTTGGGATGTTTAAGATGCAGCCCCCAGGGAACCCTGGGAGGATTCTTGCCCTCCATGCTAATGCCACAGACTACAGGAACCAGAGACTCCAGCAAGCCCAGCACATGGCACATGAGTTGGGTCATCCCCCTTGAAGGTGAAGTGGGCAAGGGTGACTGTGAGCTCGGTCTTGAAGGTCATCCGGCTTGGAGACTGTCCTACTACTTACTGAGTTGGGAGAATGAACAAGATGCCAACCCTCTCCTTGGCCTGCGAATCCCCAGCTGTGAGGGAAGATGAGGGTGTTTGCCTCATGAGGCTGTTGCAAGCCTGCGATAACCATACTGTGTCCAAGACACCTGACCTCCAGCCTGTGCCTAATGAACGGTAGCTGTTGTTGGGGCTCTACCACTGCATCTGCGGGAGCGGCGCCCTCCCAAGACGAGGCAGGTGCTGCTAATGAGACTCAGGAGGCTCCGGCATCGCGTCAGGGAGGCAGAGCGATCTGAGGGGACTCTGCATAGTTTTAACAGAAAGGAAAATGGGGAGCCACAGTGAGGGTTGAGGGGGCCCTCTATGCAAGGATCGGCCCTCCGAGCATGACAGCATTAAGGGCAGGGCCTCCCCGGAACACAGACTGAAGCTGGAAGGCTGAGGTTTGAGTCCTTGCTCCAGGTTTCAAGAGTTATATAGCCATGTGACCTCAGTGCCTTCATTTTACAAAGCAGGATGGTCACGTCACCCCTGACTGTACAGAGGCATCGACGGCCATTATCCCTCTCTATCGTTTTTACTCCAGTCTACTTGGCAGAATGAGGTTTGGCTTCCTAAGTGAAGTTTCCTCTGCAAAGAGAACAAGCAAGGGGCAGCGGAGGGGGGCTCAGATGCTGCGGGCTGTTTAGCGGGCACAGCTGCCAAGCCGAAGTTAATAAATCGCTGAGCTGGCTTATCAATCAGCAGCGCTTGGTTGATTTCCCAGAGCCTGGTCACCCCTGGGTGAGCTCATGAAATAGAATCTTTCAACCTAGAAGTCTTGGACCTGATCAGGTTTGGGGGTGCCCCTCCAAGAAACACCCATCCGGTGGCCTCCCAGAACAGCTAGCTGGCTGCGGAGAAGCGTGGAATAATAATTGTTGCCCCTGCTCTTGGCCCCTGGCCCCTGGATGCTCATCCGAATGGTGCTAACCGGGGTGGCTACCCCAAAGGAGTTACCATCCACGGCTGCAGCCTCATGCCTGAGAGCCAGTCAGGCGCCTTTTACTTACTTGTGCTTGCTCATACTTACTGAGCACCTACTATGTCCCAGGGAACTTGCCCTAAAAGAACTGGAGTTTAATGAGAGCAACAAACATCATCCAGAATTCCATTATAAGGGCCAGCAAGATGGGGCAGATAAGGGTACTTGCTATCAAGCCTGGTGGCCTGAACTTGATCCCTAGAACCCACACAACGGAGAGAAATGACTTCTGTGAGTTGTCTTCTAATCTGCACACACACACACACACACACACACACACACACACACACACTGTGGCACGCATGTGTACAAACACACACACAAATAAATGTAAAATGATTTTTAAAAATCCCATTATAAGCACGCATTACGAGGGGAAAAGTAACCGGTTAGTGTCTCCATGGTGACTGAAGCATTGCCAACCTTCTGAGCCAGCAGTGGGTTGCCTTGTTTACAGTTAACATACTAGTTGCAAACTAAGATCAGCTGCTGACACCTGGAAAAGTAACTGTTCTATCTGGAAAGGTTAACTTGTAGCTGAACACGGGACTCTGCAAGAGTGGCTGGGATGGGGTCAGAGGCTGTGCAGCGTTAGAATATGATGAGTGTGGAATATATGACGGTCCTTGGTCCTTGGACATGCTACTACGTTATCTCAACTCATTGTCCCTGTGTGCACAGGCAGGTGGACATTGTCACCGGTCAGCCTGTGAGGTTAGCAGTCTTAGAGAGAAATTTGGCTTGCTGATGGCCACTTGTCTAGTGCTGGAACCTGACCACACCCCTGTTCTGGTGGAGCTGGGGGCAGAGTGGGCTTGGGGGGGGGGTGGGACCCTGTCCTAATTCTCCCACTCAATAGGGCTGCATCTAAACCAGTGGTTGTCAACCTTCCTGATGCTCGACCCTTTAATACAGTTCCTCGGGTTCTGGTGACCCCCAACCATAACATTATTTTCATTGCTACTTCATAACTGTGATTTTACTGCTTTTAATGAATCGTAATATAAATGTCTGATATGCAACCCCTTCCAAAGGGGTCACGACCCACAGGTCGAGGAACACTGATCTACAGAGACTCTGGCCACATAGCTGACTTGACCCTGCTACGTTGGGAATTTAGCTTTTATCCGTTGTTTGTCCCTCCCTCAGACATGGCTCAGAGGTGAGGCTGAGGCACTCTGGGAGAGCCACACCATGGTGAGGCCATCAGCAGACAAGGGATGAATATAAAAACCCGGGGTTGCAATGTGTCGAGCCAGCAGGTCGGTCCTACAGAAAAGGCAGCACAGTGCAGGAGCGGAGAGCCCTGGCCATTGGAGGGCGGCTTCTCACAGCTTCACTGGAAACCACCCAGTCTCGACAGAAGCCACTTAAAGAAACTGACGCAGCACGGCGGAAATGCTTCTGTTATCTGCTACCATGAGAAGAAAGCAAGCCGCAGAAAAGTCCTTATCACACGGTTGCACAAAAGTACATGTGTGACCCAAGAGCCTATAAGCAAGCACGTCTGTAGAACAGTCTAGGAAGAGGGCGACTGCCCACCGTGGTCACCACGAGGGAAGGCCAGGAGCGTGGTCAAAATGCTTGCTTCATCCATATCTAAGATTCTTAAAAGCTGAAACCCAGGAGTGGATGTATTCATATATTGTGAAGTATAACGTATACAACAGGATTAAAATAGCACAAGGCGGGCCTGTGACTGTTTTAAATACTCATGTAAGCTTCTGTGACGAATGTCACATTTCTGTTCCTGCTGTTGGGTGACATGACTGAAAAACAGGGAATATAACCAACTTGCTCTGATCACACAGCCAAGAAGACAGCTCAAGTCTGCTGATACCAAAATGCCAAGAGAAGCAATGGGGGGGGTGCACTCATGCTGGTGTGTGTGCACGCATGTGCGCATGTGTACACATATGTGTGCTATAAGAATGAAGTAAGAAGAGATGTACACATAACCCTTTGCTCAGAGAGACATGGGCTTCCTAGTTGAATCGCACAGAGGACTGAGCTCCTCTGGTGCTCTGTCTGCTCTTTTAGAATTGGAGAGTGACTTTGGTCTTTGCGATGCCCCCCCCCACTTTCTCTTTAAGAGAGGCCAGGCTGGCTTCCAAATCTCAAGTCTCCTGCCTCCCAACTCCTGGGTGCTGGCATTAGAAGTGTACACAGCCACCGCTGGAGGGCTTTGGATTTGTAAGAAAAGAAGCTGCCAGGGGCTGTGGGTCTGGCTCAGCTAATAAAAGAGGAGAGAGAGCTTGAGCACCCCTATTTGGATCCCCAGCACAAACATAGAAGCTGCATATGTCATGCATTTGGAATACCAAGTGCTGGGGAGGAAGAGATAGGCAGATTCCCCGGAGTCAGACTTGTGATGATAATTTGTTTGTGATCTAACAAATAAAGCTTGCCTGGAGATCAGAGTGCAGAGCTAAGTCACTAGTGAGCCATAGAGGCCAGCCTGTGGTGGCTCACACCTTTAATCCCAGCACTAGGGAGGTGGGGATGGGAAGGGATATGGCTGGGCAGAGAGAGGAATATAAGGTGGGAGGAGACAGGAGCTCAGGATTCGGTCTGAGGTTTTGTAGAGACAGAATTTTGACCCCCTTTGGTCTGAGGATTCAGTAGAAGTAAAAGGTCTCTCTAATGGCCAGCTCCTTTACTTCTCTGATCTCTCTGCGTTTACCCTGAAATCTGACTCTGGCTTTTTATTATTAAGACCAATTATAGGTACTGGTGAGCTAGTTCCAAGTTCAGTGGGAGATGGAGGGCAATTAAGATTGTTGTCTACATTGACTTCTGGCTCCACACTTGTGGGAATACACGGACATCACACACTCACACAAATACACACAGATAAGCACACACTCATACAAGCACACAGATACACACACACATAGTCACACACACACACACACACACACACACACACACACACACACACACACACTGCACATGCATAGAAAAGAAAGAGGCTCTCCTGTCAAGACCTCAGACCTTCCTGGCCGGCTGCAGGCAGTATGGGGCAGCAGGGGAGCAGGGACAGGTTGCTCAGTGGAGGCCTGGACTCCATTTGTTGCCTGTTGCCTGACACCAAAGGAAAGTCTCTTCTCTAGCTAAGGTTACAGAAGTATCAAAGCCACAAGCCCTGCACCTCCAAACAAGCCCTTGGAGGAGTAGGGTCTGGCAGGAATTGCAGCCAGTGAGTCTGGCTCAGGAAGCCAGGGAAATGTTGTATAAATGAGTGTGAAAGTAACCACAGCAGAGAAGGCGAGACTAGAAAGTTGTGCCGGAGAGCACAGGCTGGGAGGCCTCAAAGCACGGCCCTGACCTTGGGCAGTCCACTGTTCCTCTCAGGTAACTGGCCACATGCCCTGCCCTTCCTAAGCACTAGACATAACCAACTCATTTTAAAGTCACAACCCCTAAGGGGTGTGATGTGGGATTCCCCTCTGCATGGTATGAATGTTTTACTACCATTAACTAATAAAGAAGATTTTTGGCCTATGGGAGGGCAGAATACAGCTAGGTGGGAAAACTAATCTGAATGCATGGAGAAAGAAGGCAGAATCAGGCAGATGCCATCTAGCCTTCCAAGAAGCAAGATGTGAGGTAACGAACCACAAGCCTTGTGATAAAATATAAAATAGTAGAAATGGGTTAATTTAAAATGTAAGGGCTAGCTAGGAATATGTCTGAGTCATTGGCCAAATAGTGTTGTAATAATATAGTTTTTGTGTGATTATTCCAGTCTGAGTGGCTGGAAATGAAAGCACAGTCTTCATTTACAGGGGTGGGTTCTGTCACTGGTCCCACTTAGAGAAACCAAAGCAGAAGGATGTTTCCTAATGGGAGCGGCTCACACAGCTAGAACTTGATATAGAAGCATTCCAGACATGATGCCCTGGCTCCCAAGCCCTGCCCTAACATGAGGATGACAGCAGAGGCTGCCATGTACCAAGTGCTAAGTTTCTCTTTATCTCCATGGCAAATGACCTTCCCAATAGACTTGTGAACGGATGGGAAATTAGTTCCATTGTATAGATGAAGCAAGTGAGGCCCAGAAAGATCCAAGGTACAAGCTGGCCAAAGGTCACACTAGGGTAAAGATGAACAAGGCCTGGATGTGATTTGGTGGGGATGTCCTGGTCAGCAGAAGGGCTTCTCCTCTCTGCATGCCCATTGTCCCTGTCCACCATGTCTCTGCTTGGTTCTGCGGTGGACAGCCGCATGCTGGACCAAGAGTTGAAATTCCTCTCTCCATGCCCTGCCCTGCATGCCTGGTGGGTGTAGTGAGTTCTTTTGCCTGCTTCAGTACAGCCTCCTAGTCACCCTGACCCCTCCCCTTGGGGACAGGGTTTCCTTTCTCCTCTGCCTAGCAGGCTGCTTCGTGACCATTCAGGTGTCCCGAGGTGTTGGTGGGAGGGTTAGAGTCTTAGGAGGGGAGACTGTGTGTCAGTGACCAGGAAGTAGACCTCAGGACAGCCAGTTCACCATACCCTCCCCCTACCTCAGACCCAGCCACCAGCTTCACGTGGCTCGGGGGAAATAGCATCTCCTGCAGCAGAGGAAGGATGACAGAATGGAACCGTGGCCCGTGGGGCTGGTTTTCACTGTGCATTGTTGCCTTGATTTGAGGAAGACTTGGCCTACACTATGGCCCTCACTAGACAACGACCAAGTGAGAGGCGGAGCAGGGACAGGGGAGTAGAAGATTCCCTTAAACTTCTGAGGTGCTCGGGGTTGCCTTCAACTGTGTCAGAGAGCCCAGAATCTTTGTGGGGCTGGATGGAATTAGAGCTTCCTCCACTCTAGGTCCGTAGCCCCCCAGTTCTGCCTCCCTGCCTTTTAATGGGCAGGGTTGAATCAGAAGGACTATGATACTTAGGCTGTGTGTGCATATGCGTGTATGTGTATGTGAGTGTGTGTGTGAGTGTGCGTACACGTGTCGTGAGTGTGAACACATGAGAGAGTATGAGTGTGTGTGAGTGTATGTGTGAGTGTGTGTGCAAGTGTGTGCATGTGTGTGTGTGAATATGCATGTGTATGTGGTGTGTGTGAATGTGTGAGAGTCTGTGTGTGTGCGTACATATACAATTGCTGTCTTTGGGCCTCAGGAGAGACTAAAAACAGAGGGCTTAGCATGATAGTCAGGGGTCAGCACCCAGACCTGGGGCCCAGCACCCCATACAGAAAACTTCCCTCCACTCTGTGAGGCCTCACAGCCTCCAGTCTTGACACAGCACTTGACCTGGAGACACAGCACCAGTTCCAACTGGTCTCCCAACCTCTGGCCCACCCACCTGACTATTTGCTGATTTTTCCAAAGTGTGTGGCCTGCCATTTCTCATGTCTACTCTCAGTGGCTCCCAAGGTCCTTAAGAACTGGGTCAGAAGGCAAAGTTCTCTTCCTAGTGCTCCCCAGTTCTTATGGCCCTCGTCGAATTTCTTAGACGTCTGGATTTCTGGGACTTGGCTTCCTGCTTTGGGTGGCTGGGACGTCTAAGCTACCCCAAAGAAGGTCGGGTAACGTTAAAGCAGCTTTTTCGGGTGTGGGACCCTGGAGGAGCAGCTGTTCTGTGGGACAGACTAGCCAGGTCTTTGGCCCCGCCCTATGCAGTTTCTGCCCAGCCCCACAGCTCTGCCCCATCACCCCAGCCTGGCCCAAGAGTTTACCTCTCCAGAGGGTACTAGTGGAGAAAGAATGGCAGAGCCACTCAGAACCAACACCTTTCGGCTGACTCACCCACTTCTACTGGCATTTCAGCCCTGGCATCCAGAAAGGAGTAGAGGTAGGGGTCAAGATGCAAACTCAAGGCTTCCTGACAATGCACCAAAGCTGGACATGGGAGAGACCTAGAAAGGCCTGCTTCTCGAGGCTGGACCAGAGCCCCAGGAGGCCTTGGCTTCCAACCTGGGTGGCCCTAGTCTGAAAAATGGAAGGATTTCTCAGAGTGGGAGTTGAGGATTCTGGGAGAGTCATTGGATGGTCTCAGTCTCTGTAAGGCCCAGGCTGGTGGGAATAGGGAGGGAAGGCCCTACCAAGGGTTCAGGGCCTCATCTGACTCTTTTCTTTATCACTTTCTCATATATCTTTGATGAGGCAGTAATCAGGTCAGGGGGTGCTGTGTGCCCCTTGTCTTGCCTGACTGCAGAACAGAGAAAGGGTCCACTGTGCTCCAGCTAGAGGGGGCACAGATCCCACAAACAGATGACACTAGGATCTCCTTCTGGGGCAGCTGCTGATTTTGGAATTTTGGAATGCATCGTGGCATCCAAGGGCTTTCTTCCCTCCCCTTCCCTAAGCAGAAGGGCCCACTCACATCCTCTCTCAACTACTCTTTATGTAACTTTCAAGATGATCACAGTCAAGGCTTTTGGAGGAGTTGATTGAATGAGACATTATGGGGGTCACTGGGCACCAAAGTTCCTCCTCCTCCCTGTGACTCAGGGAGACACCCAGGCTAGCTGTGCAACTGGGCCATCCCAGCACCTCAGACATGCCCTGCCCCCACCTCGCTCCTCAGGCACCCATTCGCCCCACAAACATCTGTGGGTGTCTGCTGTGTATTATACCATCCCAGGTGCTGGGGCTACATCAATGAACAACCCAGAGTGGTGGGTGAACCCCACTCTCAAGGAGTTTAAATTTCCCTTAAGTCAGAAAACATCAGGAAAATTAGAAAAACAAATCAGAAAAAATCAGAATGTGCCCGAGGAAGACATAGACGGGCTAGTGAGAGTTAGGCGGCCAGGAAAAGGGAGCAGAGGGAGTATGGGGGCGCTCTGTGCTGTGAAGGGGACACAATATGGTCGGAGTGGAAACTGTGAGAGTCTCAGGGGACAGAGGAGCAGGTCAGGTGTGGAGCCCCGGGTGTGGAAGGAGCCTGCTAAGCCTAGGCAGCAAGGGACCTGACTGGATGCAGCAAAGTGGGGGAAGAGGAGGTCAAAGGTGGGGGGAACCTGTGGGAAGCAACTGGCTGCTGGATGCCAAGGGTGGTGTGTGTGTGGGGGGTTCCCACTCCTGCTTGCGAGCTGGACCAGAGATGTAGGCACAGTCGGGGAAGCTGCAGGGGCATTGCAATGAGCCTGGTGGGAAGCAATTGTGTCTACACTGGGAAAGAAGGGCTCTGGGGCTTGGCAGAGGACTTGAGCTATAGATAAGGGATTCATGAGACCTGGAGCTGCTGAGTCTGATGTGTAAGGAAAGGAATTTGTCCTGAGTGGGAACAAGGAGAGAGGCTGCAGGAAGAACCTAGAGGCAGGGGCACCCAGGAAAGAAGCCGCTTGCATGTGTTATAGGATGAAGGGCATGCTGTGGAGGCAACTGAGCATTCCAGTCCGGAACTCAGACACTAGGGCTGACAGGTGCAAATTTACAGTCGTCAGCATAAAGCACAATATTCAAAGCACGGAAGTTGTCTGGGCTCCTGAGGGAAGGAGGCAGAAAAAGAAGACTCAGAGACCCAACACAGGACATGGTGGGGCCTGCTAAACAAAATCCGGAAGCAGGAGGCATGGAGGATGCTTCTGGGGGACTGAACAATGAGTCAGATTCTGCTGAGCTGAGCCCCCGAGGCTGAGGCTGCTGCTGGCTTTGGCCCCATGGAGGTTGCTGATGAACTGGATGACAGCGTTCCCCAGAGTGCTCAGTGGGCTAGGGACGAGCTCGGTGGTAGACCTCACACTTAGCATGTACAAAGCCCTGGCTTCAGTCCAAGAGAGAGTGAGAACAGACAGATAGAGGAAGGGAGGGGCCGGGACGGGGAGAGTGACGGACAGGCGGGGAGGCTTGTTGTAGGAGATGAACACAGATTCTTACAGAGCTTTTGCTATATGCGAGGAACAGAGACTGGGCAAGGGCTTCACGGTGACGTGGGTCAAGAGTATTCTGTGGTTTTTATTTTTCTTTAGATGGGAGAAATTACAGCGTGTTTCCATGCCGACACAACGCTCTAGTAGAGAAACCAGCACATGAATGATACTCATGAAGATGAAGATGTTAGTGAGGGGAGGGAAAAGGACACCTCTCCCCAGGTGACCACAGAGGCACTGGACACCAGTTTCAGGATACCTCAGCCCTGGGCCTGGCCATGAGACTCCACCAGCCCCACAACTTAACTCTCAGGCCCTCCAACGAGCAAGGCAGCTCTCAGAAGACCAGCCTTGTTTCCTCCCCTGGACTGTAGTAGAGACACAATGAGGCAATAGGTGTGAAAGTGTTCTACGGGACACCATGGGTGGGACAGGTGGCTGGGATTATTTTTATCATCCTAACAACACAAGAGATTATTAAACAGATTAAAGGCTTAGTACCTTCCACCCAGCCCTATCTGTACGCGTAGCCTCCTCATACAGCTTCCATGCTTGCTGCCACCTGATCCTCAGGAAGCGACATGCATGCCCTGGCCTTCCACAGATGCCCACTCTTCTCCAGCTCCACCAGCCTCCCTTGCTCTGGCTTGATTCCTCGCCTGTCCCTAGCCGTGACTGCTCTCCGAGGCCTCCTGATGCTACTGCCTGGGTTTGTGGCCCCAATTTTGCCTTCTTGCCATCCTCCCATTCCTTTCCTGGAGTTGATCTGGAAGGAATGGAATGCTCCTCCAGGTGCTGGAGTGGGCATCACTGATTACCCAGGGTAACCAGACAACCCACTTTACTTAGGAGTTAAGGGTTCCCAAGAAGTGGGATTTCCAGTGGAGACACTGGGAATGGCACTAACTAGGCACAGCATCCCTGAGTCTTGATCTCAGAGCTGGTCTTTACTGTAGAGTTTACCTAGAACGTCTGATTGTGGAAGTTCCTTGGTTTCACTTTGCAGTGCTTTCAACCTCAAACTCTCTAAGGAACCAAAGATGATCCTCCTGCCTCGGCCTCCCAAATGCTAGGATTACAGGTATGTGCCATCATGATGGGTGGATGGAAGAGGCAATTCTTTTTTTGAGATGGTTTCTCTGTGTAACAGCCCTAGCTGTTCTGGAACTTGCTCTTTAGACCAGGTTGGCTTTGAACTCACAGAGATCCACCTGCCTCTGCCTCCGGAGTGCTGGGATTACAAGTGAGCACCAACACCCCCTGGCAGAAGAAGCAACTCAAGGTTGTCTATCTCCCTGGGATGTATTGGACATTCTTGTCACCCATGAGTCTGGAATTGGTGACTAAACTGGGCACTTTGGCCACTCAGCAGAGCTGAGAGGAAGTCTGACTGCTGCGGCACTGGCATGTCTCTTTGGATGGCTTCCCATGAAGATGTTATGGACACCAGCTTGTCTCTTGGGTGATCTTGGGGCACATATTCAGGTGCTCAGGGCCTACCTGATCAAAGGGTGTGTTGGGCTGTCTTGAGCAGATAGGTTTTGGTCATGTTATCTGGGCACCTGCTTCTCCGCACTTCCCACCTGGCTGTAGCCTTTTAATGGTCCTCTCGGGCTGGATGTCTAAGTTCTCAGCCTTGCCCTACCATTTTCTAGGGTGCCGGAATAGCCTTGGGACATTACCTGACACCACTGAACTTCCTCTTTGTTGTGCTCGCAGAAGAGTGAAACCTATCCGCTAGGTGTGGTGGGAGAATTAAGAACAAAAGAGAGGCGGCTGGCCGAAAGTGAGTGCTCACTTTTAGCTGAGCCCTGGGTGTGATCGCCCATAAAACCAGTGCTCAGCGGGCTGAGAGATGGGAGGACTGCAAGTTCAAGGCCAATTTATTTTGTCTGTTTGCTTTTTTGGTTTTTCAAAATAGGATTTCTGTGTGTAATGGCCTTGATCTGTCCCGGAACTCATTTTGTAGACCAGGCTAGCCTAGAACTCACAGAGATCTCCTCCCTACCTCTGTCTCCCCAGTGCTGGGATTAAAGGCATGCATCACCACCACTTAGTGAAGTCAATTTGTTTTAAAAAGGCAAATAGGTATATAAATGCACAAATAAATAAATTAGCTATTACTGTGAAGTGAATTTGGTGAGAACAGCAAAGAATAAGTTCCCTCTAATGAAGACTTTTACCAGGTATGTGAATCTTCCCAGAATGCCTAGGACCATACTAACTTAGTCTATATAGTAGGATATCCCCGACACACAGTAGGCTATCCCCAACACATGGTAGGCTATCCCCGACACACGGTAGGCTATCCCCAACACACGGTAGGTTATCCCCGACACACGGTAGGCTATCCCGACACATGGTAGTCTATCCCCGACACACAGTAGGCTATCCCCGACACACGGTAGGCTATCCCCGACACACGGTAGGATATCCCCGACACACAGTAGGCTATCACCGACACACGGTAGGCTATCCCCGACACATGGTAGGCTATCCCCGACACACGGTAGGATATCCCCGAGCTCTACCCCTCCTCTCAGTCCTGCTCTGGTCAGCAGCTTCGACCCTGCTGCTCTCACCCTGCTCAGAAAGCAGGTCTTGGACACAGGTGGAATTCCCTAAATGCAGTTCTGCACCAGCCCTACCCTCAGATTCTGCAGAAAGGTTCCAGAGAGACTGTGAGGAAAACAGAGTGCAAGATTCACAGAGCTGAGAAGGTGCCCCAGAAGCTGGGCCAAACTCACCAATGTAAACACGCCTGCTCCTAGCACGGCATAGACGGCGTGGAGCCAGGGGACCTGTGGGCACAGGAAGGACGGGTTTAGCGTGTGGAAAGGGTAACTGGCAGAAGGGCCAGAGGTTGGGAGGAAAGCTCAGTCCCGAGGATGGAACAATGGGGTAACGCCACCCAGGATCCAGAGGGACTTGTGATTCTCTGGGTGTTCACAGTGTAAAACAGAGAGACCCCTGAGTAATCACAGGGAGACCTGCAGGGAGTCCCCACAGACCTGACATTTTTTTCCTTCACAACAATGCCCCAGGCTCGGGCTGGCCAAAAGTGACTCATCCTATCTGACTGTGGTCCTCTCAGCCTGGGTCTGGCTCTAGGCTCCCCCTACTGTCCTCATCCATCCTTGCTCTATCTGGGGTCTGCCTGTTCCTCTCATGCAGAGTTCTCTTGGGAGCAAGGGCTCGGGAGGAAAGTCAGCTGAACTCAGCAGGGGCGGGGACAGGTGTGGAGGCACCTGGAGTATCTGCCAGATGGGCACGAAGGGCCTGGTGGCTAGAATAGTACCCTCCCAAGCTTGTGCTCCCCTTGACTGTGCAGGCCAGCTCCACAGCTATAAGGAGCCATGTTAGCCCTGCCCTCTGTGGAGCCCATCCAGAGAACTTTCTGGAAGACAAAGGCATCCCATCAGCTCAGTGTGGGTCAATAAAGGGTTCTTTGAAGTTCTGGTGCCCCTTCCTGTAGCCCCATCCCCATCCTAGATACATAGAGGCCTCCAGGCCAGCTCCGGTCCCTCCCTTTGTCAACAGGATCCTGAGAAGAGCCAAAGAAATGCCAAAATCAATCTTAACATCCGAGACTGGGTGCCAACCACCCGGAGGCTGGGGCTGGATGAGGAAAGCCATCTCAGCTTAGCACACAAGAGGCAATGGGAGGTCGGGTACCAAATGTGGCTGGAGAAACTGCCACTGAGGCCCCAATAGACCCAATGCTTTCTTTCCTGTGTTCTCAGGACTCAAACCACTTGCCATGTCCCCAGTCTGTCCCCCAGCATTGATGCCTTCAGCTCCTGCACAGTACACACAGTCCAGATGCCAGCGAAGGGGGGTGGTCTGTGAGCTGGAGGCAGAGAGTCTGTTCCTGCCTCACTGCCCTCCACCTGGTCAGCCAGATTCTGCCTCTTTGGGCTTGGATGGTTCCCCAGGAGGTCCCCTGAGCCTGGTGACCTCTGGAGCCCCAGTGTATCTTTCTCAGCTATGGTCCTTCTCCTCCTCCCCTCTAACCTGTTGGGGGGGATGGGAAAGTGAAGCCGGATGCAGCTCATGGAGCTGGGCAGGTGCCCGGGCCTGCCAAGAAAAGCCTCCTTGTTTGCTTGCGTATGCTGCCAACACACCTAGAGCAGGTGCCAGGAGGGCTGGGCAGGGTGACAGGCTGTGGGGCTTTGGCCCTGGGTCTGCCCTGAAGGGCTAGAAGAACATGGCGCCCTGGGCATCGGGCCATCCCCACCCTCTCCTTGGGCCCGTAGGTTGGAGACTCACGTATTGGAAGGGCAGGAGGATGGCTAGGAGGAGTCCACTGAAGAAAAGGGTCATGAGCAGCACAAACAGCACACCCTGGCAGGAGGTGAAGTCAAACTGCGGGACACAGGGGGCCGTCAGCACCGACCCGCCAATTCTGCACTTACCCCCACAACCCAGTACATCCCTCTTCCAGAAGGCACCCCCAGACCCGGTTCAGCCCTCTGCCTCTCCTCAGCCCCACGTGGATCCCTGACCCACGCGCCCTCCCCCGCCCACAGGCCCCGGGGCCCCACGTGGATCCCTGACCCGCACGCCCTTCCCTGCCCACAGGCCCCGAGACCCCACGTGGATCCCTGACCCGCACGCCCTCCCCTGCCCACAGGCCCCGGGGCTGACCTTGGTCTGGAAGCTGAAGATGGTGACTGACAGACAGACAAGGGCCGTGATCCCCAGACACAGCAGCACAGAAGTAGTGTTGTAGTAACTGAGGACAGACACGGGGTCAGTGGGGTTCCCGACTCCCCACCCCCCCTCAGGATGGCCCTTTTCTGCCAGAAGGTGACTTCGTGACCTGTGGTCCCAGCCTGCCCCGTTCCCAGAACCTCCCACTCTCAGCTTTCCCAGGCTTCTCTGTTCATGAGCACTCATCAACGGGGTGAAGGGTCTAGAATGTTGGTGTCTGAGGGCAGTTTACAGGTAATGACACCACCAGGACCCCGAGGTTTTATAGTCACAGCTTGGGTAACACCATCTTACACTCTGCCATCCCTCACCCCAACTAAGACTTGCTTGGGTCTTAGAGTCACTGGCCGTGTAGTGCCTAAGGCGACTCTAGGCCAAAGTGGCCTGTCTGTTCGAGTTCCTCCCCCCATCCAATGGCTCCCCCAGAAAGATGTATTGGGGGTGTTCCCTTCAGGTATGGCCAGACTCTGGCTGCATGCCTGCCTAGGACGCCCTTGCCCCTTTTACCTGGACAACATCCCAGTGAGATAGGCCATGGACAGGGTCTGAAAGAGAGCAGGGTGAAGGAGTGCTCCTGCAGGATGAAGGAATGCTCCTGCAGGATGAAGGAGTGCTCCTGTGTGGTGAAGGAGTGCTCCTGTATGGTGAAAGAGTACTCCTGTATGGTGAAGGAGTGTTCCTGTGTGGTGAAGGAGTGCTCCTGCAGGGTGGAGGGGTGCTCCTGCAGGGTGGAGGAATGCTCCTGCAGGGTGGAGGGGTGCTCCTGCAGGGTGGAGGAATGCTCCTGCAGGGTGGAGGAGTGCTCCCACAGGGTGAAGGAGTGCTCCCGCAGGGTGAAGGAGTGCTCCCGCGTGTGGACGTGGGGGTTTGGGCACTCTCAGGCTCCTATCCAGCTCACAGGCACTCCGGCTAGCTGTCCCTTTATCTCATAGGCAGCCTTTTTCTTCCCATGAGAATCCCAACTCTTCCTAATTCTGGTTGGAAGTCCCACACAATCTTCCCAGACAAGAGACTGGACACATAAGGGCTTCATCACATTCAGAAAGGAAGGGTGGAGTGTTCTGGTAGGAGAGAGGTTCGACACCTCTGTTCCACCAAGAACCTTATATTGATATCCCCAGTTGAGACTCTCAATCCCCATGCTGCCCCTGTCCTTCCTCTGTCCCCACTCAGCATCTGTCCCCAGTTCACCCCAGTCACTTACAAAGATGGCCAGCAGAATCAGGTTCCAAGGGAAGTGTCTCCTGCAAGGCAAACCATGGGCCTCAGAGGACATTCGAGCCTGCAGGGCTCTGTGCACACGGTGGAACCTCTCCCTTCATCCAAACCCTCTTAGTCCCCATTGTCCCATCCACCTGAGACATGAAGTCAAGGGCAGAGGGGCTGCAGTTCAGAGAGGAATGAGGCCTTCTCAGGGACCACAGCCCCCTGGTGGAAGGCAGGGCTCAGAGCAGATTTTTAAGGTCCTACTAACAGTTCCCCCAGTCATGATCATACCTGGGTCCAGAGCAGCAAGCCAGAGTCAGGTAAGTTGCAAAGAACACAGCACTATGGGAGAGAGAGAGAGAGAGAGAGAGAGAGAGAGAGAGAGAGAGAGAGAGGTGAGCAAATCTCTCAGGTCTCTCCTGGGGCCTCTGCCTAGTCCCAGATGATCCTACTCTGCCACCCCTCCCCAAACTGCACCAGGCAGGAGGGCAAGAGCAGAGGGGAGGGCATGGATATCCTCGGACTGGGCAATGGGCAGGATGGTAGCCCAATTCCCAAAGGAGACGTGGTGGTTGGTGGGACAAGCAGCCCACTTCTAGCACATTTAATCTTGGGAGCGACAGTCTGCTGTTTCTCAACATTCAACCCAAGTAGCCTCAGAGACCTTTGCTGTTGTTTGTGTGTTTTCTGAGGCAGAATCTCACTGTGTAGTCCAGGCTAGCCTTGAACTCTCAGTGATCCTCCTACTTTAGCCTTTAGTGTTCTGACACTGCAGACTTGCATCGCCCCACCTGGCTAAGAAACCTTAGTGAGAAAGTTCATCCCCCGTCAGGCGGTGGTGGCGCACGCCTTTAATTCCAGCACTCAGGAGGCAGAGGCAGGCGGATCTCTGTGAGTTCGTGACCAGCCTGATCTACAAGAGCTAGTTCCAGGACAGGCCCCAAAGCTACAGAGAAACGCTGTCTCAAAAAAACAAAACAAACAAAAACAACAAAAAAGAAAGAAAGGAAGGAAGAAAGGAAGAAAGGAAGGAAGGAAAGGAAAGAAGGAAGGAAGGAAAAGAAAGGAAGAAAGAAAGAAAGAAAGAAAGAAAGAAAGAAAGAAAGAAAGAAAGAAAGAAAGAAAAAGAAAATTCATTCTCCAGGGCCTGAATAGATCACTCAGTCACATACAGGGACTGAGGGTGGGGGTAACTCAGTGGGAAAAGTGAGTGGCCAGCAAGCATGAGAACCTGTCTTAAGTTCCTAGAACCCAGGAGAAAATGCTGGACATGGTGGCATGCTCTTGGAATCCCAGCACTTGGAGAGGCAAAGAGAGGAGGCTTTTTGGAGAGCAGCTTGATAGCCAGCCAGTCTAGTCTCACTGGGAAGCTCCAGGCCAATGAGATGCTCTGTTTCAAAGGAGTTGGACAGCTTTCCTGAGGACGACACCCAAAATCGGCTTCCAGCCTCCATATGCACATGGACACATATACACCATACCAATCCATGGGCACACATGTACGCACCCATATGCATTACAAAAAAAAAAAGTTCATGCCAGGCATCATTGCGTGGTGATGCAATCCCAGCACTCAGGCGGTACAGGTGAGAGGATCAGGGACTCAGCGTCATCCTGATCTAATTATGGAGTCTGAGGCCATCCCACTCCATGTGAGACCCTGCCTCCAAAATAGTAGGTAAATATAAACCAAACTAAATGCTACCATAGAATATATTTTGTGTACTGGGCAGCTTTTTATTTGTTATTTATTTATAGTTTCTGAGACAAGATCTCACTGTGTCCCTCTGGCTGGTCTGGAATCTACACATAGGTTAGGGGAACAGGGTTTGATGTTTGTTTGCCTTGACAGTGTTTAATAAATATTGATATGATTCCTCCTTCTTTATGAACCATGTTCTCCTTTACAGAGGAGGTCAGTGACTTGTCCAAGGTCACGAAGCTGTCCTATTGCTGCAGGACTGAGACCTCGGTTCTCCAGTTGCAGGTAGTGACCTTCCAACCACTGCCACACACTGCCTCTCTCGTCGCTACCTGCAGCCATCCTGTTAGCTGTTTTTTATTGCTCTACCCTACCAGGTTGTGGGCTCAGCATGGCCTGGCAGAGCAGGAAGTGGAATCAGCTTCTGGATCAGGTAGTCATGTCCAGTGGGAAGTGGCTAGAGGGGGTTGGCTGCTCAGAGTTTTCTGGAAAGCAAGGGGCAAAGACCAGGCATGGAAGACAGAGACCAAGTTCTGAAGACAGTTTGCCTCTCAGGGCATGGCCTCCACCCTCAGCAGGCCTTCAGCATGGCCCTGCAGCCCTTTCTTTCCCCATCCCTTCAGCGTCTCACCTGCCCTCCATAACAGCAATTCCAAACAGCCTCCTCCTTCCCCAAACCTCCCAGGCTGCCTCACTCTCTGCTATGCTCCAGAAAGATCAGAGATAACGAGGTGCGGCTCCTGTGGTTTCTGGCCCATCACCTGAAAACCTCACGTGGCGCTCCCAGACTTCCTGTCCCTCATCCCCATGACCTGGGTTTTGGGTCCCGGGCCCTCAAAAGCCCAGTGACGGCTTACATTAACACTCCTGGGGGGGTCACCTCTTTTCCCGTGTCAACCTCCTTGGACTCTGCCCGTCTTCCTCAGCATCTCCCCTATTTCTAGCTCCAGCTACTTTGCACCCTCTGGGTTCTCCACTCAGCGCCTCTTCTCCATCTCCTCAGCTTGCCCAACCGCCTGGCCTCGGCCCCACGTAATGAGAGCTGGCCTGATCACATCAGGGTGACCTTGTTGAGTTCAGTTGTCACTCGCTGGTCCTTACATTACCCGACTTCTCAATGTCTGGTCACTCCTATTGTTTCCCTGCTTCCACAATGACACACTTCTGGATTCCCTCCTTCCTTCCTGGCCACTCCTCCTCATTAGGAGCTGGTTTCTTCAAGGCAGACTCCTCTCCTGTCCTGCTCTCCCCAGGTAGGCGCGCTCACCCCAATGGTGAGCCCATACCTTAGGATGGGTTCTCACTGCCCCTTCTCAGCACTAGACTGGGCAGCCAAGTAGATGTTCCAGTCAGCAGTGGCTCTTCAGAAACGCATCAAGTTCAATGGTCTAGAGCTGAGCTCTGCATTCTCTCTGCCCCTGAACCCCCCCGTGCCCAGGACACCATGCAGCCGTCAAGCCGCCCAGCCAGAGGCTTCAGCATCATCGTTGGCACTCGCCCTGCCACACCCAATTAATTACCTAAATCTGCTCAGCCTCCCACTCAGACCTCACTCTTCCCTCCATCTCTCCCGCCTCCCTTTGATGTTGGGTCACCTCTTTCTCTTCTCTCCCTGGCTGGGACTGTGTCTTCCTGCCTTCAGCCCAGCCTTTTACCAGGACACTACAGGCCAATCAGATCACGTTTTCCCAGGAGACTTGGCAATGCCTGCAGCACAGTCTGCCCACCGCCGGCTCCTCTGCTGCTACCACACTGCCCTTTTCATCACAGCCTGTTCTGCACCCTCAAAACATGCCCACTGTCCGCTGGCAGGACAGAGATTCCCTCTTCTGCCTGGCTTACCCCTGCCTCAGACAGACCCCTGATCCCCTACTTGCAACTTACTTCTTTTTCCTGCCATTTAACCTGGAGCCTGACACCCAGTGGACACTCTTAAAATATTTCTGGGTGCCATGGAAAAGCCTAATGGAAGCAATAACAAAACAGGCAGTGCAGGAATGAAAGCTTACGACCTGGAGATTCCTCTGCAATTGGATGCCAGGTGCCAGAGCTGGGCCCACCCTGGACACGTGGGACAGGAGAAGCCTCCTATCCCTGGTGAAACGTGCCCTGCTCCTTATGGTCTCACTTGAGTCACTGCTCGGTCACTTCAATAACTACGACAAAAACAGAACATTTGGCTGTGTGCCTCCTGTCGCCCTGGCCAGACTGGAAGCTTCCCGAGGGCAAGAGCCTCATGTCCTTTTCTCCTGCTCCCTAGCTCCTCAGCCCTGAAGATGGGCATCAGAGGGAAGGACAGAGAGACTCAGGATTCCAAGACCATGGTGCAGCTTTGGAGCTGGAGTCTGGTCTGGTACTGGAAGTCCTGTCCCGTCCCTGCTACGAGTCTGTGGCCATGGGCAAGGGTTTACTAGCCAGTCCCAATCTCCTGCTGTGCAGAACAGGAAGACTGCTCCCCAGCTGGGAGACCTGGTGGGAGGGTGCAGATGACACACTTAGCACGGGCTTGGCACCGGGTTGGACTCGTGGATGGGAGCTGCTTTCTGTCATTAGAAGCTGGCTGACTGACAGCTTCCACGAGCCACCCCCTCCCCAGGTCTAGCCTTACACTTCTCTTCCTCTGCCCGCTCTTCTCTCACCCTCTGCTCTGCCACAGGCATCGTGCTCATGGGAGCAATCAGACAATAGGGCAAGAACCCAGTGAAGAGAGACGACAGGGACCCTGAGAAAGCTAGAGCGGCTGGGGCAGGAGAGGGCGGGGTTGTGTGAGCCAGAACAGTTGGGTTTCGTGTTGAAGCCTCAGCCCCAGGGCCTGGGACACTGGTGTAGTGTCAGGGTTGGCCACTCCCAGCTGACTTGCCCTCGCTTGTCCCCGGGGCTAGGGTCAGCAGACTGCAGTGGGCAAGCAATGTGGCCGTTAAGCAGTTCCAGCTTTCTACCTGGCTCTGATGCCCAGGAAGCAGCTCCTCTCTGCCTCAATTTCCTCATCTGTGAAATGGAGACTGTAACAGCACCTGCTTGGCAGGGTTATTAAAAGGAGGGTTGAAAACTATACGTCAAACCCTTGGCATGGCGCCTCGTGCATAGAAAAGAGCTGTTTTATTCTCACTGTTATGAATGTTGTTTCAGCAGGAAGAGACAAACAAGGGAGCCCTCAGGGAGCATTTGATACGCTGGGCTGGCGTGAGACCCGATAGGACGTAGGAGAGTGGAGGGTGTGGAGGGCAGGCTAGATCCTCAGGGAGGCCTATGCAGGAAGAGGAGGCATACTGGTGGGGGAGAGCCCAGCAGCACCAGGGCTTTGTTGCTTCCCAGGAGAGCACAGTTCAGGCCCCTCCCCACCTCTCCCCTGCTCCCACCTCAGAGCATCACAGGGAGAGCACAGTCCAGGCCCCTCCCCACCTCTCCCCTGCTCCCACCTCAGAGCATCACAGGGAGAGCACAGTCCAGGCCCCTCCCCACCTCTCCCCTGCTCCCACCCCAGGGTGTCACTGCTCTCCACTTGGGACACCATTCCAAGGCCAGAAACTCACCCCCCCTCCCACTTCCTCCTCAGTGTGATCCAATGTACTCCAAGCTGTTCCCACCACTACACATAGCACCCCAAAGACTCATAGAAGAGGGTCCAGCACACAATACCCACGGTCTCAGGGGCCCCGAGCCTTCTAGACAGTGCTGACGTGCTGGGAGCCATGCCAACCTGCTGTGTGGGCTGGCCAAGGTGGCAGTCCCCGGGGCCTCATTAGCTGTACGCACAGTGCCTCCCAACTCCTCAGACTCAGCACTCCCTCCTGGGATGCCGACTGCCCCTCTGTCCTGTGCCCTCGGAAAGGTTCTGTGTATAAATGTCCTCACCTCCAGAATCCTGGGAAGTTTCCTCACTGATAAGCCCGTTGCCCGCTGTGCCAACTCTAAGCCTGACTGTAAGGCCACTCTAGGCTCTGGTGGTGCCTAGGACTTTGGGCTGAGTTCAGCTCTGCACTTGGTCCCTATGGAAGAACAGGCTGGGCCAGTCAGTGTGCAACTCCTCTGCCATGCTCTCCCTCGATGCTTAGCCCACAAGGGCCACACTGCTCAGAGACGGCCTTCTTCCTGTCTGCCAGTCTAGCCCCTAGTGTGCGGACACACCTCAGTGTTCTCATTGTCATGTTTTCTACTCCAGTCACTCTTCTCTTGCAGCCGTGGTGCACGGTGGTCTGCCCCCACCGCCTCTGCCAGCGCCTCTGCATGGCTCATCGCCTTCCAGGCAGAGGCCTCCTTCCCACTAGTCCCTGTGCAGAGCTGGCTCACACTGAAGGCCAACAGGGACCATGGAGAGAGCAATTTTCTGACTCTAGGGTGGTTCTGGTCCGGAAGTATCCAAAATTATTCCTTCGTTATCAGAAAGGAGGGTCCAAACCACCTAAACCTCCAGAATCCTCCTTAAGGAACACGGTATATAGGACCGGCAGAAGCCAAGTAGCTGGAGGGCGGAAGAGAGACTGACGAGCAAAGGGATTAAGAACACAAGCCTTAACTTGAACCCAGCTCCACCGCTGACTAGCTGTGTGACCTTGGGCAAATTACCCAACTTCTCTGAGCCTTAAGGTTTTCTGAGGTAATCATACCTAGTAGATTTGAGAATCAAATGCAATACTGTACATCAAGCACACGAAACAATGCCCAGCCCTTAATTAGGTATTCTTTAAGTGGTGGCTCTTATGATTAATAATTTCATAAGCATTAATAACAATGTTACTAAGAGTACCAACATTGTCATTAGAGAAGGCCAAGGTGTTCCGGTCCCTTCCCTCATAGTGTCAAGTTACTGGCGCTCTCCATCCAGGCCCTAGTCAACCTGTGTCCTTCCTCCCCTTGTCCTGTCAGATCTAAACAACTCCAAGGTGGCCCCTGACCGTGCTTGGGGTCTTTGAAGGCTTCCCCCTGGGGTGTGGATCCATCAACAGAGCACAGCATGCCAAGGAAGGCATCTGGGGGCGTACTCACTAGGATGCCCAGTACCAGCCTGGGTTGGCCTGGACGTAGTCCTTCACGACGTCACTGTAGGGAAAGGCGAGCAGAGTCAGAGGCTGGCCCCGGTCTGTTTGTGTTCAGTGTCTGTACCTGCCCCACATAGACTCAGAGAGAGGAAGGGGGTGACTGGGGGGACTGGCTGGGTGACTGTGGAGCAGAGCCAAGTGACACCTCACAGGGCCCACCCGACACTGGGGACTTCTTGAGTGGTGTACACCCAACGTTCCTCCCCTCCAGTATGAGGGTGTCCACTGACCCTCATCTATCCAAGTGGACATCCCAAGAGAGGTTATATGGTGTCCCCCTGCCCTGAGCCTGCCCATGGCCCTCCTGGAAGATGTCAGTCTCCATCGCCAACTCACCAGAAGGTAAAGAGAGCCACAACAGCCAAGGTCACCAGCAGCTGGACCAACAGGATGGTATAGACCTGGGGGAGGGGACGATCATGTGGGGGTTCCCGAGAGACCCCAGTTCCCAGGGACTCCTTTGAACCTAGACCTACCTATCGGACACTTTCACCCTCCTTCATAGGGGTCACTGGGCAGATTGAGACAAGTGGAGGGGCAATAAAGGCACCGGACCCTCAGGTGCAGCCGACCAAGGAGCCCAGGGGACATGGAGCAAGGGCTCTGGGTGAAACCTCGGAAGCACATGCCAAGAGGAGCCACGGGCTGGGGTGGCGTGAGAGGGGGAAAGGTCGCCCTGCAGACAGAGGCTGGGCCAAGGACCTTGCAGGGGTCCAGCACAGGGCGCCAGACCCTTCACCCTGCCCCCCACCCCAGAGCACGGGAGAGGTGGTTACCTTTCTGATGAAGAGCCGGCGAACATTCTGGTCATCCCAGCTGAAGGTGGTGAAGAGCTCATGGTTTCCTGTGGGGAAAGCTTCGTAGCTGGAGCTGCTGCCTGGGTAGGTGGGCGGAGGGTGTGAGTTCCCTGCCCGCCCAGCTCAGGCCAGCCTGGCTCCCGAGGCTTCTGATGCCTTTCTCTCCAGCTCCACTGGCCCCCACCCTGCCCACTCCACAGCTGTCATCCTGATCACTTCTCGTTCTCCCTGCTGTGACCCCAGGAATGAGCTATATTGCCCGTCCTCTCCCTCACCATGGTTGGGGCTTTGGGAGCTAAGCTCCACCATACAAATGTCCCTTTTCCTCTAGTGTCCCTTGCTGGACACTTCAGCTCCTGTGAATCAACACTGGACGCCCAGTCCTCCTGGCCAGTGTCTGAGGACTGGCGATCCTGACTCTGACTGTTCTGGGACCCACAGGCTGGGATCAAAGGCCCGGTGGAGGAGCTAGGCTTGCTGGTGCTCAACTGCACACCAGAGTCAACGGAGGCTGACTTGTGGGAAAGGAGACAAAGGAATGGGCAGGGGTGCAGGCCTGGTCCCAAAGCTCTGGCTTTTGCAGGAATAAAGACCCCCACAGCTAATCAGAGCCACAGACGGGTCTGCCAATCCGTGGGACAATCTGCATCACCCAAGCCATCATAGGCCTGCTCTGAGTCTCCTGGTGTGGGCAACAGGCCCGCTTCACAGGGACCAAATTAAATAAAATGGAAAGTCTGCATGTTCTGTGCCTGGTGGGGACCACACCGCCTTAGCCCTTGCCTACTGCCCCCATCAGGTCTGGTTATCCTTCCCTTTCCCCAGCAACAGCTTCTGCCTTGGTCCCTCAAAGATGGCCACACCACTGCCCTGTTGGAGCTCCTCAATGGCTCTTCTTCTGCACATTGCTCAGGTTCAAGGTCTTTGTTTTGAGACATGATCTGAAGCAGACCAGGCTGGTCTTGAACTCACTATGTGGTTGAGGACGACCTTGAACTTCTAATTCTCCCATTCCCATCTCCTGAGCACCAGGTACATGCACCACCATGCCAGGCAAGTTTAAGTTCCTTTAACAATGCCGGGGTGAGCGGAGTCCTCCAGCCTCGCCGGCCGTGACAGTTCTCCCTACCACTCTCTCAGCCGACTGCCTCTGTTCAGTTACCTGCCTTCGTGCCCTGGACCCTGCCTGCTCAGTGCTTTCTGAGTGTCATCCATTGTTCTGCCTCCTCACGTGCTAACTCAGGAACCTCTTCAGAGCTCTGAGTGGTTATAGGAACCCTTCCCTGGCTGGCCGGCCAGATGTAAGTCACCAACGTCTCTGCTGGTAGTGACAGTTCTGGGATCCCAGCAGACTGGCTGAGCAGACTGCAAGGACTTTGTCACAGGCTGTGAGGAGGGTCCCCTAAGTCCTCAGCCCCATGCTACTGACAATTGACTGTCCCTTGCTGATTCTTTGTCATGGGAGCTGAAGTGTCCAGGGAGGGGAATGGGGACACAAGAAGGAAGGGGGATTTGTATGGTGGAGCTTGGTGCCCCAGAGTCCCAACCATTGTGGAGGGAGAGGATGGGAGATAGAACAGAGATAGAGTAGAGAGAGCAAGAAGCAACCAGGGTGCCAGATGGGTGATGGGCAGGGGTGGGCAAATGTGGGCAGGGGTGGACCAAAGGCAGTGTTTGACAGTGGGGCTGGAGAGAAACACTTCAGAAGCCTTAAAAGCCCAAAATAGGTAGGGCAGGGAGCTACCCAACTCTCTGCCCCCCCCCTGCTCCTGAGGCACTATGGCAAGCATGAACTGACGGTCACCACGGGGAGGCATAGCCATGGACAGACTGCTTCCCCAGGAAGGAGCGCCTCCCTGACATTTCCCAGGCTGCACTAGGAAATGTTTGTCACCTGCTGACTGCAAGGATGGGCCTCCCTTCCACCATAGCTCCTGAGAGGATATTCCTTAGGAAAGTGTCCATTCCAGCAACCAGGGCAGGAGAAATGAGAGGTATGGAATCCCCACCACACCTTCATTGACCTTCCAGTAGGTCACGTTGGAGTGGGGCAGCTGGGCTCTGGACCAAGGAGTATTCTTAGAAAAGGCACGGACCATGGTGGCCACTTGCTCCTTACGAGCAGGGGCTCTGTGGGCAGAGGCTGTGCCAGGGCATTGTTCTCAGAGCCTTCTAGAACTTTGCAAGCCGTGGGGGAGGGGGCAGCAAGGGAGCTGCCACAAACCCTGAAAAGTCTGAAAAATTAAACTTAAAAAATGTTATTTATTATTATACACAAGTGCACGTGTGACTGTATGCACACAAGTGTGCATGTGTTTATAATTTGGGTGCATACGTGCTATGATGCATATGTGGAGGTCAGAGGTCAACTTCCAGGCATCAGCTCTCTCCTTCCAGCGTCTGCCCTGAAATCCTGGGATGGAACTTAGGTCATCAGCTTTTTGGTGGCAAGGTGCATTTACCTGCTGAGCCATCTCACTAGCATGGAGCTGAGGACTCATGGGTCCCTCCTCACAGCCTGTGACAAAAGTCCTTGCAGTCTGCTCAGTCAGAGCTGAGAGCGCCCCGACTAGACACTCCTTCTCTTCTCTCCTAGAGTTCTCTTTGACCAACCCTGCTGCTGGGATCCCAGAACTGTCACTATTGGCAAAGATGTTGGTGACTTACATCTGGCCAGCCATGTAGGCTAACTCCCACACACCTACCCCACACTGTGCCTGCCCCTACAAAACCTGGAGGAATGGCAGGGAGATAATAACACTGGTTGGGAGGGGAGTCCCCACCCCTTAACCTCTGAGAACCCTAGGCCTTATAGGGGCCTGGCCCTGCTGAGTTTTCAGGCCAGTCACAATATGAACGCTGTACCCCACTGGGGCACTGGCACAGCCAAGGTCATGGCCGCAGCATGGCCTTACACTGCCTTTCTGCCCTCTCCTCTCTCCCAGTCGCGGGTCCGTGTCCCTTCCTCTAGGAGGGTCTTTTTAGACGGGGAACTTGGCTTTTGTCCCTTATCCGTCTGCTCCAATTGGCTTAGCTCAGTGGTTTGTAGAGCTGAGAGCACCCCGACTAGACACTCCTTCTCTTCTCTCCTAGAGTTCTCTTTGACCAACCCTCAGGAGAACCCTCCGAAGCCTCCCACAACAGTGTGCTGCACAACCACACCATACAAGTGGGGTCTGGGTGACTTCCTTCTGCCCAGCACTCCCTCCACCCCTCCAGCCTCTGGTGGCTGAGAGACTTACTGGGATCCACATAGGCCCAGCTTGGATGGAGAGGCACAGCCGTGGGGGCTTGGGGAAAGGTCCCTGACTTCAGCCCATCTCCAGAGGTGGCCTCCTCATAGGAGGGTGGCGCCGAGGGTACTGCTGGAACCTCCTTCTTCTCGCCGTTTGTCTGCTGCTGCCCCTCAGTCCCGGGGGCCTTGTTAGCCACAGAGAGCTGGAGAGTAGACGCAGAGAGAGATCATACAGGTGGTACGATCACTAGGGGCAGTCCCTGGATTCCTGGAATCTGCCTCGGTGTTCTTCCAAACTGTGCTAAGAAGTGGAACAGACGAGACCCACCCCCGAGTTCAGAGCCACAGAAGTGAGCTCAGGAGGTGTGGGGAAAGATAAAGACAGGAAACAGAAAATTTACGAGAGTGTCATGGAGGTCATGACCAGCTGGGGAGAGGACTGGGCCTCTGCTGTCCTACAGTACCCTGTGCTCCGGAACGTCCCGACCCATAGGAGATCTATTATTGAACAAAAGGTCCTCCCATTTTATTGTCTCCCAATTTGCTCACTGTATTCATCCAGTTTTATTTTACATCATCATCGTTTTGATGTTGTTTGCTTGTTTATGAGACAGGGCCTCCCTATGTAGCCCTGGCTGTCCTGGAACTCACTCTGTAGACCAGGCTGGCCTCAGACTCACAGAGATCCGCCTGCTTCCACCTCTCAAGTGCTGGGGTTAAAGCTGGACACCATCACGCCCAGCTATTCGGCCAATTTCAAGATAAGGAAACCCAGACTCAGACAGAAAGAGAGACATGCCAAGTCCCAGGTGCCAGAAGTAGGGCTGCGGGGGCTCAGGCTCCATCCTGGGGCACAGGTGCTTTCTACTGGGCTAGAAATACTGGAGGGTGGGATGGGGAGAGCCTGGGGGGCAAAGGGAGAGCAGGCCCCACAGAAACAAGAGCAGTGTCGTCCTCGCTGGAGGGCTGAAGAAGACAACTGCTTTAGATGCTTCCTTCCTACGAGACAAGGGACTGAGACCCAGGGAGACCTGAGCTCAGGGCGACCAGGAACTCCAGGATTGCTCCCTGCCCACAGTGGACAGGATAGCTTGGTGAGGGGATGGCAGCGGTGAGGGTCAGGGAGGGAAACACTGGGACAGAAGCCAACGAAAGGCTTGGCCTCAAGAAGCACCACTATAGCTGCAGAGGCCCCGAAGGATTGCTGAGATAGATGGGGGGGCCCTTGCAGGGAGACAACCGAGGAGGCCCCTGACTTCAATCCCTCTATAGCCCACTGGACTTCACCCCAACTCCTAAAATATCCTGTGGGGGTGCTAGGAGCAAGGGGCTGAGGAATGGAGGCACTTGTGCCACCAGAAGAGAAAGCGGAGCCGGCTTCTGACTGGTGGAGTGGGGTGGGGTGGAAGAGGAGGCTCCAGCTCCCATGCTCAGCTCAGGGTCTCCTGCCTCAGGGCTCCCTGACCCCCTTCATTACATAGACTGAAGGGAGCACGTCTAAGGAAGCTGCCTTAGCCTCTACCCTTCCACTTAGTCCCCAGAACCTCTGGGGCCCCACCACCTCTCAAATAAGGCATTCCCAAGTGACGTCTGGCCAGTGGCAGGAAGTGGTATCACTCAATGACATCATTTTGAGGCCTTTGAGAAGCTTGAACACAGTGGGGTCTGTGGGTCCGGGGAGAAATGCCATTAGTTCTGAGGCTGGTACCAGAGGAAAAAAGTGGGGTGTGGGGAGGGCCTCCTCCTGTTTTCCCTGACCAATCCTTAGCACCTCTGAACAGAGGGCTAGAGGACTCTCCCTCTTCACCCTAGGCCCTGGTGGTTGTGTAATTCCACAGGCTGTTGATGTTACATAAGCCTCCTGCACTACTGAAGGCTCTGCCCAGTCCTTCCCATGTAATTCAGTCCTAAATTTGGTGTATATGTGTATATGCGTGTGTGTATATGTGTATTTGTGTGTGTATGTGTGTGCATGTGGATGCGTAGGTGTGAATGAGGAGGGGGCAGGGGAGGATACATTTTTATTCTATCTAGTCCCCATGTCTGGCCAAAACAAAAACAAAAATCAGAGCATCCTTCTACAGGGTTGCCATAGTAACGCCCAACCATAGGGGATGTATACTGATATCCAGAGTGGAATAATCAAGGGAGCTGGGAGGTGGTGTTGGAGGGGGTGAAAGATGACCCTAAAGTGGATGGGTCAGTCCAGCACTGAAGGTAAAACACAGGCATTGCCTCTCAAGACTCACCCTGACCCCCAAGCAAGACTGATTTTCTCTCTCTCTCTCTCTCTCTCTCTCTCTCTCTCTCTCTCTCTCTCTCTCCCTCCCTCCCTCCCTCCCTCCCTCTCCCTTCTTCTCTCCCTCCCTTCCTCTCCCACTCTGACTCCTAACTGGGCCTAGGGCACCTGTGAAGGGGTTGTGATGCCACAGCAAGGGGTGGGTGACAGACGAGGAGACCCTGGGCATTGGTAAAAGTCCTAGGCCCATTCTTTGAAATGGGCTGTTTGGTCCTCTGTCATCAGCAAAGACCATAAGGATCTTTGCACTGGAGCTCGCAGAGGATGCTTAAAGTGGTCCAGAAAGCTTTCTCAGAATGGCAGGGAGGCAGGGGTCCAGAGAGCGGAGGATGGTGCAGGAGGCAGGGACATGCCCCTACCTTTCCCTGGGTCATGATGTCGTCTCTCAAGGAAGGGGTCCTTGAAGTAGGGGTGGCCGCTTGGGTCACCGCAGCCTGCTTGCGTCTCTTCCTTCCTCCGCGTGGATTCTAGCAACATCCACTGCAGCCCGGCCAGGCTTACCGGAGCGTACCATCCGCACACAGGGGGAGGGGGAGGGCCTGGGAGGATGCTGTTTGCGGACGCTGGAGACTGCCGACTTGAGATCCCAGGCGAGACATGCGGTTTTTACCTCCTTTGCTTCCTCCCACACGCTTCAGCCACCCAGGGGACCCGGGATCATTGCAGTGTGAAGCTGCAGGTGGATGGATGGGCCCGCGGGGGTGGGAAGAGGCACCAGGACTCCTGACACCCGACCAGCTGATGCTGTCTACCAATACACAGAGCTAGCAAAGTGCCTCTCTCTGAGCAAACAGTCACCAGCCTCAGTCTTTCTCCCCCTCCCTGTCTGGATGGCCTGGATTTGTCCCCAGCTCCAGCACTCCCTCATCGTCTACTTCATCGTTGCCCAGAGAGTGAGAAAGTTTACGTGACTGGTCTACTCTGCCTCCTACCAGGGACCCTGGCCTTTGCCAGTCCCCTGCCGTCTCCCCTTACTCTGATTTTCTCATCTGTAAAATGGAAGCTATAGCGCCCCCATCCCTTGTATAACAGGCCTGTCTTGTCTGGGATGCAGTTTGTCTCTTTCATCCTTGAGACAGATATCTCTATATCTTTGATACTAGTTCGTATCAAAGCCTCCCTGCTCTACTCTGTACGTGCCTTCTCTCAGCCTTCATCTCTCCGATTCTGTCCTCTCCCGGATCCAGAGCTCATCCACACCTCCTTCTTCAGCTTTGTCTTTAAGGCTCAATCAACACCAATTTCTTTCTTTCTTTCTTTCTTTCTTTCTTTCTTTCTTTCTTTCTTTCTCTCTCTCTCTCTCTCTCTCTCTCTCTCTCTCTCTCTCTCTCTCTCTCTTTCTTTCTTTCTTTCTTTTTTTTGCAGTTCCCCCAATGCCCCTGGTGAGAGTCACAATCTCAAGTCTCAGCTGAGTCACCTACAGACTGTGTGACCTTGGCAAGGCCCTTACTCTCTCTGAGCTGAAGCCTCTCCCTGTGACAAGGAGGCTAAGAGCAGGACCAGTCCTCCAAGACTGCAACCCTAGGGTAATGGTGGCAGGAGCCCACTGAACACAGGAAGTTCTGCCAGTGTGCGGGGTGTGAGAAGCTGAGGAATCGTTGACTTCACTGACTCCTATCTCCCAGAGTCCCTGGACTGGCACTGACGGCAGGATGCACGAAGGGTTGGAATCTTCTAGAAGGTGGGAAATAAATCTTGGAGAGGAGGCTTGGCCGACTGCTATCTGCTCTCAATCCCCTGGCTCAGCAACCCCAGCTCTCCTCCACCAAGTGGCCCTGGCTCCTAGCATTGCTGCTCAAGCTGACCCGGTGCCCTCCCTCTCTGCATTGGCATTGCCCTCTCCTTGTTACACAGTTTCTGGGCACCCTAATGCAGCTGCTGTCTCTATGCACTGTGGGATTCCTTGTCCGGCATTAATCCTACTGTAGCAGGATTTTTGGTTTGTTTTTTTTTTTTTGAGTCGCAGGTGTGTGAAATGCGCTCCATGGATTGTTGCTATCAATATTTCTCAGACAGCTGGCATGCTGCGGAGCCTGCCTGTGCATCCCCCTGCTCTTCATGTCCCATGCATGCTGCATCAGTCATGCAGGCTGTGTTCTTCTTTGACCAGACCAAACGCACCGAGCTCAGGGCCTTTGCACTTCCTGGGCCTGCCGACCAGGGCACAGTGAGGTCCGTTCCTTGCTGGTTTCACTGCTGCTGTGATACGGTCTTAGTGTGGAGGCCGCCCATCTTACAGTCAGAAGGCCCCACCAGGCACATTGGGCTGACCTTTATTTCTGATCCACGTTACTTTTTCCAGTGGCAATGGGCACCTCATATTTATATTTTTTTATTTAGTTCTCCCTCCCTCACCTCCATCACCCACTAGAATATCAGTTACAGAGAGGAGTAATTTGGAGGTGTTTTATGTTGCTATGTACCTGAGGGTTAAAACAGTGTTGGCACATTTATAGGGCGTGAACATTTGGGAACTAAAGCAAATGGCCCACGAATACTCAAGGGAGTGAGGATTCTTATGCAAAATCCTTATATTCCTCTGATGTTTTTGCCATCATCAGTACAAGTGGCACTGGCATTGTGTGCACCCTGGCATCTGATGGCCAAAGCATTGGCCAGACACAGATCCTGCACGCTTACTTCAAAGCTGTGTGACAAGCAAGGATTCCTCCCAGAGTCTCAGTTTCCTCACTGTTTAAAAAGGGGGACAGTGTTAGCTTTGGTCTCAGAGCCCACAGGGAGACTGCATGACGATGTGTGTAGAGATTTACGGGACTACCCAGCATGCAATTAGCCCTTGGTGGTGGCTACTGGTATGGCCTTAAGGCTCCCACCAGAGGTGTTTAGTGAAGCCATTAGCTTCCACTCTCAGACAGGTATAGCTACCCAGAACCACCTCCTTGTCAGGTCTGCACACCACTGGCTCCCTTTGCCATCCCCTACAGGTGAAGAAGAGAGCTTGTGCCCTTCCCTTTCTCTCCTTCTTCTCTTTCTCTTCCTTCTTTCCTTTGCTTTGTTCTTTGAAGCAGAAGGTTTTCTATGTATTCCAACCCCACCCCTCTGGTTTTTGAGGCCAGAGATAGGGACCAGGGAACCCCACTGACTCACAGTAGGTGGAGATCACAGAACAGGCCACGGGACAGGGATGGTCCAGCAGCTCAGGAAGGATGCTGGGCTGACAGGCCCCCATATGTACAGTTACTCTCCACAAATGCCGAAGCTTGCTATTCCCTGCAGCTTCTGCTTAACATAGGGACCCCTCCCCAGCATCCCTAAAGAAGAACAGACACTCCTGTGCTATCAGCTAGCCAGGGCTCCTCTTTGGAGAGTGTAGTTCAGCGGTAGAGCAATTGACTATATGGCCCCTTCTTGCCGGTGTGTCCATTCCTGTCTCCCACCCCTTGTTTTAAGACACATTGTACCTCCCCAGACACAATCTGTAATGCAAGGGATGCTGAAAGTCCAGGCCTCAGCAAGCAGTGATACCCTCACTCCACTGCAGGGACTGCTTACAAGAGGTGGGTCCACACTCCTGTCCCCGATATTCTTTCTGCCCCATGCCTAGGAGTTCCTGGGATTTTGGCAGGGGGAGGTCAGCCAGGATGTGGGACTGGAGCAGGCCCTCTCTGAAGCAGGAGTGGGGTCTCCAGGCTCCGCCCACAACCTGGCGCCCCGCTCATGCTGCTCCACTAACTCTTAGCCTGGATCAAGTCCATTGCAAAGTAGAATAATGGAACACATGAGAGGTTTCCAGCAGCCCGTGTCCTAGTCCAGACTCAGCCACTGGTGAAAGGCTTGACAGCGATCTCTTTCCTCTGGGTCTTGGCACAAGCCCTGCCCAGTTCCTGGAATGGTTGACTTCCCGTTCCATCATGCACGTTGCATTGTGTACCTTCTGCTTGTCTGCAGATGGAATGTCCTGGAAAGGTACAGGCTGTGCATCTTGGTCCTTCAGTCTCTGCTCTGCCCCTGATGCCTGATGGAGTTCAATAACGAAGGATATAGGTGTTGAAATCAGATCAACATGGGTGTGAATTCTTGTTCCCCACTTACCCAGTGAATGACCTTAGATGACCTCTCCGAGCTTGCTTCCTTCTCTGTAAGGTAGATGATCATCAATTAACTTAGGCTAAGCTCAAATTCAAGGCAATTCTCCTGCCTCTGCCTCTCAAGCTTCCAGAAACTATTAATGGAGACCTAATGCATGTCAGGAACTGAGGTATGCACAGGGATCCAGCTTATAGGGCTCGCTTGGTAAGAATCTGCATGCCTGTCACAGGCAATGATTAGGAGGATTCGAGGAAAACTGTGGATAGGGCTCTGTGCGATGTCTGCAACACGGCACGCTTAACAAACATCTGTTCACAGCCATTCGTCAAGGACCCTCAATGCTCTGGCACCATGCCATGTGCTGAGGAGAAAGAGGTATAGGACACCTGTTCACCCCCCACCAAGGGACCCACAGTCAAATGTCCTTTATTATGTGTCAGGGGACCTTTATCCACGTTTGAAAACTTAGAAGTAGCATCTAGAACTTCATGCTACAAATACAATAAAACTCTGGAACATCAGGCCTAGCAGGGAAGGCTGTCCGTGCATCATCGGTGCCTGCCAACAGTGTGATGTCAGAGAAAGAGAGGCTGTGACTGGCTGTAAGGTCAGAAAGACTAGTTATCATTATGAGATGATAAGACCTGACTGCTAAAGACACAGCACACTTTGGTCACAGAATGTGGAGAAACCAAGCTGGAACTGGCCTGAGAACTCCCTGATGTTGAGCTTCATAGTGCCAGAAGGTGCTATGCAGGCTGCTGGGGGAGAGACGTCACTGGTGACATTGCACGTCAGTGAATCCTGCATGCTACACTACTGACCTGCCAGGCATGACGTGCCCCCTGGGGTAATAGTGGCATGGGAGCTACTGGGGCAACCATCTCCCTTCTGAGTGGATTTGAGGCCTGCTCCACAGGAGAGAATTCACTCTTGGTACTGTCAACCTGGTTAAAAAGCTCAGGAGGCCGTAGGACCCCAGGGGAACCCACTACTAAGGTTTTGCTAAATGGTCCCGTTGTCAAACTACCTTTTAAACATTTCTGGTTTCACCTGTAGGTTAGCACTGCTCTCAGCCTTGGCCCCAGAGGCTCCTCTCCACAGTGGGCAGAGACTAACCCGGAGACTCTAACTGGTTACAATGCTGAGAGTGAGTGAGTTGTTGAGTGCCCAGCACTAAATGGAACCCCTGCCACCAGGGCTAGGAAGCACCATGGAAGGGGGGGTGAGAGAATGTCAGAGCTGAAGGTGGGGGTGGGGAGAAGTGCCGTGAAAGGCTTTCTTCCGAATGTGCTGTGGCCACTGGATTCATGAGTTCACTGCAGCTATGGTCACCTGCACAAAATTAAACGAGAGAGAGAGAGAGAGAGAGAGAGAGAGAGAGAGAGAGAGACGCCATGAGGCAAAGGCCTGGTGACAAACAATACGGTGAGGGAGGAAGGAAAACACAAGGCACAGCTTCGAGCTGACTTCTAGAAGAAAGAGGGCAGGGGAGGCGGGAGCCTACCCAGCTGCTCTGTTCATAGGCACAGACACCTAAGAGGTGGGATTCGAGGACCCAGTCCCAGCCTTGCTTTGCTAGCAGAACTCGAGGCTTAAAATTCTACCACTGAAGTTCAGTTCCTGGGTCCACGAGACAGCTCAGCAGGTAGAGATACTTGCCATGCAGGCCAGATGACCTGAGTTCAATCCCCAGAATCCACTGTAAAAGAGAACTTGTTCCCAAAAGTAAGTTGTCCTCTGATTGCTGTAGCCTGGTTGTTCTTATCCAAAGAGACCAGAATGAGTTCTTTATGAATTTGAAGTTTGTTTTGAGCCATAAAGACCCGGCCAGGAGCATGTACTCCTGTGAGTACAAGTCCAGAGGCCCCGAGCTGAGTGAGAATGGGGTTTGCAAAGGTGAAAACCACAATTTTGGTCCATCCCATTGATGTGGCTGTAATGGCTGTTAGCAAGCATGACAGGATACAAACTTTAATAGAACAGGGCAAGTTGTGTCCACGGTGCTTCTGTTTGATTGAGGGGCAGAAAGCCTTGTGGTTACTGAAGCGGAATAACGCAGGTTAGCAGAAGTTCCTTAGATGTTGTACACGAGGGTCAGGCTGACCTCAGTTTTAGCCTGAGGTCAGGTCAGGATTTAGTAAATTTGTTTTTCTCTCTTTATGACCTCCTCGGCCTGTATGCACACACACACACACACACACACACACACACACACACACACACACACACTAATCATCATCATAATAAAAGGCAGAGGAAGAAGAAGAAGAGGAAGAAATTCATTTCCTCAGGTAAGCGTTTCGATTCCAAGAAGCATCCACTAAAAGAAAAACTACTTCCAGAGGACGATGGGGAAGGTTGGTTCTGGTCCAAGGAGGCAGGGCCTGAGAACAACGAAAATCTAGGCTAGGCCATAGGGGCCAGGGCCTTCCACCTGCCAGACCTGTGCGTGGCCTTGCTGGGAGGATGGCCTGGTCACTGGGAAGAGGTGGGTAGCTGCTGGTGTGGTCTTCATGCCTGCTCCCCCCC